>NC_085861.1:51579294-51934294 GCF_034702125.1 Engraulis encrasicolus | reverse complement strand
CCATATATTTTGTTTTGTCTCTAATTAGATCCAGTACTCAGTTGACATGAAGTAAAGACTCGGATTTGCCAAAGCAATTCCAGCGACAGGCCATGGTAGACGGACAGTAAAAAGTACAGTGTGTGGTTTTGCAAAAAAAAAATCCCTCTACCACAGATGTCATTGTCTACCATATTCTGACTCTCCAACTCTGTCTCTCTCTCTCTGTCTCTGTCTCTCCGTCTTATTCCTCTTTGTATTTTTCTCCCCTTCTGTTGTGTTTATGGTGTACGGCTGCTACGTTCTTCACTGTCAAAGCTGTTGTAGGCATACTGTTCCTCTTTCTCTCTTTGTCTCTGCCTCCCAGTTGGTATGTGCTTTTATCTATCTGTCTGTCTGTGTCTCTATTTCTGTCTGTCCGTCTGTTTGTCTATCTATCTGTGTGTCTTTCTGTGTGTCTGTATCTCTGATGTATGTCTGTGCATCTCCATCTTTCTGTATGTCTGTCTGTCTCTCTGTCTGTCTGCTTGCCGGCCTGGCTACCTAACTGTCTACCCTCCTGTCTCCATCTCTCTCCCTCTCCCTCTCTCTCTCTCTCTTATTGTCTTGGTGTTTGTCTCGGTCTATCTGTGAGAGCTCGCTGTGTGTCCGTCATCATAAGGTTGTGTCTGCCTGTATGTGGGAAGAGGGCAGCAGATCGCTTTGGCCAAGCTCAGGGAAAAGTCATCCAAAAGACACCCCCAACACACACACACACACACACACACACACACACACACACACACACACACACACACACACACACACACACACACACACACACACACACACACACACACACACACACACACACGTCTTTCTGTCCAATCACGACCTCCGTCCACTCCTCACCTCACCGTCCCGTGCCCCACTCCTCGCCCCCAGCACCTGACGGAAACTGATCCTCACACACTCCCTCAGCCTGGAAACCATGTGACATGCTGCTCAGAGCAAACTCGAAGACTGCACTCGTTTTTTTTAATCTATTGCTCTTTCTCTTCTAATCCCTGGTTTGTCTCTCTTGTTTGTCTTCCCTCCCCGAAGCTCTGTCATTGGCTTAATCAGCAGGTAAACATCCTCAACAACACTCAGTCCGGAAACAGATAGCAAAAAAAATAAAATAAATAAAAATAAAAGTTAACACTTTTAAAGTAGGATTCACATGGGATACACACACACACACAATGCATACATTGTAATGATGAGGATCCTGGGCCTGAGACAACTGACCCCTTTGCCACCCCCCTGTATACTGGAAGAGGGAGGATTCCTCAGTGATGAGACTGGAGCCAGTCTCCCCAAGAGCGGCCAAAGGCACCATGCACACTGAGAGCTTTCTCTAGCAAGCCATAAAACTTTATCACCGTGACAGCGCACACTCCAGACACAAGCACATAAGAGATGTAGTCTGTGCGTGTGTGCGAGAGTTGTGCGTATGTGTGTGTGTGTGTGTGTGTGTGTGTGTGTGTGTGTGTGTGTGTGTGTGTGTGTGTGTGTGTGTGTGTGTGTGTGTGTGTGAGTGTGTGTGTGTGTGTGTGTGTGTACTGCATGTGTGTACACTGAAAATGTGCACAATTATGGGAAAATGACGCTGGCTTGATGCAATGTTGGAATCATTCCGCCTCAGTAAAAAAAAGAAAACTATTGCCACCAGCGTCAATACTGTACATATGCATGAGTGAGTGACCATGACGTTTCCTTAGTGGTTTAGTCAACGTCCTACCTTACATGGACATCAAGTGAGGAGGAAACAGGAATACACTAACAGGTGTGTGTTGAAAGAGTAAACTTTCGTTCTTTAGCCATTTTAAATGCAGATGATGACGCAGTGTGACACTGATTTCCGTCAGGAGAAGTGTTGCTCCATACTTGTGTGTAAGTCACGGTACAGTCAACCTCCCATCCGCACACCTAATCCCTGATCACGCACTAACATAAGTGCTTACAGATTACTAAACCCAACTCTGTTTCTTTGATTACTGTTTTGGAGTCCTTTGGATTGTGACACAACATCGTGAAACAACAACAAGACTTGATTGCAGACAAAGTGCAAGTTGTGCAATGTGTTTGTGCATTCACTGCCTGACTGAAAGATGAACAACAAATGTCTGAAGTGACACAGCGCTGTCTTGAATGTGTTTTATTTTTAGTTAGCTGACAGAGGCATGAGGTGTGTGTTTATGCTATGCTTTGCGATACTAATAGTTGAGTAGAGTTGACTTGAGAGAAGTACATTGGAAGATAAGGTTTTTTGTGTATGTTTATTATTGTTATTATTATTGTTATTATTATTATCATTATTATTATTATTATTATGTCTTATTATTATGTATTATTATTATGTCCCCCCGATACGTTACATATTCAATGTTAAATGATTAGTTGTTTTTATTTATTACTTCACTTTATTGTTACTGGTTCGTCCCTGGCCCATCACTGTTACTCATCAATGTAAAATGTTGAGTTAACTTGTTATGTATTACTTCATCACTTTACTGTTCTTGGTTCATCACTGCTACTTAACCTGTCTTACACTTTAATGTCAGTCTGCAAATGTCAGTCCTGTGTATTCTATGTCCTGGCAGGGTAGAGACTCTATTACTTTAGAGAGAGAAACATAATTTAAATTTCCTTGTATGACCTGTGTATATGGAGAAACTGACAACAAAAGCTGACTTGACTTGACATGGAATTAAATTGAAAGAGAGAGAGGCAGTGACTGACAGACTTCAGGCATGGAATGTTGGGAGCTCAATCCGAATATAAAAATAAAAGTAGGCCTACACAATATCATTAGAGACAGACACAGAGACACAGATAGAGACACAGTGAGAGTCACAGAGAGAAAAACAGCCAGCCAGCCAGACTGAGATTTCAATGAGACAGCCCACTCTTATACCCAGGAGCCAGCATCTGATTTGGCCTGGTCTGGACCTGGGCCAGCAGAACCTAGTAAGCCCACAGGCTGATGCAGTGGTCACCAGCAGAGCATATCAGTGCAGCTATACATCAAACTTTTATTAGGAGGAAGTAATTACCATGCTGCCGACCCTTCCTTGACCCCTCGCGTAGATTAAACTGTAGCCAAAGGTCAGGGCGGGGCCTGTGTCAGGACTCACCACTGGCCTGGCCAATCAGATAGCCTCTGCCGGCGACATCCTCCAATCAGTGACTGCAGAGCGGGATCAAGGCCATCGCAGTTTTCCGTTACCGGATATTGGTCGTTTCTGACTTATTTCCAAATAGCTGTGCCAGAAGAAGTAGACAGGGCTGAGTTGTTTAGCACATAGGTTCTGAATGACATATATTCTATATTGTGAAATAAGTTATATTATGTAGGCTAAGTAAATAAAATAACTTTTTTTCACAAATAAATGGTAATAAAGTATAATAAAAATTCAAACAACAAAATGTATGAATAAATAATAAAGCATCACTATACAGGGACAGTTAGTAATTCCTTGCCTTAACTCCTTATCTCCTAAATCTGTCTGCTCAGAAATAACATGATATTTACTCCTTATTTCTCAATTTAAATATTTGTAAATATACTTATTGAAACACGTTTCACATGTCTAATAAACTTACGATGTAAATACTGATCTGTGAGTTTAGTGAGAGACGTAAATATTCCGGGGTTTGAATAATCGAGGCAATTCAGATGTCACGAACAAGACACTATTTTCAACTGAAATCCCGCAAACTAAATTAACATCATTCCAAGGCGGTAAAGCTTATTTTGTTGGCTCGCCTGCAGACTTTTAAGAGTGGGAAGTTGGTCTTCAGCTTCCAACACAAATCAGCACCAGACTGTGCGTTCAGTTGATATGCTCCTGGAAGTGTAGAGGAGAGTCATGCTGTTGTTTGTTCACAAGACACAGCTGAGAAACATGAAATAATACTGCTCCTCAGTCAATGTTTGGGTAATCACCATCGCCGTTCCATGGTAGTCTGGGAAACCCTGTGGAATAGAACAGCAACAGAATGTTTTGAATCAGTCTTGTACAAATTTAGGGATGCAAACTCTTAAATGTGCTCTTTGTGTTGAGGTGCGGGTGACACAGTAGGCTAGAATGTGTGCATAGGATTTTTTAATTGGAGAAAGGAGTGTGTGTGTGTGTGTGTGTGTGTGTGTGTGTGTGTGTGTGTGTGTGTGTGTGTGTGTGTGTGTGTGTGTGTGTGTGTGTGTGTGTGTGTGTGTGTGTGTGTGTGTGTGTGTGTGTGTGTGTGGGTGTGCATGCGTGCGTATGTGTGCGTGTGTGTGTGTGTGCGTGAGGGTTATGGCTAGGTCCACAGGAGATTCGGCGACCACTTAGAGCCCCTCAGGCAAGGAGTCCCCCAAACTGAAGAGTGATGACGGCGTCTGCCCTTCTGCCTGCATCATTACCCCCCCAACACACACACACACATACACACATACACACACACACACACACACACACACACACACACACACACACACACACACACACACACACACACACACACACACACACACACACACCCTAACTCCCCATCACCACCACTGGACTGATTGACCATCCATTCACCCCCACCCCTGTCCTGTCTTGTCCCCCGACCTGTCAAGAGTGACCGGTGGCTGGCCCAGTGGACACCCCTCTGACCCTCTGAGCAACCCAGCAGAGAAACACAACACCAGCTCAGGAGGGCTGGAGAGGGTCATCATCCCAAAGGGACATGTTTGCTTGCCCTCTCTCTTTCTCTCGTTGTTTCTCCTACAAGTCCCACAGGAAGGTGTTTCTCTCGGGCAGGGTCGTCGAAGTACTGTGGTAGGGGTTAAGTGGGACTGAGTCACCACCAGGGCCTATATTATTTACATATTAATGTACGGTACATGATATATGATATTGATATTGATATATTAACAGAGGTGTTAGGGTTCAGAAAGCAAAAACCTATCCCAGTTTCAGAAAGTAAAAACCATTTCACAAATGTGATCCAAACAGCTCTCATACTCAAGACAGGTAGACCAGTAACTCAAGTCAAGTCACCTGTGTTGGAAGGCAACTGTGGCAGTCATACGCATATTAATATCATGTGGGTTGTTGTTGACATTGGAGCTGTCACAGCAGCTTAAAAGGGACTGCATCACCACAGACCAGGGCTCACACCAGAGTCAAGATACTTTTTTACATATTATTATCACATACTGTAAATGGGATTATGGGATCAGGGTTGGGGGGAGTGGGTCAGTGGAGCTAGGTCCTCCAGACGCCCCAGTCAGAATTTGGTGCAACACTACGCCCCCTATTGGCAAGGCAGGGGTTACGGGTGAGGGATGGGGGAGGTTGGATGTTGGAGGGTGGTACTGCCCGGTCAGTCTGACTCATGCCACAAATCCCCCTAACAGCCCTCCACCCGACCCCCCTCCCTCTTACCTCCAAAACCACAGTGGCCTCCAGCAGGCCAAATCTCGTAAGCAATCGTCCCGTAAATGAGGAGGCATGCCGGGATGCTTGCGCGCTCCACTGTCCTCAGCACTGTCCTCTTCCTTCCTGTGAAAAATAAAGACGGCAACAGAAACACAGAAACAACAGGTACAGGCACACACACACACACACACACACACACACACACACACACACACACACACACACACACACACACACACACATGGGCGCACAAATGCACAGACACACACACGTGCGCATGCGCACATGTGCACACACACACACACACACACACACACAGAGAGTACAGAACATTCCTTTGGGTTCCTGAAAGACTGGCGTTGTTTTTCTCACTCTCACCTTATAAACACTTCATCGCCCCGCTGGTTGTTATCAGACTACAGCTGTTTACAGTTTAGAGTCAAGACGTGTGTGTGTGTGTTTGTGCATGCTTGCGTGTGTGAGTGTGTGTCTGTGTGCGTGCTTGTGTGTGTGTGTGTGAGTGTGTGAGTGTGTGTCTGTGTGCGTGCTTGTGTGTGTGTGTGTGAGTGTGCACACGTGTGTGTCTTTCTGTCTGAATGTGTGTGTTCATGTGTGGTGTGTGTGAGTGGTGGTGGTGGTGGTGTGTGTGTGTGGGGGGGCAAAGACAAGGCAAGAAAGAGACGGAACAACAACACATCAGAAAGGGAAAAGGAGAGACAGGAGGGGAAAAGGGAACAGAGAGTCATCGGGTGGGATGAGGGATTGCATGGAAGGAGAGAAGGAGAGAGGGAGGAATGGAAAGAGGGGCATATCCACAGTTTGGAGTTTCCACCCCAGTGCCAGGCAAGGGGCTGAGTGGAGTGTTGTGCTCTGCTCTGCCGTGCTCTGCTCGTCTGGTCTCCGGGCCTGGGTTGGCCCCCAGCTCCATTAGAGTGCTGTGCTGTGTTGTGTTGTGTTGTGGGCTGCCTGCCTTGTAATTTACTGCAGGTTGACTTAACTCAAGAGAGGGCACTCGACCTCCCCTTCTGACTCAGTTTGCATACTCTTAGAGTCTTGCTCGTCTACCTTAAACACACACACATGCACGCACGCGCACACACACAGGCGTACATACATGCACGCACGCACGCGCGCACACACATGCGTACATACATGCACGCACGCACACGCAGGTACACACACACGCGCGCACACACACACACACACACACACACACACACACACACACACACACACACAGACACACACACACACACACACAGATACACACACCACTTACTCCCCTTCATCCTGGGTCTTGTGTGCATGCGTGCTCTAGTCTGGAGAGTCCCAGCAGTGACAGTTTGATGATGCTCTTGCAGGCCTAATATATCGCTTTGTTTCTTCTTCACTTGTTTTCCCAGCATGCTCTCCTACAGACGCCGGATGTCGCCACCGCTAGTCGGCACTGTAACGTCAGAAGGTGCTCGGAACGACATGATGCACCGCCGTGTTCTCTTGGCAGCTGTTGCCTCGTCACCACGTTGGAGCGCCAGGGCTTTTGTTTGGGGTGCAGTTTGTGCGTATATGCTAACGTGAGCACCGCTGCGTCTTGCGTAGAACGTGTGCTTTGCCAGTGAATGTGTTTTTTGTTTTTTTTCTTTCTTGTGAGTCACGAGGGGTTGGTCTGTAACATAGTGGGCAGATTTTTCTAGTGTGAGGAGAAAGTTGATTGGAGGAGAAGGGCAATGTACTCAGCACAAGTGGTTAGTAATGGGTGATTAATTGGATGGTGGAGTAATATACGCTTTTGCTCCCATTTTTTCCCAGAAGGCTTGGCTGGAGCCCAACACACAGCCAATGATATCAGGCGGCACGCTGTCAGGCTTTGTTTGTGTACAGGACAGTACGTACGCACATGCTCACGTACGTACATGAGTGTGATGACTGTGGCGTGGAGTCCATGTTTGCCTGTTTACTGTAAGTAGTGTGCAGGGCCGCTGACAGCTTTTGTTGGGCCCAGGGCAAAGTCACCTGAAAGGGCCCCCCATCCAATACATACAATGTAATGAGGACCCAATTATGGGCCCCTCTCTCCCCGGGCCCGGGACAACTGACCCCTTTGTCCCCCCCTTGTCAGCTTCCCTGGTAGTGTGTCCTCATGAGAATCAATGGGCTGTTCCTACCATGGACTCGGACATGCAGACAGTGTGTCTGCCAGTGCACAGTTAAAACTACCAGGGACAATATAACTCTTGAAGACTTGAAACTAACACCATTCAGATAATATTTGATCCCACTCAAATAATAGTGTTATTTTCACTCTTTAGTCAGCGTAACATTTTCATTCTTAATTCTACTCAATATTGTGTAACAATATCCTTCACCTATCATATCCTTCACTATCCTTTATTAATCCTGACCACTTTTCCTTTATGTGTAAAGTTGTGAGGAATAGCGACTATCCTGACATTATGGGCCACCAATGTGAGATTATCCTCAAGGTGGTGTGGACTCAGGTAGAGAGAGAGAGAGAGAGAGAGAGAGAGAGAGAGAGAGAGAGACAGAGAGAGAGAGAGAGAGAGAGAGAGAGAGAGAGAGAGAGAGAGACAGAGAGACAGAGAGACAGAGAGATAGAGAGAGAAAGAGACTGTCCGACTGCAGACACAGACACAGTGGGGCAGTGGACGGGTCCTTCCTTCCTGACACAGTGGAGGGAGTTGATTGGTCAACAGTGGCCAGGTGACGAGTGACACTGCTGATGGAGGTGCTGATGACTCTGATAGCCCCTAAAGAGGGTGTGTGTGTGTGTGTGTGTGTGTGTGTGTGTGTGTGTGTGCGTGCGTGTCCGTGTGTGTGTATGTGTGTGTGTGTGTGAGTGAGTGAATAGGAGTGAATGAGGTGTGTGCGTGGGGGGGGGGAGTGTCCATCAGGGGTCAGGAGGACACAGAGGTCCCGGTGATGACAGGCTTGAAGGGATGGAAGACGGACCAAGGGAGGAGTGGAAAAGAGCAGGGGGGAGAAAGAGAAAGAGAGAAAGACATGTGATGAGCGACAGACCACTGCAGGAAAAAGAAGACACAAGACGAGACAAAGGGAGAGAAAGAGAAAGACTAGGGGGAAATGATAACGCTCTCTCTCTGATTGAGGAAGATGAAGAGGGGAAGGTGAGCGTGGCCCGATGACCTCTTCACCCCATTGGCCGCCGCCGCCGCAGCGGGACACGCCCACAGATCTGAGGGAAACTGCCACAATGAGCAGATGATTGACAGCTGATCACAGGACGTCAGAGCGAGGCGGGCCTCTTTGAAGAAGCCTTTGCTATTCCATCCATGTGACCCCTACACTTTAAGTTAGACAGCGCTGCGGTGATAAAGTCTATACACTATATACACAGCAAAATTTGCAGTCATGTTAGCATTTAGAGAGTCAATTTAACATCCCAGAGTACTCTCTAAGTGTTGAATTAAAACTGCATTTTTTTTAACTGTGTATAGGTTTCATGAAAGAATGTATACTTGAAATCATTGTAAAGTAGATTTCAAATTGTAATAGACATTATAATTATAATTCATCCCAACCTGCCCCCAACTGACATCCCTTCTGGCCCAGGCGCTGCTGGCAATGCTGTATACCTTCCCAAAGACATCACATACTTTCACTACAATCAATCGATCTCAGAAACCGATATCATAACAAGTCAATTCAGGCTATGGCAACACCTGTGACGCTTCACATCACATCACACCTTCAAACTAGAAATGTGGACAGAAACACACACGCACCGCGACTGCCATTACTCAAAGGGAAGTCAGTTTCTAGGCCGACAGGTCAGACCATTCATTTTGAATTACTTCGTAATCCATGAATGATCTGGTTCAGACAACCAGCAGTGTTGCCAGATGTAAAATGTTGAGCTACCATATCAAAATCTCAAATGTATCACTTTTGGGGGGAAATTATTGTACACGAACCAAATGGTTGCTTTAAGTCAACTGAAGGAAAACTCTGAGATTATCATACAACATGTGTTTTTGATCGTACAGAGGAGAAAAATATGTTACAAATGATCGTACATCTGGCAACACTGACAACTGGTGTTACCGACCAATAAGCGAACGCACTTGGGAGCATAATAACATACGCCAACTGTCAGCGATTGGTCAGAGCTCATTTCAAATCAGAGCTGAGCTCACTTCTCCCGCCCTAGAGCTCCACGGCACCGAGGATCCAGACCTAAAATGAATTACGAATGGTAATTTAATGTGGTCTGGTAAAAACCAGGCTAGTCAGTTTCATCTGCACACGCACCCCCTTGTGGCAGCAGAAGTTACAGCAGAAACCAAACACACACACAAACATACAAACGAACGAACAAACACACAAATCGGACCATCACATATCCTCCTTGGAGGAGGTCATTATTTAAAAAAAAAATGAATCATTTTTTTGAGTGAGAGAATACAAACTTAGAAGTGATGATTGTGGCGAACCATGTTTAGGCCTACTCATCTACAGTGTTGGGAGTAACGCGCCAGTAAACAAAATGACGTTTAAAGGACGTCTTTTTTAGGTCATTTTTGGACGTATAATTTAGGTCATCTGAAGGTGCAGACTGTTACTCCAGACGACGTCTTTTTCTGACGTCTAATGGACGTCCATTTTTGACGTCTGGACTACGTCCATATTAGGGTCATCTCTAGTCCAAATAGGGTCTTAGAGGACATGTTTTTGACGTCATTTTGTAGGTGGTTTTATTGACGTCATTTTTGTGGACGTCTTTTTGACTTCAAATTATCTCTGTGAGTTGTCATTCAAACATAAAAGTGACAGCATTAAAAACCTTGAAACTGCTAGTTTTCAAAATATACAGACAATTATCACATGGAAAGTGACAGGGGGGGTTTACTTTTATTTAGCAAACACTTTTGTTTACAAGGTTCAATCTTCAAAAGTCTTGACTACGTACCTCTGCAAGTTCTTCTGGCTATTATAACTTTGACAGACGAAATAACAACAATGCTGCGCAACGCAACTGCAGGCATTTCCGAAAGCGGTGTAATGTAGCTCCTGGCGGGCCGCGGGAAGGTTGCACTATGCATAAAATAAATCCATGAATAGTCGAAAGTAAAAACTGCCACTACTGTCAGGAAAAGCCCCCGTGTATTTGTGCATGAGTGCTATGTTGAAGAGAGCTTCCGACGCGGTTGAGAATATAGGGATGGGCCTCCGCAAAAAAAGATCGATCCACAAAGTTTTGGATCGATATCGGATTTTTCGGACGTGAATCGATATTGGATCGTGGATCGATTTTTTGAACACAGCCTTACAGTATAGGGTTATCTACTTTCCATGGCTTCCCCAACTATAAAACAGAATTATAATACTTCCTGTAAAAAGTCTTTGACTAGGCAAAGCGCTATACAAAACAGATGTACTGCTGTGTGTGTGTGTGTGTGTGTGTACCTGTGCTAGTTGTATTTGGTGTATGTCTGGTCTGTGGCGTATCTTTAAGTTTACCAGTCGTGCCGGTGTGTTCTGCTGATGCTGCTGCAAGCGTTTTCATTGGCTGGTTTTCCTGCGAGGGCGTGGACTGCATACAATGGCGATGTCTGCATCGTCAGACTCCTCTCCTTCATCCTCCTCCTTTAATTGGCTAGCTGCCGGAGCAACCCCGGCCCCTCTGGTGATGGACGCAGCAGGGAGCCAAGCGCATCCAGCCTCATGTTAATCTCCCTGTCACACACACACACACACAATGTAAGGAAAGTTGAAAAGTCACTGTAGAGAAAGTGTCAGTGCGTGGCATGCACACAAGTGTGTGTGTTGTCGTGTACTCACGTTAGTTTGCGGTTGGGCCGCCGCCGTGCCTTGAGTGGTGGAGGGGGAGGGGGGCCTCAGCACAGTCCTCAGCACAGTCCTAACACCAACACATACACACACAAGGATGCATTAACACACATCAACATGATGGATATGGTAAGCATACAGCAATAAATTGGAAAAATATTGTATGGCAGGGGTCCCCAACCTTTCTGGGTCTGAGGGCTACTCGAGGGCTACCAAGGGCTACCCGAGGGCTACTGAGGGCTACCCAAGAGCTACTTGTTTGTTCAAAGTCCTCTACCAATGTCTTGACCTTATTCCCAAATCACGCTATGATTGAAAGATCACTTGCTATAGGTTATAAAGAAATAATCTCATATTTAAATTAAGAAAAACATTAACTGTGACCAAATTCTTGTAGTCATCGCTGTTTACTAACATCCTTGGTGGGCACATCATAAGGTCCTGGAGGGCTACCTGGCGCCCGCGGGCACAACGTTGGTGATGCCTGTTGTAGGGGCTACTATGTTGACTCATGGTCTGTGTGTGTGTGTGTGTGTGTGTGTGTGTGTGTGTGTGTGTGTGTGTGTGTACACTCACATTGTGCTTTGCATGGGTTTGGTCACCTGGTCCGAGTCATCTGAGAGTTCGGTACACTGCTTCCCTCACCATCGCTGTCAGAAATCTGTCAACCACACAATATACAGTCTCAAGTTTGCCGTCCGTGTTAGCTGTAACTCATCCAAATACTGCTACTTTGTACAGCAGGCACATATTTACTGACCAAGTTGCTCTCTATGACAAAAGTGCTATGGGCTACTGTGACAGGTAAACAAGAAACAACAGGTTAACAAAACTTGGCGCTAATTAGTTCTCTACAACTACAAACCGCTGCTGTTCCCTTCCGTTTGGGATCCATATCACCAAACTATAGTTCTCTTGAACTTAACTGCATTGTTATAAGAATATGGCTATGACAGCCTTAAATAGCAGGTTAAAATATGGTCATTGACATTTTGGTGACAAGGTCATAACTCTGTATCGCAATGAGGTCCTAACAGAGGCTCTGCATGAAAGTGTTTTTAAAGATTAAAAGACGTTTTAAAAGTAACTATCCTTTGAAAAATACCTGCACAAAATCAACCAGAAAAGACATCTCAGATTTTACACTGCAGCGGCTTCGGAGTCAGAATATGTGTGAGAACTGTGTAGCACTTTTCATCTGAAAATGAGAGCAGAAAATTGTACAGCAGTACTTAAATGTCACATTTACCAAACTCTCTGTGTTATAACAATATCACAGTAACATATTTATCACAATTGCATACAATACAACAATAAGAAAAAAAATCTGAAAAAAAAAAACCTAAAAAAAACAAATGAAAGGAGGCAGAGGGCCTGTAAGTGGATGGCAATTAGACACATGATCACATAGACAATATGATACACATGGAAACACACACACACACACACACACTTACCATCAGTCTGATCATCCAACTGTTCAATCAGAGTAGGAGCTTGGACAGATGTGGCCACAAGACCTGGGCCCTGATTAAGAGAGAAGAGAGAGAGGGGGGGAGAGCACGTTAGTGCCCAGTGCATTGAAGGTACTTTAAAAATCCTGTAGCCATAACTGGTGTTGATACCTTGGTAGTCGCCACACTTCACACGCAGCTGTTCTACTCTGCCACCTAAAACTCAAACTTTGAATCTTCTTTTCAAATGTCATGGTATCGTCACCAATTACCATTGCCTACAAAATCTCGTGCGTGGCCGTTTTATCCCTCGAACAGCGTACATCTGGCACGTCGCACCCTCCATCTGAAACAACTGCCGGTATTTTCCCAACACACCGTCATACGAGGTCTACCGAGACAAAACACGACAGCGTTGACCAGTTGCCCAGATCTACCATATTCAACTACATACTGAAACGGTGAAAACCACGACACTTACATGGAACTACGGTTCAAAGCTTGTATATTGACTGGCCACAACAACTACAACCAAGCCGACATAATGTGATTCGGAAATTCGCTTGTATCACCTTTCATCGAGCCAACACAAAACAGTGGGATGCTTGCTTTTACTGGTGCTATTCTTTATCATGTACGAGGGTGGTGGCGGATGGTCTGATTTACATGAGTTGACGCAGAACTGCTTACGTTTGAAGCGCTGAAGTTTAAAATCGCCTCTATGCTAGCTAGCCCTTGTCTTGCCCCCTCCGATACCTGCTGTTACTAGCAGCATCCACTTTTGCCCCACTACCAGTACTAGCTCTACGTCAATCCATCCGTGGTGTTTCAGTATCCTTACATAAATCCTGTCAGACTTTCTTTCATGCTCAGAAAATAGCTTTCAAACTTCACATCAGTTAAGTGCCGCCTGATTTCTTCCACACCAGCTAATTCAGTTACCCTATTAGCAACCAATGTTAGCAAACCATCCAATATCACATTTCAAACCTTTAATTTTCCCAACACAACACGTTTTAACCATTAAGTTAGTCCACATGTGAATTAAAAGAAAATAAATATAATTTATAGTGCAAGCATTAAAGATCAATAGCTAACTGAGTATCAATAACTAGCTACATCTGATTGTAGGCTAGCTTAATGTTCACAGAATCACTGAGGCTGTTCCAATGTTCGTACAGCAAAACTTGTGAAGCAGGGTTTGATTTTAACCATACATTAACGGTAACACACGTAATTGTTACGAAATTATACCAATAAAGCGAATTACTTACGCCAGCCTCTCTCGGTGTCTGAAGTCAAGTCGCCGCATCTTGCATTTCCAACGGTAGAAAAGGCGGGCGGAAGTCTGCTTTCAAATGTCCACAGTCACGCGATTGGACAGCCAAACGGCCGTTAGTTTCTCACTTGTAGTATTAGCACGACCCAGAATTGACCCTCTTAACTTCAGGTTTCACACATTCTGTGAAATCTTACACAAAAATGACACATAATCTGTCAATGCTGTCTACACATCCCAATGTGTTATTTTTTTTTTTTTGACACATCTGTTTAGGTAGTGTGTCCCACGGTGCATTGCACGTTGGAGAGTATCTCTCTTTCCCCACCCGATGTGAACAGAAAAAATAGCCTACTAGGAAAACCACTATGGCCTATTTAAAAACAAAGCACAAAAAAAAGCAACAGCAACAATAACAATCATGTCGATTTCCCTCACCTGTTTTTGACGTCCAAAAAAGTGACCTAGACTGACGTCCGAATTTTGAACTTCATAATGACGTACAAATAGGGTCATTATTAGACGTCCAAATAAAGGACCTAGTTTGTACGTCATTCTAAGGTCCAAAACTGGTCATGGACCGACGGACGCAATTTAGACCTAATTTCAACGTCTATACGACGTCCAATGTTTAGTGGGGCGTTACAAAAGTAACTAATTACTGTAATGCATTACCTTTTTGAGTAACGCAGTAATGTAACGGATTACAGGGGGAAAAATCTGTAATATGTCCTCGTTACAATGCAAGTAACTTGCACATTACAACGCATTTTTTGTCACCTAAATTGTGTGTGGGTAGGCCTATTTGTTTTCTTTATACAATGTTCGCGGATCACCGCGAGATCAGCTATTGCATCTGATAGCCTACGTCCGCGCAGAGATTTTAAAGTTCCACGCAGAACATTGCTTCCTCTTTCACGCTTCGTCTCTCGAAATGGCAGGCTGACAAAGGATGACCGATCTAGAAGGTCCAGCTTGCTCGTTTTCAAGATGGGTATATGCCCACTACTTTGATTTCATTGAAAACAAGGACGCCAAGAACATTTCAGTTAAATGCAACCGCTTTCCACGTCGAAAAACAGTAGCCGACAAACAATTTGACGATTTGAAGAGGTGCCATAGCACCACCAAATTAGTCAAGAAAGGAGGGGATGCGTCCCATTCGCACGAGACAGGGACACGGCAGGGTATCCGACGGGGGGGATGAGTACGTTGCACCCCCCTCACTTTTGTTCAACTAAACATCACTAAAATTGAAATAAATCAATTTGAAATAAAATATTATACGTTCGCCTGTCAAAGTAGTGAAATTGAAAATGCTTGCTGTCGTTGCATCACTCTGTAGCCTATCACTGTAAAAAACAGCGCAATAGTTGCATGAATAGAACTAGCTGTTTGCGCAAAGTCGCAGAATATGCTGGCCGCGGTGCTGACTGAGCGCACGTAAAGAATAGTTCTAGAGTTGTGAGTGAGTGACTGATCTCCGCACGAAGTCACGTGATTCAGGCGAGCCACGAGCTTGCAAACTGACTGGCTGGTATCCTCGCAATCATTTTTTTCGCCTATAATTTCGTTCATTGATAAGACATTTTCCCCGGCGTGCTGTATATAATTAATATTCAAAATGGGCCTACTGTCAATGAATCTGCTCTTTTATCAATAATAATTTTCAAACTCGTAGTGCAGTGAGGTGGCTTTATGTTTCAGGCAAGTGCAAGCCTGTGCTGCATGTGTCCGTAATAGATAAAAACCGGTGTTCTGTCGAGATGTGTTGCCTCGTCGAGATGAGCGACCGGTCGCCCTATTCGATAGTGGTGTTCTATCGATTTGCGATGCCTCATCTAAATGAGCGACCTTGATTTTCCGCGGAAGGCGTTTCAATCGGTCCACGTAGGACTGTTTTAATAACCATTACTTTGTTTATTTCACGGACAGGGGTGTGCAATCGTTCACGGAGTTTAATAAGAACGTGCGGCTGCTTTGAGCAAGTTAAGAAACGTGCCATATGAAAGAGACTGAGTTGAGTTTGCGCAAATACTGGAGAAAGTGTTTGAGATCAGGGCCTGGCTACGTGTTTAATGTAGTCATTTGCTGTTGGTTTGGTTTCAATGCGACGTGGGCTCGCAAGGCAAATTGCCACATGAAATCATATGGGGATAAACAAGCGCGCTTTAAATATCCCCAGATAGCGTATTGTGGCTTTGTTTTGGTAGATGTCTGTCTTTTAATGACCGGAATCATATTTTCATAACATCCCCACCAGTGCATTTCTTATTACCATGTTCAGGCATTTTACAATGCAGTCGATTCAAATTCTTGAGTGAAGGGTGGAGGGAGCATTTTGACAGCTGAATCAGAGGTGGCGATTTTTTCCATTTTGCAATGAGAACGCCTCCTCTACATAAATAGTCTTTTCTGATCGATGTTACAATGTTCGAGGCTGAGTGTGTGAGCGATTACGGTTAGGCAACAAAGTAGCAAATGTTCGAGGCCACGCTATTTCGCAGATTTTCCAATGATCTGCTGGATGATCCACGCTATTTCCCGTTTCCCCCCCAGGGGATAGACTATATCGTAACTTTCAGTCCATGACAGTCGGTGGACAAGCTATGCTAACTAGACTATGATGACTGGTGGTAACCTCAGGAGGACATGGGCTACAGTTGGAGTCACTGAAGTTGACTGTCTCAGGGGATCCTATCGTAATTTGCGGTCTCACAATTCGATGGGCAATCACCCGCGAAAACCACCGCGAGGGTGTGCGCATGCGTGCGCATGCTCAGTAGCGAAGAGAATCACATCTCGACGGGTCGCTCATATAGACAGGACACCGGCGCTGGTGTGCATGGTAAGGTGTGGTAAGAAGAGAAAGGATTAATCATTGTATTGGTGAATCAATGTTAGGCCTATCATTTTTTTGTGCGACCCAAACATTTTTTTTTGAGTTTTTGGAATTCTCAAAAACATATCGATGTCGTGTGGATGGTTGTTCACATAGGCCTAGGCTAGAGAAGACATAACACATTTCCTCATTCCCATAACTTGCCATTTCTCGCTTTCTACCTGCCTGCAAGTTACTGAATTTGCATCGCATGACTATCCATCTAGGGGCAACACACGCGCGCGCCACAAATGCCGGCCGGCTTGATATTAGAAAAGCCTAAATGTCACTGCAGAGTTGCGCACCTACTCGGTCACGTTGTAGGCTAGTATGTAAGGGTTAACGTTCGGCGAGAAGGTCGCTACCGTGGAATAGCAGCACGACAGAGAGAATCTTTAGACCCCGACGCGGAGCGGAGGGGTCTTGTTCTCTCTGAAGTGCTGCTATTCCACAAAGCGACCGACTCGCCGAAAGTTAACCCGCTTATTATATGGATATACTTAAATGATTCACACATGCGGGGACATTTCTTTAGACCTATTTAATGTTAAGATTGTTGCTGCGCAAAACAAAACAGTGCCGTTGTGGAACATGCACCGCTAGGCAACAGCTAGGTAGGCTAGCCAGGACAACATGTGTTGTCTATCACAGCAGCTGATTAGAGTGACAAAAGACCGGACCCCCTGCGGAGTGATATGAAACATTCGCTTTAGCCACTGACTTGTAGGCTAAGCCAGTGGCTTTAGCGAGTTAAGATGCAGTCCCAAACTATGGGCAATAACCCCAAATGTATATCAGACACGTACGCCGATGCTTATTGGCTATTCGCCCGGATATGGTGTACATTTAAAGACAACATGGCGGGTGAGTACGACGTAAATGTGCTGTCATCCGAATTGCAATGTATTTATCGTACGTTTATCATATTATTATTTATATTTAAGGTGTACGATCATGAGCATTGACGTATAGCGGCTTATTTTTCCTAAATAGTTTGTCTTCTAAACAATGGCTTGTGAACTTTGATAGCTTCATGTACAAAAAATCTCGTGAGAATCTGCATTGCTAAAATTTGTAGCTACACGACACTAACCTGTCTAAATGTTATCTAATTATTGAACTCTATGCCTGCCTAGTATAACTAAACGTGTGAAATGAAGATAAATTACAATTGCATAGCGTAATATAGACTACCAAATAATAGCACGGAATTGTATTTGTCTGAGTCACGAAAGAGACCAGGCATGTATTTGAGTTTAGGTGGCTATTGGCAAATGCTATTGGGAAATGTAGCCCAGGTATACGAATTCATGAGGCGCATTTTCACATTATTTTATTTGATAGTCTGCATCACCTTACTTAAGCCCGGAGAAGAACATCGGTCCACTCCTCAACCACTGCCAATGAAGACAGCAAGGTAACATTTGGGACTACAGTAGAATAGCATTACACATAAATACTATATTCACAAAGTTAACCTAAAACGCACCTTAAAAAGGTGTATGGCTTTGTCATGTTTAAAACATTACATTCTGTTAAAAGAACTTAGATGGCCATAATAATCACTGTTATGGCCATAGTCTCAATTTCTTCTGTATTGGCTTGTGCATTTACCATCACCATGCTCTTATTTTCCCATGTGCTTACCACAGACAGTTGTTGTCGTGGTACGCAATGACCTGGTTCCAGAACGTGCTTACGTTGACAGGTGTCCCACTGCCTCCTCTCTGGGTACACTGTGACAGGAGTGACCCCCCTGGGTACTGTATGGCTTGGTGCAGAGCCCATCTCCACTGTCAACAAAGTCACTGCTATCAAGCTTTACACTATTCACAGCAAAGGTAGGCTACTTAATTAGCTTCTCTGACTAGTCGTGTACATTTGACCATAATCATACTATGGGCAGTCATGGGTAAGCGGTTAGGGTAGCAGACTTGTAGCCCAAAGGTTGCTGGTTCGACTCCCGACCCACCATGTTGGTGAGGGGAGTAACCAACCAGTGCTCTCCCCCATCCTCCTCCATGACTGAGGTACCCTGATAATGGTACCGTCCTGCCGCACTGCTCCCTAGGGGCGCCATTGAGGGCTACCCCCTTGCACGGGTGAGACATAAATGCAATTTTGTTGTGTGCAGTGCTGTGTCACAATGACAATGGGAGTTGGAGTTTCCCAATGGACTTTCATAATCTGCATCTCATTACTGGATTTTCATTGAAGTTTGTCATTCATCCAGGTGATTTTAGGCAAAAGATTGTAATTGTATGTCACTGAACTTCTTTTTGAAGTTTCAATTACTGCTGGTGGACTTTATTTATTTGTCTTTTTTGTTTTGTGTTTTTTTACTTTATTTATGACCGGACAGTGAAGGTGATGACAGGAAGCGAGTGGGGAGAGAGACTGGGAAGGGGCGGCAAAGGACCCTGGCCGGGAATCGAAACCCGGGTCATCCGCATGGTAAGTGACAAGTGCAAGTGACAAGTGCCCTACCGTTTGGCCATTGCAGGGCCTGCTCCGAAGTATTTATTTCCGTGTCTGAGAAATTAAGGCACACATTTTGTCACTTCTGTCTTGAATGTTAGGGAGGCATCACAAAGACTTATCACCAATGGCAAATGGCATACACTGTTAGACCAGAGACCATATTTAACCCATTTTAGGATGATGCTGCGTATACGTTGTTTGAGCTTTGGTGCCTAGAGCGACATATACAAATTATTCAGGCTCTTGAGATTTGAGCTTTTTTTAAATTAAAAATGTGGATATGTTAGAGCTGACAATGCACACATTCTAATGCAAGATGAGGGCCCTAGCTTTTAAATAGCTGAGATCTTTAGGTCGTAGCCTCTTACTGCAGCAGGTGTGGGGCTTAGGCATTCAGCGGGTGTTTTTTGCAGGTGCTTTAGACTGAAATGCATTAAGAGAGAGAGACTTTGATTAGACTCAGAGTTAACCACCCTTAGCTTATCCAGAACAAACTTACAATTATTATTTCAGGCACATTGAGCAAGTGGGGTGAGAAGCCTTACTCGAGAGAATCTCAGATTTTCTGACGATCACAACCCCTTTGTATATCTAGGTCAATGACAAATTTGTAGTAGTAGCAGACTAGCAACTACAACTAGCAACTACAACTAGCAACTACAGCTATTGCCACCTTTATGAATTAAATGATTTTTGTTTTTACTGGATTATCTAAGAAGTGCATGCATTACCTGTACATTAATTGCCAATTACTAATTAGTTTATGAGCATTAGCTATGGTTGTACAACCTTACATACCGGTAAGCAAATTAAAATGTCATAGACCCATCTGCATCATACCCAAGTCTGAGTAGGATAGGTTTGCAGCAGAATAAGGGCAGGGGCAACTGAAGACAAGTCATCCTTCAGAAGCTTGGATAAACTGATGAAGATGCACCAGAAGAGACACCACGCATCTGTAGCAAGATATTAGTTTGCCCTTATCACTTTCTTTTTTAAAATATTTTGGGGGGGCTTTTGCCTTTATTTTGATAGGACAGTGTAGTAATGACAGGAAGCGAGTTGGGAGAGAGATGGAGAAGGGTCGGCAAAGGAACTCGAACCCGGGTCAGCCGCATAGTAGACAACCACTAAGCCACGGTAGGGCCCCCTTGTCACTTTCTGTTTGTGTCAAACTGTATAGCCGTCCCACAAAACATATTATTAATCTAGAGCATTTGTGCAGAGTCAGCATAACACAAGTTGCAATGTGCTGACTCTTGTCTTACTGAAATCTCTTTCACCATTACTTTCCCACTTTTGTTTGCGGTTGCTATTTAGCCATTTTATGTGTTTTTGTGTTGTTGTTTTGTGCAGGTGGAGACCAAGCGCTATGCGCAGTAACCTGTTTGGCTCCATGCAGGTGGAGAACACCATCGAGTCGCAGCGCAGCATTGCCGATGTCTTCAGGCGGAGCAACATGGAGAAGATCCTGCAGATGCCACCACAGTCCTCTGAAGCTGCACTGGTGAGCAACTGGGCAGGCAGAGTATACTTGTTTATATTCATAATAAAAACAAACCTTGATGGCTTAATTCATTTCAATAAAGTTACTCTACTATGATGCTGATGTAAGTGTAATATTAATAATGGATGTTATTTACATGCTTCTTTCAAAGCAAAAGAAGATTGAAGAAGATGCTCATCCTGAGTTCAGAAGGTTAAAAAAAACTGCCACAAAATGTATCCAATCAGCCCTTAATCAGCTGATAAGAGTGAGTAGTCGAGACAAGTGGATCAGCTCCTCAGAGAATTTAGCAGAAAACATAGCAGATTTGTGATGTCCATTTCGAGCTGCATGTGTTTCTCTGTCTATGTACAAAGTCATGCAGCATGTTTCAATTTGGTATTTTTCGCTCTCCCCACAGAATTGGAGAACATTGCTGAAAACAGCCATGGCGCAGTGGGGAAGGTGGCAGAGGTACAGTAAGTTAGTTGCCCTTAGAAACTTTAGCTGCCATGGTGCCTCTGTTGTGAGACACGTCAAGCACACATGCTTTGGCACATACAGTATGCTTTGACACAAGCCAGCAAGCTAATGCAGCAAGCAATGCTTCTGTTCTTGGTCCTGCAGCAGGCCTTTAAGAAGAAGACAGGCACTCTCACCCAAGAGAAGAGCATTAACATCTAGAATACAGCACTGCACTGTGGGCCTGGATGGGGGATCTGGAATTCACAGAAACTCTGGGTAAAGATGCGAACAGTAAGTCTGCTTTTAAAATTTTAAAAAATTTGTTAACGACACCAGACAATAATGACGACGGCCAAGGAGATTTTTTTTATTGTTATTGCTGTGTATCCGTTTGTCTTGAGTTTTCTCATCTGAAATTTTGTATGTATTGTCACTGCATAGAGGCATTTTTTTCCCTCAAGACAACTAAGGTGGGGGAGGGTTTAAACGGTGTTGTGATCAGGTGTTCTCTTGGTGCATTCAGGTCCGACTGAGAGCCGTGTCAGTGCCCGTTCCGGCACCTAATCGCGAACCAGCCATCGTGTTCACGCCACAGATCTTGGCGTTCGTGAACCGGAAAGCTGGTTCACAATGCGAACTACAAAATACTTGTTTTTTCTCCACAACAACCGGTTCATCTGGGTAACAGTCAGGTGCAGAAAAAGTTCAGTGCCCGGTATGAACATGGGCGGTTCGCAGATAAGCACTTTAGTGCAGAACGTAACTGGTGTGGCCAAAAATCCTTGTTTGTGTTCATAATACGGCCCTTGGAGGAATGAAAAAGGTTTCCCACTCCTGAAGTAAGGGAACTAAGCTTTCCCCTCTGTCCTCTTGCCTCCAGGTGCACAGGAACATCAGCAACTCTGGGCCTGCTCATCCTGCAGTCGTATAAGCAGGAGATAGAGGAGGCGAGCCTTTTGAGCCTGGTCCCCGTACACATGGTGCTGCAGATGGGCCTGGACAAGATGAGGAAAAACTACATCAACTACCTCATCGGTCAGCACTGCCCCACACAGGGCCATGCCACATGACTCATGCATGTGTTTGTGTGTCTGTCTCTCTGACTTCCTGACTATCTGCTGTCTGGACAATTTTTGGCTATTTTGGTGTCTTTCGTTTGGTATCCATAACCTTTATGTTGTTACAGGAAAGGAGTTGACCACTCTTAATTATTTGCTGGTGAGATTTATGTTTCACATTTTTCAGTACATGGGTTCACCGTGTTTATCAACACGGTATTGTGAGGACGGGCAAGTCACTGGCAGCCAACCACGTGAGCTAATGTTTCGTGCAGTCAGGGGAAAACAAAAACTTAGAACCCATGTATAGCAACTAGGGCTGTATTTGTAGGTACTCGCCGATACCGATACCACCATTTTAGTGCAGTCTCGGGGCCACGGCCGATACTGGTATCGGTATCGGTGCAACACTAGTTAGTATTGATACCCCTTTTATTTATTTGTCATGTAATTATTTACAAAATGTACAATGTACAATATTTACAAAATTACATGGAAATATACACAACTTTTACCACCAGGATCTTTTAATTGAACATCCAAAGATATTTTGAATAGCAAAGTTTTTTTTTTTTTTCCAAATGGATTTTGTGATTTCAAGAAACTATTGGCACCCCTCCTTTACAAGTTGATTGCACACCATTAGACAGCAATGGCAGCCTCCAAAGGTTTTAGCCACTCTTTCTTTGCAATATGTTCATGATCTTGAAGAGGTGCTACTACCTGAACACAGAGATGGACCTCCAAGAGCCGGTGACACGCATAAAGAAACTGCACCACCAGTGGAGATCGCTGTGATCTGCAGCACCTTCCCCTTCCACCTTCCACCTTCCACCTTCCACCCTCCACTTGTGCTTGTTTTCTCGTACCAGGAAGTAATATGTCATGATGACATCACTGACAACAGCATTGTATTTCAATATCTTGCAAAAGCTCAATTGTAAAGTCTTTTTCTCATTTGCAATTGGGATGGTGAATGAAAAACAGTCCCTCAAAAGTTGTTGTGGCTAGGGTGACTGCTGGGAAACTTGATCGTTTTCTCCACAGAGGAGGGGCCAGGAGTCGAGGCGAGACCACAAGCACAAGTGGAGGGAGCAAGGTCGCATATTGTAACGCACTCAGTGAGTTCAGTCAGTAGAGCCCATTTGTCACAATTGATAACCTTCTAGCTATCCCCCTTTGATAACGTTGTGAAATGTCAAAAGGCTGAAACATCCCCAGTTGAACGGTACACTACTGGCAATGTGTCAAGTAATGGACAGCTACAACTCCCATGCCACTCACACTGTTTTTTTTTTTTAGCATACTATGGCACAATGGGAAGTTTTCCATCTCATCTTTTGTTTCATTAAAAGAAAAATGCAGGCATTATTTTAAAGAAATATAGTCAAGTTTTTTTTGTCACACAAAGGGTTCTAGTATGACTGTCTTTCACTGTCTCTTATTGTATGTCCTTACTTTTTATATTAAACTGTCATCGTAAATCTTGACTGTGTCTTGTAGATCGTGCTTGAGGTACTACAAAACCAGGCCTTATGATTAGGAACGTGTCTTTCAGATGGAAATCAGACCTGTCATGATCAGCAGCTTCTACCAAAAGTAAGTTTACCTAATTTTCATCATTCTCAGTCATGACTGACTCATGGCTCATATAATAGTCTCACAAACGTATGTTTTAAAATGTCCTTATGTTCAGAAGAGTTCAATACCCATGTGTTTTAGATGGTGTTCAGGTGTTGGCTACAGTACTGAGCAGTGTACCGCAGTCCGTGACGCCACACAAAGAGAGAATGGTTCCTGCCCACAGGGCCTGTCAAGACATTGGGTTCCCTGTGCGATGGTTCCATACACACACTACTATGGCTGTCTATTTATGCAAATTGTTAAATCGTTCAGTCAAAGTAGCTAAATTGCAATCATGACCTGGACTCTTCACAGATAGAAACCTGTAGCATCATAATATACTGTGCACGTTGGGTTTTCATATTTGTCTTGCAGTTGTAATTGTGGTAACGTTTCATTATTAAAGCCTTTATTTTGTGGGTGTGTGTGTGTTTGGGTGGCCAGGGCTTGTGAGGGATGTGGACGTCCCTCCACCTCAGCAGCCAGCCTCTGGTGAATCATGTGACCTTACACTTCAGGTGAGCCCACAGCTTCATCCACATACAATCGGGGCTATAGAAGCTTGTGTCAGGGTTTTCTACCAGCGTTCAGTTATATTGGCTGCCTTGAAAAGAAACACTTCCCACTTGGCCTAGGCACCCTAAGAAGATTAACATTTTGTATTGCAAATGTAATTTCTGTTTGAGTTCACTTTTAACAAAACTGTTATGCTGTTTATTTTAGGGGGCTGTTAATAACCTGTTTGTTTTCCGATCATATTTCATATAACATAGCCTTTCCAATGACCGTGACATGTCCTTGATGTCAGCTCAGTTGTTATATTGTACATTTCCATATACAACCAGTCATGACAGTTCAGATTTTAGGTCAGGGAAGTCATGGAAAAGTCAAGGAATTTTCCATCAACTTAGGAATGGGAACCCTGGATGTGAGCTTTGTATTATCCTCCACGGGTCAACTGTGGCATTGTGGTTAGGGAGTTGGTCTTTCAATCTAGGGGTTATACGGTAGGTTTGAATCCCACCTGACCTCTACCTACACCTTAATCCATGACTGAAGTGGGATAGGTGGACAGTGGGATATTAAATGATACACTATATCATTTCTGTGTAAGTATAAAGCATACTACACCTAATATAATAATAATTACACGACTATACATTCATTTACATTTTTGGTGCTGTTTTCACGCAACTCTTATGGTGTAAGTAACACAGCCATCCGTTGGGTGGAAGATCCAGGTGCAAATCCTGGCAAGAGTGTCATACAATGCAGCACAAAAATGTATATATTTATTTATATAGTTTTTGAAAAGAAAATACAGTTGAAAACTTGAGTAGAAGGACGTATAAGCTGTCATATTAGTCTGTATGTAAACAGAAAATAAATTCTCTCTTTTCCTCTCTTTTCTCTCTTTCCCCCTTTTCCCCCTCTCTTTTCTTTCCCCCACCGAGGCAGTCCATTATGCCCCATCTTTGGCCGAGTGGTTAGAGAGTTGGTCTTTCAATCTAGGGGTTGCCGGTTCGAATACCCCCTGACCTCATCCTACATCTCCATCCATGGCTGAAGAACCCTTGAGCAAGGCACATGCAGCTCACAGCTGAAACGGCTTGCAACAACATCATCAACGGAAAGAGCCTTCAAAGAGTTAATGCTGAAATGAGTCACGGCAGATAATATGTTAGTAAACCTTGCTCTCAAAGTCTCATATAGTATCGGTAGCACTGATCGTTGACTGGCAAGGCGCGGATTTGAGTCCCGAAGTGGCGGAATATGCAGGATGACCTCGATTACTGCCACTCTGCTGCTGTTGTACTGTTCATGTGTATATAGTCAGAATTACTCATGCCATGTTACATGTGTTTTTTTCAGGTGTAATTAGAGGAGCAACGCGACAGCAAGAAAGAGCTGCACCATGAGTTGCTTGGCCCAAAGCCTATCCAGCTGCTGACAGCCTTGGCTGGACCCTGGATGTGTCATTCATCTGCCACCCTCCCACTAGCATTCTTTTGTTTAGTAGCTATTAGAATGTGGTATCTATTTTGTAATGATAGACTTGACATAGTGTTGTGGGAATATAGAAAGCACTTCTGTGAGTCCGGTGTTGCAAACATCTGTGTCCATTCCAGTGTGTGTGTGTGTGTGTGTGTGTGTTATAAGTCGCCTTTTCCTCCTTTAAAAGTTGTAATTAGACTGATATTATTTACCCTATTTTTTATTAATAGTCTGCACTATACTGCAAATCTGGACAGATTTTAGGACACTATGATCCACCCCAAGTTATTTAATCTGAACACTTTTGCACCTTGTTGGTTTACTGTGTACTGTACAGTAATGTGGATGACTGCTTTTTCCCCTTGCAATAGAATTTGTGTATTTGTGTTTGCTGCTGGACACCATTATTTCCTTCTGTATTATTAAAGTTAATCTAATCTATTCTACCTTGAGTATTTCCCATTATTTGTCCCAATACATCAGAAAATTGTACATAATTTTATGTTAATTAAGCACTTAATTTGTGAAATTTTCATCATGATGGAAGGGTCACAGTGGCCCACATTTTTGTATTTTCCTTATTGTGAATAATATAAGGTTTACACACAAGTTATCATTTGAAATCATATATTTGTTTTGCATTTTGATATTTTTATATCACGTTTTTGGAACTAATGAAACAAGTTTGTGTTGATGCGCACAACTTTAACACTTAGCCTACTATATGTATGCTTCGTAAGGCCAAACTCCAGGATGGTCAAATTAAGCATAAGTGTATGGGAGCAAACAAAACATCATTAAATGTACTGAAAACACTGAGAAGAAAAAGATATGCACATTCATGAATAATGCTTGGATAGGACCTATACATATATAATATGAGAAAATCAAAAAAGGGTGGATGGTAACTACAATGTATTTATGGAAATTCAAAATGGCGGACATGGAGAAGATCCTTCTTTTCGTGTGTGAACAGTGCAGTTTTCCCAAGTCATAATGAACACTTGAATTTGATGGTGGTGGTATATATTGGTGGAAAAGGTAACATTTGTTAAAGGGCACCATGAATTCTGGAAATAAACTGCTACAAATATTACACTGCACCTTTTTTAAGACGTGTAATCTACTTGCAATTTATGTACTGTAGGCTCTGTAGAACTCACCTAGTTATGCATTTAGTTTTACCTCCAGTCCCTGGCATCAATCAAGCAGCCAGAGATTTCATACTTTTCGGGGCAATTTATGTTATCTCCGACGGCAAAATCTATTCCACGTGCCCATTTTTGCTTTCAATAACTGGGTGAACTAATAGGCCTACCACAGCCAGGGGTGGGGAACCTATGTCTCTTGTTTTATTCAGTCCCCCGGCATAATTTTGATGTTGAGCAGCTTCACATGAAATCTGACATATTTTGTAAAGGAATCTTAGAAATTCCATTTGAAATACAATTTAACTATGGGGACCAAGAGAAGGTGTGGTCTGTGTAAAGGTGCCTTCCATATACGCCTGAAGTTCAGGGGGAAATCCTAGTTTGTATTCATAGTACGGCCCTTGGAGGACTTTTACAGCCCTTGAAGCAATTTGAAGTGGCCCTTGGAATGAAATAGGTTCCCCACCCCTTCCATAGGCTATCCAGCCTATGGGATTTGTGAGCCTTAGGGTTAGGGTTAGCATCTCTAACTTTCTTTCATCATAGGATGACAAGATTTGGTATGCGACATCGATGTATCACACAAAACATGGGACAGGAGTGTAATTGTTGATTACTCATTGTTTAACTCGATAGCGCCCCCTAGAAATTCATTTTTTTCTATCTTTAGCGCCACCTACTGGCAACACACAACAACCTGGCAATACCAAATGTGGCATGTGACATCTTTGTATCTCACATAATAAGTATGTAAAGTAAAATTACAGCTTTCATAGTCACAGGCTCCATAGCGCCCCCTATAATTTCAAGCATTTTTTCCATTTTTTACAACTTTGGCCACACCCCCTTGAAATACAGAAGTACATACAGACTTCAGATTGGATATGTTACTTATTTAAGTCACATCGAACATATGAGTACAGTCAAAATGCAGCCAACACATTTGCTTACTCAGTAGCGCCCCCTCGAAATTCAATTTTTTCGCATTTTTTCTCATCTTTGGCCCCTCCTACTGGCAACACCTAAAGAGGTAGACGCCTGAAATTTGGTATGTTAGATCTATGTATCACACAGAACAGGAAAGTGAAGAAAAATTACAACTTCTATGTTCACAGACTCTATAGCGCCCCCTTGAAATTCCACGTTTCTGAACTTTGGCCCCGCCTCCCAGCAACATACAAGCACGTAGAGGCCTAATATTCTACAGACAAGTTTGTCACTATAGACTCTATCAAAATATGTGCCATATGCTGACATTCCATGAAAGAAATGGCATTTTGCATTCCAAGCCCAAAATGGCTCGGCAGCTCTTTCACTGGTAGTTTTTTAGGATGTCTTTGGACTCAGCATTGAAAAAGCATAGAAAATTGATACAATATATATAATTTTTTTAGATTGCACATTTCTGCATCAATATAACTCAAAATATTGATGTTTTGATATTTTTTGCACAATTTATCGACTGTTAACCATTAAAAGTCATAACTGTAGCAGGAAAAAATGACGTTTTGCAAGCAATTCTGTTGCCCCACAGTGGCTAATGTAAGTCAAATGCCTGAAAATGGTTTGATTTAAGCACAGCACACATGAATCTGTCAATTCAAGTACATATGTGGATGTATGAGTGGATTTTTAGTGATTTATGTACTTACAAGTATAAAAAGTCATAGTAGTTTGCTGCCAAAATGATGTATTTCCAATCATCTCTGCTGCTCCACAGTGGTCAGACTGATTCCAGTGACAGGGAATTGTTTTATTTAGCCCAGCACAAATAAACATATCAATTCATGTGCAAAAGTGGATGTTAAACTGGATTTTGATACAAAAAGTCATGCAAAGAATATGTATTTCCAAACTTCTAAGCTGCCCCACAGTAGCTACATTAAATGAAATGTCTGAAAACTGTTGTAATTCAGCACAGCGTACAGACACTTGTCAATTCTAGTATAATGTTGATGTTTAACCTTGGTTTTGAATGATGTATTTACTTATAAGTATCAAAAGCCATAGCCCTTCACTGCCAAAATGATGTATTTAGAACCAACCCTATAAATGTCTGAAAATTGTTTAATTCAGCACAGTACACATCGACTTGTGAATTGAAGTACATATGTGGATGTTTAAGTGGGTTTTTATATGATGTATTGACTTGTAAGTACTAAGTAATGGTTGTTTGCTGCCAACATTTTTTCCAAGAATCTCTGCTTGGAAATAGGTTCATATTAGCACAGCACACACCCACCGATTAATTTCACTAGAATAGGGATGTTTAACTTTTTTTGCGAGAAGGTTAGTGGGCATAGCAAAACAAATAAGTGAGAAAAAATGACTTGCCAAAATGTGTCATATTTCACATCAAAATACTGATTAGTCATTGATTTCAGAGTGGCACACATCTATTATGCCTAACTGCACAACTCAAAATAAACATTTCCAAGTAGGTTTTGAGTTATCTGGGGAGTGAATATAATCAGTAGCAAAAGCAGTCTGCAGGCCTCAGTGGGCCTAAAGTAATTTTACTTTTGTAGCCTGCCTGTTGGATGCCAAAGGGGTATTTTAGGTACATTTTAGGTCTCTTCTGCCAGAGTCAACTCACAGTTTACTTCAGTCTAAATAGGCCTATGCTTGTTTTGAGAGATTGAAGGCATGTAAAATTACACAAAAAACATGTGTGAAATATGACCTACAAATAGGAAAACACACAAAAATAAACCCTGAAGAAGGCTCTGCGCCACTATGCATGGGTCCCTGATCATGTTTTTAACTTAAAATAGCCATGTTTGAATAAAAGTTTTTTATATTCTTCGGACAAGAAGAGTTCCTTGAACCCTAAAGACTAGCTCAATCGGCCAATAGCATGGTTTTAATCGCGTGATCGGGCCCTTGTGACGTGTGCCAATGGCCCAGAAGTCCAAGTTTCTACAGTCCTGTTTCCATTACTATAGTGCCTTTAATTGCATTTTATCTGTTGTCTGGCTCAGGGGCTTATGAAGTCATATTCCCTGGTGCTGAACTACCACACATCTCATTTAGGAGGATGCGGTCACTGAGAGACCGACTTGTGCACACCTCAGACAGCAAAACGTGTTTGGGCAGGATCCGGGCCAGATGTTGGCTAGTGTTTGGGCAGGATCGGCAAAACAGATCTGGCCCAGTGTCTTTAATACAACTACCCAGCACTGGGCCGGATTTGGATTATGGATGAAGAATGGATGAGGGCCACAACTGGCCTAGATCAGCTAGATAACCTACTACAACACGTGGAAAAACATTTGGCCCGGATCTGTGCCTGATCCATATTATACATTTGGGGCTCATCTGGCCCTGATCAGTTTCCTATCTGGGGCTCATTTGGCCCTGATCCGTTTCCTATCTGGGGCTCATTTGGCCCTGATCCGTTTCCTATCTGGGGCTCATTTGGCCCTGATCCGTATTCATATTAAGGCAACGGCAAATCTGTTCAAACAAATGAGCTGCTCACAATTTATGCATTTCAGTATTCTTTATTGTTTTCATAGCGTCCATGTCAATAGGCAATCTCTCTGGTTGACTCTTCACACACCTGTAAAAGATATTAGACACACAAAGCAGATGAAAAGAAACACTACAGTTAAACGGTTTATAATTATTCCATAAATTACACTTAGCTGCTGCTTTTTTTTATCCAGCGCAGTGAGCACACATACTGGTGAAAGTCCTTGTTCAAAGGCACTTCAGCCACGGATGGAGGTGTAGGGAGAGGTGAGGGTGTGGTTCGAACCGGCAACTCCCTATGATCTTTAGTCCATCTCCCTAACCACCAAGGCTGCGAACAAGTTTTCATGTTTTTTGGATAACCAGGAAAACACAATTAACTGTATTTCCCCCCCCAATAGTCACAAATAATGCTAAAAAAATAGAAACCAACAAAAAAACATGAAAACCATGAATAACCATGATCCATGGTTAGTCAGGGCCACGGTTTCCATGGTTACCCCAAAAAACCATGGCTGGTTCAGAGTACTTAGAAAAACCATGACATGCCATGAGAAAACCATGGTTATTACAGGAAAACCATGGTCAATTTTCGTATGGGTTAACACCATGAGTGCTGGCGATTACGCCTCGGACTGATACAGACGTTCCATCATATCCTAACAGAACTGGGCTAAAAAGACAGTAGGCCTGGGACCAGCTTTAGCAGACAAAGATGGGGCATAATGGACTGCCTCGGTGGGGGAAAGAAGGGGAAGAGAGGGGGAAAAGGGGGAAAGAGAGAAAAGAGAGGAAAAGAGAGAATTTATTTTCTGTTTACATACAGACTAATATGACAGCTTATATGTCCTTCTACTCAAGTTTTCAACCGTATTTTCTTTTCAAAAACTATATAAATAAATATATACATTTTTGTGCTGCATTGTATGACACTCTTGCCAGGATTTGCACCTGGATCTTCCACCCAACGGATGGCTGTGTTACTTACACCATAAGAGTTGCGTGAAAACAGCACCAAAAATGTAAATGAATGTATAGTCGTGTAATTATTATTATATTAGGTGTAGTATGCTTTATACTTACACAGAAATTATATAGTGTATCATTTAATATCCCACTGTCCACCTATCCCACTTCAGTCATGGATTAAGGTGTAGGTAGAGGTCAGGTGGGATTCAAACCTACCGTATAACCCCTAGATTGAAAGACCAACTAATCGTTTCCCAACCTATCATATCACTGACCACTTGTCTCGCAACAAAAACAATATCCCTTCAGAATCTGAACATTGGCAAGTTTCACTTCAAGGACCAAGTAGACAAGTAGATGCTTCCCAATATAAAAGCAGCAATACCAGTGTCAACAAGCAAGCCAGCCTCAAGCAAAAAATGGAATTTGTCCTGAAAACAAGGCGATTTTCCTCAAGTCTTCATCTGAAAAAGAAATGGGGTAGGGGCAACAAGCAAAAAAGAGCAGTAGTTCATCACTGAGCAGCACAGTTGGGATGATATATGCACAAAATTTAGGCAACAATTAGCAACAATTTAGGATGTGGAGGTTGCGTCTATTCGACAACGCGCTTCTCAGTCAGATTAGCTGTCACATTTACATCATAAAATACTGTAATTTACCTTTCATGCATAGGAATATTGCTGTTCATCAATGAATCTGACTGACTAGTACAAACATTTCATAACCATGTTTACATATTTGCCTGTTTGCAGGCATAATCTGTCTTTACTGAAAGTTTTGAAGATACTACAATGGTCATCAATTTTAGGCAATTTATTATTTATTTACAACTCTACTAACTACTCTGACCACAATCCTATAAAGTGCAACTTAAGTACTACAGCACTGTCAGGTGAAATAAAAAAAATGCGCTTGATGCTCATTGTCATACCCAATGGCAAAGTTTACCTAAAGAATATTATTCATTATTAGAATTTATTATATGGTGTGACGTCATCGGTCGAATGCTCCATTCATTTCAACGGGGCTCCCCAACGTTCGCACGTCTGTTATTTTTCGATAACGGACGGGTTGGTCTATAACAGACCGCTGTCAATGGCAACAAGACTTTTCACTGCTAAAGCGACTTTACAACAAGACTCTAATCAGCTGCTGTGATAGACAACACCTGTTGTCCTGGCTACCTAGCTGTTGCCTAGCGGTGTTCCACAACGGCACTGTTTTGTTTTGCGCAGCAACAATCTTAACATTAAATAGGCCTAAAGAAATGTCCCCGCCATGTGTGAATCATTTAAGTATATCCATATAATAAGCGGGTTAACTTTCGGCGAGTCGGTCGCTTTGTGGAATAGCAGCACTTCAGAGAGAACAAGACCCCTCCGCTCCGCGTCGGGGTCTAAAGATTCTCTCTGTCGTGCTGCTATTCCACGGTAGCGACCTTCTCGCCGAACGTTAACCCTTACATAAACAGTTGGTATGTTTAGATGTAGAAATATAGCAATTACTACTTATCTGTTGTATCTGGGGATGATACTGTCATTCATTGCGAATAGGACAAAACCGCTCTATTGCTCCAACTGAAAAATGAGACACATGTTGCATTAGGCACTTACCCTGGCACATACACACTCACAACTACAAGATAACTTAAAGCGGCACTATGTAGGATTAAAAGGTTAATTAATAACTGTCCCGAGTCAGCCGGTGCTCATAGACTCAATAGTAAGTGAATGATGACTCTCGCGACCACTTTTACAGTCCGCTGATAGAGAACCCCGAATGTAACTTGACAGAGATACCCGGTCGAGTGTAGTGGGAAACTAGCCTGGGAACTCCCATACTGTCTTTAGTTCTACACAATCGTTTCAATCTGAAAGACAGTATGGCGAGGATGACTCATAACGTACAAGATCATGGGTAATTCTTGTTGGTTCATGTTGGTTGGTCCCTTCTGAAAGGCAGTGATACAATGGCTATAGACAAAACAACCACACAACCAAGTCAACATTACACTTACTGTGGTTGGCAGCATGCATTTCTATGGTCTTGGTTATGTAGGCACACTTCATCTGAAAATTACACCTGGAAATCTGTGAAATATGTGTATGTGTGATGCGAAATGTGTTCTACAGTATAACTGTTCAATGTAAGACAATAATATTATAGATGAGACTCTCTGGTGGACAGAAACACACATGCACCGCAAACTAACCAACAAATGAACACACAAGAAACTCAGACTATCCCATATTTCTCTTTGATACAGGCACCTAAATATTGTATTTTAAGAATGATGGATGGTCTATGTATTGTGATGTATGAGATGACAGGAGAGTCTACCTCCTTGATGAGATGGGGAGCAACTGGTGAAGTTGGCTGAAGGGATGGGGTCATCTAAGTCGATGCGCTGTGGTAATAGAGAGCAGTCGACAGAAGGATTTTAGACGTCTATCGTACAAGCTGAGGGAAGTAAATGAGTGAATGACATAGGACATTACAAACATTGAAAGATGTGGTAGAATGCAACTTTTGTGGTGGAAAAAACTCAGGACACACAAAAAAAGATTAGTTGAACATGGAAAATCTACCTGACAGAACTTAGTCTTAGAAGCCTTAAGCAAACCAGACACTGATTTCTTATCCTGAAAGTATTCTGATTCAGATTAAAAGGGAAACTCCTAAAGCATAGCAGCAGCTCAGAAAAAACTCCAAATTATTTGATTAGTTTAACGTGGAAAGCAAGTGGAAGCAAGTGATGATATAATAGGCAAAAATCATTGAAGCTTACAGAATGAATGTATTCTGCATTTTAAATTGAGTCATAAACCTCTACTGATTATTGTGTGGTTATTGAGTCATAGCGTATATAAACAGGCTTAAAGGTTTAAATACATTTTAGTTAAGAAGTAATAGAGCAGTGTAACCTTAACTTTACATTCACACAGGCACTGAAGGTTGATGGATTGAATCAACAGGCATGGGCAATGCAAAATGCATTGAGGACCATTGTTTGCGTTGTCTCTGACAAAGGTTCAGAATTTTCACACACATCGTCTGGTGTGAACCAGGCTTGACATACAGTGCCGTGGGTACTGAATTTTAACTTTTTTGCAATGTGGCACACTTAACATTTTCAGATCACCACACAAATGTAAACATTCAACAGGGATGACCCAAGCAAACATAAGATGCATTAGTTTCTCAGTGACCATTTCATTTGTTGAGAGAATAATGTCATACAACCTGCACGAGCCTATGTGAAAAAGTAATTGCCCATTTTTAAAAAAAAAATGTTTTGAAAAAAGGTTTGCACACTCCTTTGGATTTTTTCTTCTTTAAGTTATTTTTTCTTCTTTTTATTCATTCATTCATTGGCAATGACGTTTCGACCTCTCGGTCTTCCTCAGAATCTGAATCTCGTAATCTTTTTGTTCAGCCCCAGGGATTGTGCACAAGTAACTCTCTACAAAAAAGTAATTGCCCCCCTTATTAAATGAGGAGGTATCTGTGATTTATCATATTATTTTGGACAACTGAATTATATTTCACAGCTGCCCAAGTTTGGCTGCTACCAGGCCTTTCAAATCAAGAAAATGTTAAGTGTGCAAAACAGTAAAAAATCAGTAGGGGGGCAAAAACACACATGGCACTGTATGTCCTCATGTATGAACCCCCATTCAGTCAATCACACGCAAGGTCAACCATTGATAGAAGGAGCCTGTCTGAAGGAAGGGTTATAGATCGCCTGACATGGGACCACCATGGGCGGACTTTCAGGTCGGTTAATATCAGATCAATCCAGTCAGAGCGTCTGGCCCGCCCACCCAAAATGAGCAGGCCGAGTATGCGGCAGGGAAAACAAGCAGCTTTGAATGAATGACAGTTGTTAGCAGAGCCATAGCAACACTAAATTATCATTAGGGCTGTGCAATATATCGTGATATCAATATCGCTGTCGAACAATATCAAATTTCATAATATCGATTTGAGACAATATTTTTGTCATTTGTCTATACTGCCAAAAGGTAGGTTATAAGCACAATGTATTGCCCTCGCAGCCCTCCACTTGAGCCATTGCGAGCACAAAGCAGACTTGCTACCCAACACTCATGCAGAACACCACTGTGTCTTTCTCTATGGCCCTCTACTCCGACTGCTGAAGGGAGTGAAGATTGTGAATTGTTTAGCACAATTCATTTGTCTTTAAATAAAATATCGTCTAAAATATCGTGATATCAATATTGACCAAAATAATCGTGATATTGATTTTTCTGATAATTGAGCAGCCCTAATTAGAAGTATTTTTAGAAGTAATATTACCTCTGAACCAAACAGAAACATTTTCTTGAGCTGTCAAAAACATGTTGGAAAAAATTACTTATTTATATATTGCTTTTGAAAGGTTTAAAGTATATTAAATATATTTACATATACTTTAATATATCATACTACACACATGTATACTGTTGATTGCTGTATTCCATGCTGTTTGTGTAACTAGTCAGACAAGATTGTTCAAGCAATGCCAAAACCATACATATGTACAAACCCCAACTCCGGTGAAGTTGGGACGTTTGGTAAAATGTGAATAAAATGAAATTGCTATCATTTTCAAAACATTCAATCTATTCATTAGATGGAGAATAGTGAAAAGACAACATATTAAGTGATAAAACAGAGAAAAAATATTGTTTTGGGGGACATATGTACTCACTTCTAATTTGATAACCGCAACACGTCTCAAATAAGTTGGGACGGGGATCAGTGAAATGTAATAAACATCCAAATAAGATGAGTGTCCAGGTATAAGACCATCACAGAGAGGCTGAGTCACTCAGAGGGAATAATTACCTTAGTAATTACATACATTTTTAAATTCCCTTTGATTTACCATGATTGCATGTATATAAGACATATTTTTGTCATTAAAATCATTGTATAAGTTCATGATGTCATGAAATATATATTGGCTGTAGTCTCACTAGCATTCCAAGAATTACAGCTATTGAAAATTGACCATATTAAGAATGCTTTATGTGTGCAAATGATAGAGGGGTTTTATCATTCTCCTTTCCACCCGAGCTCACTTGAAATAGAGCCAGAAGACATGGGAAGTCAGAAGAAGTCCATTCTTTTTAAAAATAATAGTCTTGCACATCCTGTGCTACAGTGAAAATGGACCATCCAAATTGTGTTAGTGCTAACTTAAAAAGTCAGCCTCCATGATGGCATGGGGGTGCAGTAGTGCATTGGTTAAGTTGTTCTCACTCATCTGTAGAGTTAAATACAGTGCTGAATGATATAAATGGGTTTTAAACAGCATGAAAAGCCACTCATGCATTATATTTTGAAGGGAGATCTTCAATTACTGCCACATAGTAAGGACACATTACATTCTCTACTATGTTTTAACAGTTTAAGTCCATCATAAGCGCCAGCAGGTGATAAAATGGTGGGCTTTTGGTCAAGACCTGTCACACTGCAAGCATTACAGAAATGAAAACATTGCAAAACATGACAAGGAATACACCCACCATATAAGCTGGTGAAATCGTGTCCAAGATGGGAATTAACACTGTTTTTTATGCTAAATTATCTCATCGGTTAATGTATTCACTGTTAAGTGTTGTCTTTTGTTTTATTTTTAGTCTTTCTCGACATTTGCTGCCTTTTATCGTCCCTGTCCCAACTCTTTTGAGACGTGTTATTTTCACATATTCATGAATATCCCCCAAAACAATCATTTTGGTCAGTTTTGATGGTTGATATGTTTTCTTGGTGCCTTTCTCCATCTAATGTAAGAATCAGACGTTTTGAAAATGTCAGTATTTTGTTATTATTCACAATTTACCTTGTGTCCCAACTTCTTTGGAGTTGGGGTTTGTATCTTAAATTGACTAATAGAGGATGAATGGTTCAAAACTAAGTGTAAGGAAGTATACCAAGACCCAAACCTTTTTTTAAACCTGCCTACTCCTCCTCCTCCTCCTCCTCCTCCTCCTCCTCCTCCTCCTCCGTTGAGCCTGGTGGGATTTAGGCTTCCCATGTAGACCTGTGAAGAAACCAAATTTGGCCGGATGACTACAGGACAAAAATCATTGTACAACACATACTGTGCTGTGTGCTTCACAAAAAAACCCAGTAAATTGTAACAGGTTTGTGTTTGTGCATACTGGAGCCTCTGGCTTACTCCCTGGTCTCCTTCAGGACCTGATGGGTGGACTGCCACAGCCAGACACACACCTTCTGCTACTTCTGTTGCTGCTTCTGCTCCAGCTGCAGAGAAAGTAGCCGTGCAGAGGTAGGGGGAGAGAATGGTTAAAATGTACGTGGAATCAAAATCTGAATGAAAACAGCTTTTAGTATTGGTAAAGAACACTACTGTTTACAAGGAATTAGTCTTGCTCACTGCTACATCGCACACAACACATGTCACCTTGGTTTCTTCCTTTTCTTTGCGTTTGTCCGTGACCAGACAAAGTTGCAGGTGTGGTGAAGAGTAGAGAGCTGACAAACAAAGTTCCCTCTTCAATAATATACTATTACAAGTTACAATTTAACTTGTAATAATTCATTATTGAAGCGGGAACCTTCAATGTTAGATGCACCTAAATGTCCAATGCTAAAATGGCAGTCCAATCAAGTCCCAAATTAAAACCCCAGTTTGTGCAAATAGAGTGCAAGCAACTAGAGGAGCAAACGAACACCCAGCAGCAGCCAGCGAGGGAAGCATCAGTAGAGGCAGCAAGCGAGTCAGCAGCAGAAGCAGTGAGCTTAGCACAACATACCCAGGTTACCGTCCCTTCCAGCAGTCGGTTCCTCCTCCTTACTTCACTGGCACTGGCCGATGCCTCCGATGTGGGAAAGACAGAGAAAGGGTCTCAGCAGTGGGAAGAGCCTTCACAGCCAGCAGAATGTTTAGTACGCCAACTATTTTCAAAAGTGTACTTGCGTTGCCTGGGTGTGGCTTAACCACGACCCAGATGGAGGATTGAGAGTGTTGCGTACACTGTGTGGAAACCACAATTCGATGGCGTTCCCTCTGTTCTGTTCCTCCTGCTCTGCTGTGCTCTCTCTCCTCTGGCTGGTCACATCTGGTCTTCTCTCTGGATCCCTATTAAAGAAAGTAGCCACAACTACCCCCATAAGTAGCACATTGAGCCTACCAACATGTGTCTTAGAGTTTGCAATGGAATCGCTTTGGCATTGTCCGATCCTTGGCACCGGCAAGTCATTTGTAAACACAGCACCCCAATTACAAGACACAGCAAACAAGCATTTCACAGCAGAAGTGAGTGCACCGCAAACCACTGAAAAATCGCAGCCAAGTCAGATCATTGTTTCCAATCAGTCCAATCAGCTGGTCACTGTGTCCCCCCCAGGAAACAGCTGAGGGTAGTTGGTTATCAGATGGAAATTCACACGCAAACAAAAATCAAAACAGAACGTGAAACCAAGCACTGCACACAACAGGGTAAACACAATAGGCCTACTAAAAAAATACACATGGTCACACATGTAATATCATGTAGTACACAATTCAACACACTACATATATACACAATACAACAATAAATAAAATGTAACAATACAAGACTGTTGTAGAACACAGACCGCAATGCACTGACACACAATGAGTACGGGAGCTTCCAGAGCTGGTGTGTGACTGTGGAAAATTGTATGTGTAGTTGTGATACTGCACAGTATACATGTTGACTTGTACTGTAGTAATTGGTCAGTTTACAAATAGTTCACTACTAGTGTGTATATCATTTAGTTATAGGTTAGGTTTTAGGCTTTAGGGTGGCAGGCTTATTACATTGTCTCATTACATTATATTGCCCCTTTCCCATTCAACTTTAGAAAACGATGACAACATGGTTTAAAGCTGTAAAATCAATCGGAGCTCTAGATCTAGTTGAGAATTAAATATTCATATTGGCATGACATGCTGGCTAGTAGTAGCCAGTACCAGTTCTGTACAACAAGGTGGTCAAAACATGTATCTAAGACACAAGGGTTGCGCTTGGAATACGACACCATCTTATAAATCCCATTATACGGTTTACTATTTGCAATGACGGGGCTGAAAATGTGATTTATGTCCCATTTGAATGCTATGGTCTGTTGACATGAACACTAGCTAGTTAGCTAATAATAGCAGATTTGTATTTAACAATTAAAAGTATACACAGGGATAGAGCATGTCCCTCTATATGCGCGTGTATGTGTTTATTGTTGTACACACACCACAATATTACAAAACAATAAAAACAGATGAAAACACCGTGGGGATAATTTAGGACCTACCACTGTTTTCCATGAGGATCGCAGGGCTGGCGCTCTGGTCGAAACTCGCGCGACTCGCGTGCCATTCGCCTCTTCCGGTATTTCAGCCAATCATAACACTGATAGTCGTACAAACCAATCATATTCATTTGGGGTTATTGCCCATGTTCTGGGTATGTGTCCTTTCTCGCTTTAGCAGTGAACGTCTTGTTGCCATTGACAGCGGTAGCCAGGACAACGGGTGCTGTCTATCACAGCAGCTGATTAGAGTCTTGTTGAAAAGTCGCTTTAGCAGTGAAAAGTCTTGTTGCCATTGACAGCGGTCTGTTATAGACCAACCCGTCCGTTATCGAAAAATAACAGACGTCCGAACGTTGGGGAGCCCCGTTGAAATGAATGGAGCATTCGACAGATGACGTCACAACCATATAATAAGCTACATTACAACATGGTAGTTGGTTGTCATTATAGCTACGGGAGCTAAAATAGCAGTCAGGCAACTGACAGCTGGACAAGTAGGGCTAGTCTATTGCCTATCCTAATTTAATTGTATATCCTAATTTTGGCCAGTATCTTGCCTCATTAATGCTTATTATATTTCATTGTAGCTTCAGCTGTAGGCCTACTTATTAGCCTCAACTCCACTATCGTCCTTGGCATTGTTCAACAACGTTTATGACGAAATATGGCGCATGTGGGGGGTTAGGGGGTCGGACATAAAAAAAAAGAAGTTGAAAAAAAAAATTGGAAGTAAAAAAAAAAAAATCCGACCGGACGATGACCAAACCTGACGACCAACCGGAACCAAACTTTTATTTTTCTTAGGCCTTATTGTAGGCCTATGTGAGTAAGACGCAATTCCTGAAAATGTTTGGTTTTCAGTCTGCAGGCTTCCAAAACGACTTGTGGATGGCAGGTGAAAGTCATGCCACCTCATAGATTTGCACTGTAGATTGGCAAATCCTTATTTCCAGTCATTTTGGCTAAAGTAACTAAACGTAATGCAAAAGTAGTGTAGGCCTAATGCCTTACTTTTTTTAAAGTAATGTTGTAATGTTAGGCATTACTTTTAAATGACAGTAACATGTAATAAGTAGTGCATTACAGTAACTGAGTAACTTTCCCAACAGTGCTCATCTATACCGTTTTATATGTTATCAAGCAAAGGGAGACCAATAGACTCATGCGTCGATTGAAAGAAAATTCCTACCAATCCCAACATGCGGTTGTATTGCTCATGCTATCTCTGATAGCACCCGACCACATGTCACAATTGCATTCAGCCCTTTCCAAGATCCTGGCTATGCAAATGGGTGCATGGGTTTGCTTCAATATTTTAAAGGAGTCTTCGCATGCTCCAAATATTGTCCCTAAATGTGACATTCTAATCCCATTATGTGATTATAGCAGAGAGTACATTTCACATCCTCTTCCTATTCTGTCTGATAATACTCCTCATCAGGGAAGGGGCAAAGAGGTCGGTTGCCCTGGGTCCTAGGGAAAGAGAGGTGGCCAGAATTGGCTTCTCATTACTTTGTATGTATTGGGTGTGGGGCCCTTTCGGATGATTTTGTCAGCAGCTTGTCCTCAAAGGGGCAAGGGAGAGCAGCAGCATGGAGGACATTGTGGCACACCAAACAGTGATGGTTTCCGTTAGAAACATGGATTTACGTGTAAATGTATCATGTAATGAAACTGTTGTTAATGTGTAACCACCACATGCACACATCCGGTGGTCGGCATTGCAGAGGGGTTGCCCAGGACACACGTGAGGACCCGCAAATACTCAAGGCACTGTCTTAATTAAAGTTTGCAGTGAAAACGGCCCATCCACTTGTTAAACTGAAATTGCCCTTGTTGTATATAAGTCAGCTGCTTTTAAAACTCACTCACGCATATACCACACAAACATGCATGTTCTCTCCCTATATGTCTCTCTCCCTCTCTCTCTCTCTCTCTCACACACACACACACTCATTTCCACATTGTGTCAACAAAAACGAGTCTAATTTCTCAAGAGGTCCAACAGAGATAGCCCATCAGAGAGAAGATAAATTGGACCCACTCACGGTTGTGGATGGTGCATGCTCTTTAGCACAACGATAACCTCAGTTACCTTAGTAACACACCATGATGATGCTTAAACGCTGGACAACACATTAGTGACCTAGTTGCACTGGTGTGGCATTGGTAATTGCCATTACATGTTGAAGAAGGGCTCAGAGCACAAAACGTTTGTGGATGAATAAGTAAGAAAAATCTGAAGAGTGCTGTCAATTACTTCAATGTATGGGGCATTCAGCAGTACGAATAATAGGAGATAATGTGTGAGAGTGTGTCTTTACCACAGTAAGGAGAAGAATTTGAAGAAAATTTAAACATCCATGAGTTATTTGGTGAGACTGCTGATTAAATGAAAAAAAAGAGAAAAAATATGTCTCTTTGTCCGAAAGATTACAGCACAAACACGGACACATTTAATTTCAACTCAACAGCATGGTTACATGTATTGGTTCCTTGTTCTTGTTTTATCTGAATGTTTTTGGTGTTACTGCAGTGCTTTGTGTGTACATTATTACATTTAACTGTTAGCAGTAACATATCACATCACATCTTTCTTCTGTTGATACACATTTTGATATTGAATTATATTTATGAAGGCACTCATTATATTATGAAGACACACGCTTGTTCAACTAATCACTCTGATTCTAGAGGGTAAAAACACATAGGCCTGTCCAGGTAGAAATCACATTGTAAACATTCTGTCTCACAGGTTTTGTAGATAGCTGACTGCTGCCACCTGCTGGATTGTCTTTGCACAGGATTCCTAAAAGGAATGTGTGAAACAGATACCTCTGACTGCCTCACAACTTACAGTATGTAGGCCTATCACACCTTTGATGCTGTGTGGCCATTAGCTCAAGCTGATTAGTGATGCCATTTCGGCAACATAAATAATCTTAGACATCTTAGACCAAAAGATGCTGACAATAGCTCTGTTTCGGCAGGATAACAAAGACATGCACACAATCAAATATGTTTCATATATGTTTCCATTTCCACTAATAACATTTCATCAGGTATCTTTATAGACCATCTTAGTTAGGGAAGCCAAGTTGTCCCTGGCCCAAGGAGAGAGGGGAGGGTCCAGAATCAGGTCCTTATTACATTGTACTTTATTGGGGGTCGGGATGGGCAGCCAAAGCTGTCAGCGGCCCAGAATTTTTTCAACCTTGGGGCAGGGACCCCATGTGGGGTTGCCTGGAATTCAAATGGGGTCGCCTGAAATGTCTGGGTGTGATCAAAGATTAATAATACTATTTAATATAGCATAATAACTAATAATAGTCTGTTGGAAACACACCTACAATCTTAGATTTTTATAAATGTCTATATTTTTATAACCCTACAAGTTAGGTCAATCATCAAGCATTTTTTTATTGGTGGGGAAAAAGTATGTATGGAGTCTCCTACAAGTTTGGGATATCAGAATGAGGTCCCTGGCTCAAGAAAGGTTGGGAACCACTGCCATAGGGGGTCCAGATGAGATCAGCAGAGGAACTCTGAGATTGTCAGCTGGTCACTACTTGTGGAAGGAAGCACAATGACACTAATATTACAATGAGAATATGACAATAAATACACAACAATACTGCTGGTTATTCTAGTGTTATTGCTGTATGGCTGTACCATGCTTCAGTACCTTACAAGGAAAGGAAGAAAAAAGGGGACAAATTGTTTAATGAGATAATGGTTTATATCAGTTGATGTAGACACATTGTGTTTAGTCAAATAAAGACAGATTCTGCTTCTTTGTCACCTTTCCAGAGAAAATGAGAGAAACAAGTGAGACATTTTTTTATGACTAGAATGCAGAATAATTCTAGTATGTGTTATCACTGTTACATCAGTTGAGGTACAGCAGCCAAATGATATTTACACACTTGGTCAAATGATATTTACACACTTGGTCAAATGATATTTACACACTTGTGCCAAATATTCTTGCCCCAATTACCTGGCCTTCTAGAGGGGGTTGAGCCAGGTATCACAATAGCCCTGTCTTGTCTGTCTGTCTTTCTATCCGTCTGCTTGTGTGTCTGTTTTGGGTCACCTGAGGGTGGCGCCAAATGTAGAGCATCACATGCATTTGGCACTGGCCAGAGGGCCATCTCTGATTGCTCTTGGTATGTCTTCACATCACCAAGCTAGGCCAGGGCAGGGCTATGTCAGAGATATGCAGTACTCACCCCTCTACACCTTTCTTTCATTTTCCTCTCCTTTGCTTATTTTCTCTGTCCCTCCATCGCCATCTCTCTCCTCTTCCACCCTGTGTTACTCCTCCATGATCTGCAGTTTTTAGATGCGTCCAAGCATCTCTATAAGAGGCTGTGTACGTCCATCGGTCCGTCCGTCTGAAACGCTTTCTTTGTCTGAAACGCTTTCTCTAAATCGGCCACGCGCCACGTCACAATGCCAAAATCAGCAGATGCTGAACTTAATTTCATAACGGACGAAGAGTGAAGATGTCCATGACGGCGAACAGTGATTTTCAATAGACCAAAGGAATCGGGAGCAGGGGATACCTATTCTGTCTAATACATTTCCGCCTATAATGTAGGCTATGGATTCTCTAAATTCTTAGGGTTTTCTTCTTATATTTTCTAGACTACGTAGCCAGTTTGCTAGATAAACTTTCCAACACTCCCATAGCACTAGTTCTAGATAACATTACCTGCCATAGCACACTGACAATGAAAGTACATTTATTTCATTTATAAGAAGGTAAACATTCCTGGACAAAAATAGCATTAGCCATCATGCCAGTAAAATCAACAGCTATTTTCACCATTTCGCCATTGATCATTCAAGCATGCTTCATAGCTCTACCTCACTTTTCTTCTTATCATCCCAACACTATCCTTATTTATTTCCATTGCCCGGTCCCCTATCTTTCCTCTTTGGCTCCAAATTGTAGCAGATAAAGCTGTGGGCCATCATCCTCCAGTAGTTGTTTGTTTTTCCATGCTGATTCCATGTTTAACTTCCAACAGACACTTTAAGGATTGATTTCAATTTCAATATTTATTTTTTATTATTATTAGGCTATACATTTATTATTAGGCTACTGATTTTTCAGAGGAATGATGAAACAAGCAGTGAGAAAGTGTTGTGCAAAGACAAAGGTAATTATACTGTGACAAATGGCTTGTATGTAGCCCAATACAAAGGTAACAGGTTTTGGGAATGCTATATCACTATGCCGGCATGCTAGACTATAACATGAGAAGTATAGAAGTACACTCACCTGGTGTTTTCTGGCACTAGGCGGGTTTGTCTAGTTTACTCAGTAAAATGTACTATATCACCATTATAGAGTTACAAAAGTATTTAAAAACCTAAACAGGGAAGTTCAGTGTCTCATTGTTAAGATAAATTAACAGTAACAAATGAACACACACACATACTGTCAGGACCATCCTATGCACAAGGGTACGAGTACTCAGCCTCAGATTGGTCACCTGGGGGAAAAATACAGAATTCATGGTCAAACATATGCAGGCAGCATCATACAGCATGTGTTGCAGGTAATGAATGTGTTTAAGGTCCAGAGTGTGACATTTTTAGGGGTCCTAAAATAATAATACCCATAATAAAAATAAAAACATCTTTCATCTTTCTTCGGTGCAACATTTTTGTACACTAAAGTCAGGTTATTAGCAGTTGATGCAACAAAATGTGGATAGGCGACACAATTTATGGCAAGGGCTGTACTTTACTCGTTATGATGCGATAAACTCTGCTCAGAAACAGCTACAGATACATCCTCACTTCTTGGCCCTGGTAAGTTTGAATACATGAATGGAAATCTTCCACAGTGGAGCTTTAAAATGCCTCATAGAGGGAATGGTAGTAGTAATAGTAGTAGTAGTAGTAATAGTAGTAGTAGTCTTACTGGGCTGGTAGTAGTCGTAGACCTTGACCAGGGCTGGCTTCAGGTTGCTCACTGGGACATCCTGTTGGATGGCCAGTTTGTAGACAGCAGGTGAACCCTTTTGGACCTGGTGAAAACATAAAGTGCAACTTCACTGAGGGTGCTGCTGAGGCACAATCTTCTTACTCTCATATTCTTATTCTCTCAATTGCTATACCATATTCTCTTAGGGCAGTCATGGGTAAGCGGTTAGGGCGTCAGACTTGTAGCCCAAAGGTTGTTGGTTCGACTCCCGACCCGCCAGGTTGGTGGGGGGAGTCATTAACCAGTGCTCTCCCCCCATCCTCCTACATGACTGAGGTACCTTGAGCATGGTACCGTCCCACCTCACTGCTCCCTTGGGGCGCCATTGAGGGCTGCCCCTTTGCACGGGTGAGGCACAAGTGCAATTTCGTTGTGTAATGTGGAGTGCTGTGTCACAATGACAAAGGGAGTTGGAGATTGGTTCCAGAGTGGCCAGAGTCATAATCCAGCACTAGCCCATCTCTCTCTCTCTCCCAATACTTTACTGTTAGATGGTCACTTCCTCACCATAATAGAGGTATGGGGAAGAAAAACAAAGAGTGGGAATTCACTTTAAATAATGGCACACTTATGGAGTTAACACATGATATGTCCACCTGGCAACAAAGACCACAATTTAACTGATATATAGAATTTCATGTACAATAATGATGAGAAACTCTACAGCACACTGTTGGGCATGAGTGTGAGGAATGCTTAGAGATTGTGAGGGTGATTTCTTTGTGTCTCACCTGGGACAGGTAGATGAGAACATGGTCGTCTTTGTTCTCTACTCTGTCCACCAATTTGATGCCTTTAAGCTGGGAAAAATAAAACAGCCATTAGTATCACACTGGGGATTGTCCTCAAACTGTCCTCACTGCTATAGCAGCAGAATATTACATTATAAGTATTGTAAGCAAAGATGTATGACTTTTCAAAGACAACGTTATCCTAACATAAACTGTCTGGTAATACCCTCTGCTCACATGAGGCTATTTTAGTCCAAACCTAATGTCCCTCAATGCTGCAACAAACTATGCACTGTTACAGAAGTATGGTCATCCTTTTCAACCGTGAAGAAGCTTGTGATGACTCAGTTTCCTGCAACCCTGCTGGACCACCTTACGTAGAGTAGTAGAGTACTTTTATTAATCCAGAAGGAAATTAAGGTGTCGGTCAGCTACATAAATACACAAATACAAAAACATACATATTGACGTAATACACATTATTGCACATAGCAGTAAACAGCACACATGTAGTACAGCACAAACGTAGTAAGTTTGCTTCATCATTTCATCAAATGGGCAGGGAACTCTATCTAACATCACATGCACCTACTGTATGATAGCATTGGCCATACTGTGGCCAGGTTGCCACATCACAGTATATCAGTGGTCGGCATATAGGGGTCCTCGGGCCAATTTTAGCCCGCCATCTATTCTGCGTGACCCGCGAGATGAAATTAATTTGATGTATTAAAAAAATATATTTTAATTTTTTTTGAATTTCGACCCAACATTTTTTTTATTATTATTAATTTTAAAGGGCCTACATACAGCAATTCGAAACCTTTATTCGGGTATAGATGATAGTCCTAAAGTGACAGACAGGTGGAACATCCCAGCACTTTTCCATGACGCACAGGTTGGAAAGGTACTGGCACGCCCTTGTTTGAAATGTTTGATTACCATGTGAACTACCGAGAGGGCGTCAAACTAGTGGGTCCCGGGCACCGACCGTACTAGGGAAACAACAACATTCACGAATATACGGCATAGCTACCATAGCCCTTCCTGTAGCTACCATACCACAAGGTGAAGGGGTACAGAGAGAGTAAAAGAGCATCATTGCAGGATCATTTAGTGACAAAATCAAATGCAGAGCCGTAGCATCAATGCCGGCAGCGCGATCATTAGGAGCCTATTACAGATAGTCTACGGTAGGCGACATGGGTGGGCATCCAGACATCTTGGTAAGATAAATTAAAATGTCCAAATCACAACACACACTTTTGACTGCAAATTTTGTAATTTATGTCCATCACAGAGCTCCCAAAATCACATATGTTGTCCATTGAAAGGTGTAGATTCGAAATATGACATTTAATCCTAAAAAAGTATTTTTACGTTTTGGTATACAATGCATGAGGTGAAAAACGTATTATTACGCTGTCGGTACTCAATGTGTTAATGAATCTCCCCCCAACAACAAAAACACGGGTGTGGTCATTGCGTTATGACAGAGTTGCGTTTGAGGGAAAAGACGCACACTACGTAGGCCCCTATTTGGTAACTAGCGGTCCCGTGGCCCAATGGTGCGAAACTGAAAGTTGACTGCGGCCCGGAGGTTGTAAGCGCTTGGGGCTTTGGGCCGCAGCCTTACATGGTTAAAATGCCTGTTCTATGCTTCGGGAAGCTGACCTCGCTGAGAGCGGCATTTGTTTCACTGAGGCTATCACTCCATCCATTGACCTATCAGTATACCAGCTCCTCTAAAACAGCCACCATCACTTCCTTAAAAAACCCTGGTTTGAAAAAAAAAATGGTTTGTTGTGACGGGTAAGAACTCATGCTGCTTTAAGAGACACGCTCGTAACCCTCTGCTGCTCGGTGAGTGGCCTGACAAGTATTTTGTTGCTGTGTGTATACCCAGCCTCCAGTGCTTTAATTGTATTTGTTCGCACTTCTGTTCCAGGAGGATACGCGTTTTTGAACTGGCCATTTTTGTCTCATGGTGTCTTCTGATGTTGTCTTTGCAAACGGCAACAGCCTCGTTGCAAATGACACTCGTAGGCTTGGAATTACTAAATGGAGGCAGGATAAACGCATACCTCTGCTTCCATTCTTCTATGCAGGTCCTGCATTCTGAATCATTTTTTCCGTTTCAAGGCTTTCAACAATGACATTTTGCGACAAATAGCCTAATTAATTATTGAAATAGCAGACTCCCCCCCCCCCCAAAAAAAAACCTATGGCCCGCAATGCCATTGTCTGAAAAAAAAAAAAAATTGGCTCGCGTCCAAACGTAATTGCCGACCCCTGCAGTATATTATTTATCACTGATTCTTTGAATGAGGCTAAAACAGGCAACAGCTCATCCCACTTATATAAGTGCTAATTCTGTTAAAAACCAATTACATTTTCATGAACAAAAGAAATACAGGTAATGATAGGGGTCTGTTACACATACATTTATTTTAAAGGTTTAATTTAATTGTAATTTCAGTTCAGTACAGTTCAGTATTGTACACCCCCTATAAAACAGCATGGACATAATAATGTCAATTGACTAAAAGTGAAAAACTCACTGATGAAATGTAATAGTATAGACATTGCCACACCATCACAGTTCATATGTATATTTTATTGTGTGTACGCTGCAAGACGCCTTCATTTCCTCCATAAATAAAGGACATCTACTCTACATAGGCTACATCTAGTGTTGGGCAAATTGGTGCCAGGTGGCCATCTCTGATTGCCCTTATAAGTCATGTGTTTTTTTTTGTTGTTCACTATAAAATTATCTGCTTAGTGTAATATAGATGGGTTTTCTTTCTTTGTTTTGCCCTGGCTGCATGACCCTGGCTGCGCACAACTCAACCTCTGATTGTTGGAAACCGCTATTAGTCAAAAATTAGCTCATGTGGTTGGCTGCCAGTATCTTGCCCCTCCTCACAACACGATGTTTATAAACAAAAAAAACCCATGTATACTAATGCACAAGGATGATGCACAACTTACAAGTTTGAGAGAGGCGGGGTCAGGAGTGAAGCCAGAGAGCATGGTGACATCTACAATGGCCATGTTGGTGCTCTCCTGAGGACCATGGTAACTGAACAAGACGCAGGTGACAAGTTAAAGCAACAGTACATAATTTTCACCTCTGGTGATGGCTCAAGAGACAGATGACATATAGATGCAATAGTGGTAAGTGGTAAAATAAAGGTATTGGCCCCATATCACATGGATTTAGCTCCAACAAATCACCATTTCATTGACAAAATATTATTTTACTCCATTGTAAAGTGAGCTGAATGCAGCTGTGTACAGGGATACGTACAGGACAGTGATCTCCGCATTGAGGATCTGTGCCTGGGCCTTGTTGCACTCTCCCTCAGTCTGTGGCTGGGCCTGAGCTGTGATAGCCAAGGTAGTCTTGTCACTGGAAGTTGGGACATTGTAGAAAAGAGCCACCTGTCACAGAGGAAGCAATTTTAAACTACAGGACTGTTTTTAGTATAAATCTGAATGAGAAAAGTTCTTCATTGACTTTGAAAGTCATTCTATTTTTTTAACAGGTATCAAAACTGAATGTTGCATTTTGACTCATTGAATCTTTTTTTATATACTGTACATATTATTTTTAACATTTTAAAACTTTTGTTGGACACAAGAATGCATTGCACACAGAAGCAAAACATTCCACACAGTAGAAGACTGACCCCAATAGAAGCGCAAGCGGAGCCCTTGGCCTCTATGCTGAACTTCCCAGGAAGCTCCAACAGCGCCCCCTCCTGGTAGAGCAAGGCATTGAGCTGGTTCACCTCAAACTGCTGTTTGGCGCCGCCTGGTGTCTGCACTGTGACGGTGCTGGAGTCGTGTGGACTGAAGACCACAGTGGCATACAGGGCCAGAGCCTGCAGTGCCACCACTGTGTCCTGAGAAACAGAACACACACGCGCGCACACACACACACACTTTTCAGCTCTGGCCTCATTGGTTATTATAATGCAATGGAATGCAGTTGTAATTCCTACTGAAAGGGCAGCTATTGAAAAAGGGGTACCTGCGTGGAAGAAAAGCCTCCATATGGATTCTGCTGCTTCACTAGCCAGCTGACGATCCTGCTGGCGTAGCCCAGGTCTGCAGTGGTCAGCGTGGGCTTGGTTAGGACGGCTAACAGCACGTAAGAGCTCGTCTCCACTGACAGGGAATCAGGCAGCTCTGAGGAGGATGAGGACCAGTGTAGCGCATTGCCTGAGGAGGAAAGACAAGTCAAATCGGGTTCTATTGCCATTTTATACTCCATATAAACAGCATACAGTGTGATGTGAGAGATCATTCCACCATGAACAACTGGTGACATGCACATACACGTATATACTGCCACCTGTTGGGAAATATGCAACTGGTAGGTATGTGAGTGGTGATCTTCAGTCATCTAGGTCATGTTATCCAAACACCTTAGCTATAAGCAACTGGACTTCTCTCATCCAAGAGGCTTCATCCACCTGATAGCTACTAGCATTCCCTCTACATCGACGACCACAACCGTTCAAGCTTCTTGGATGAGGAACAGAAACGTCTTTTAAGCTCAAAAAATAAGTCCATCTTAACACCCACCAAGTAATAAGTTATTACGTTGGTGGGTGTTACAGTCCAATTATCTAAAAATAGGTAACTCTTTGGGAACAACTGGCGACTGGTAAATTGGTGATACAGTATGAACAAGAGAGATGCACGCTATTGTCAGCATAGCATTAGGAATGAATGACCACACACACAGAAAAACACATCAGACAATTTGGTACAGTCCAGGTAATGTCTCGTACCGCCACTAGAAGTCGCTACTGTGTCCAGGTGTTTGAGCAGCTGAGCTCTGATCTCTGCTTCTCCAGCCAGACTGAAGGTGTAGGTCAGCAGAGCAGTGGAGTACATGTTGGACAGATCACTGACGGACGACTTGAGGAACCTCATGGTGCTCTCCTAAGACAAACAAAAGTCATTAGAGGTAAATAAAATCAAAACAAACTGGTCTAGTTCAAGAAGACTAAAAGTGAAGTGAAATGAGAGGGGACTTGTTGCAGCTGAGGGCTGTGGGTGGGATCACACTGTTGAACTGTCGCCGTTGAACTGTATGGCAGTGTTGCTAGATTGTTTGGGATTTATTGGCCTAGGTTTTTTTGGGAAGGAAATCATTAGTCACATTTGGCAACCCTGCTGTGTGGTTAAAAGTACCAGTATGGTTCGCATAGCCTCTGCACTGCCTTGGTCAAGAGATTATGACCAATATGACCAATCAAACGGATGCTTTGCATTAGCTGTGGCCAGGGACGGATCATGACTCCATGGGCCCCTGGGCCAGACAGCAAGAAAGGGCCCCCTCCAGATGTTAGAGACCCTATATTGTTGGGCATTCAGGTGTTTTCCCCCTGAAAATATGTGAAAATAGAGTTGTTAAAAGTGTGATTTTGCACAACATGAGAGTGGAGATTTAGGGGATTGGGCATCAGGGCCCTCTGGACTCGTGGGCCCCTGGGCCTGGGCCCGGTAGGCCCTTGCAGTAATCCATCCTTGGCTGTGGCCATTTTGCTTTCTCCACCCCTGCACAGCCCTACAGTATGATCCCCCTGCCCAGCCACGCCCTAAGTATTTAAACAGGAACAGAAACAGTTTTGTGATTAGTGGACCGGGGCTGGTGCCTCTTGTGGTGATCTTACATAGAGCAGTGCTACACAAGATCACCAGGCATTTAGTTTACCACAGGTAGGCTAGGATTTCCTATATACAGAAGCCCACTAAACTAGGCAGAACAACAACAACAACAAAACCACTAAAATAAGGATATAGCATAGAAATAAATATAGGATTCAAAAGAATCATAAAAAAAATCAGGAAAACGGATTTGAGCTAGATTATATAAAAAAAACACAAGTGTAAGTTTCCTTACGTGTACAGGCATGTCCAGTTCCAGCATCGATGCTGTGATGTAAGCAGTGATGGTGACGTCATCATTTACTCCTCCCTATAGAGACCAGAACAAACATGATGTAAAGTAAAGCCATGACAACAAACTATCCGTGTTTATTATGACTTTGTCAGTTTTGTAAGCCCTGCTTATTCCATATTTGTCAAACATAATGTATGTGTGTATGTGGCTTGCGCTTCTGTAAGGCACTTAAGAAAAGTGCTTGTTCAGGGGGTAATCTATTGACTAATGATAGTAGAGGTACCTTCATTCGGTTGTTGAAGAGCTTCCCTTGCATATGGAAAACTCCGGACGGCTGGAGTTTATTTCTGAGCCAAGTTTCAGCAGATCTTAGAATCCGCGAGTCAATGTAGGTGAAGGACTTCGCTTTTCCAAAAGATCTCATCACAAACGCAGTTAGCCTAAAAGGAACAGATAAAAACAGTATTGCATATTCCAAATGGAAAGCTATAGAGGGAGGGTGGTAAAGAGCATTGGTGAGTACAGTATCCAGGCCTTTTATTATGAAGTAGTTGTGGTCCACTCCACTCACCACGTGTTCCCGTCTCCTGAGCCAAACGTGCTATAAGCCCCATCACTGTGTTTGTAGTTCAGCTGTCGCTGGTATCCTGTTGGTAACAAACGTACAGGAGATGGAAACATTGTATTATGCATGTATCAGTGTGCAGCTAAACAAGTTAGGCTACTTGATATCCTCCCTTTATAAGACTGACATGACAATGTCATAACTATGACCTAACACTTGAATTAATGAATGCCAATGACTGCTGTCATTTAAGGGGAAATCCGGTGAAAAATGGTTTAAATAGTGCTAAAACATGATGCTTTGTGCAAACTTTTTCCATATACGTCACTTCCATACGTCCCCTGCATTCAGAATTCCAGCACTAGTTAGTCGATGCTAAAATTGGGCTTTAGCTGTGAGTCTGTCTGCACCGAAGTAGCCATCGTTATCTCTATTTTCCATCTATTTACGAGGCTCATGTGTCTCCACTCACTCGACCCATGCCTGCAGTTCACCACGGTGACGACAGACTCACAGCAAAAGCCCAATTTTAGTGTCGGCTAACTAGCGCTGGAATTCATAATGCAGGGGATGTATGGAGGTGAGGTATGTGGAAAAAGTTAGCGCTCAGCATCATGTTTTAACACTATTTAAGTCATTTCACAACGGATTTCCCCTTTAATTGTCATGCAATAAATTCAAAGTCACGTTTTACAGTCACCCTGACATTATTTGGGATGTCTTTTTTATGTCAACTTGACATTTACAAAGATGACAGGTTGCCCATGCTTGTGTCATGACAATTTTACATTTCTTAAGACCCCTAGCTGGGGAAGAGTCTATGTCATGTCAGCTCAACATTAACCCCTTAAGACGCGGCTTTATACATTTGTTGTTACCAGTATGGTAATGACCAAGTTGTGGTGCATTACTAAAGGGCATGTGTTGTGTCATAGAATTGTAGTGCTATGGTAGGTACATTTGAATGACTATTACAGCGCGCCACTGGAGGTACGGCGCACATTAAGGGGTTAAACAGAAGTGTAGTGAAATATGTTCACGTAAAATAGAACAGGGTTAACCAGGTTTTACTGCATGACACCAGTTCCTTGCGACCATCTCTGACCAGGTGGAAATGTGTTTCATAATAAAAGTGACCCACTGACCACTCTTGAGAAAGTTGTTGGCTCTCTCTCTGATGTCTGTGGTGAGCTGGCCAGTGTTCTGCAGGTACTGCAGGATGTAGATGTTTGGGGAAAGGATGGCCATGTTCTGCTCTCCACACCCATACGGCATCTTCAGGAGACCCTCCATGTTCTTCAGGGCGCGACCCAAGATATCTCCTGCAGGGAAACAGGTTTGGATGATGATGATGATGATAATGATGATGATGATGATGATGATGATGATGATGATGATGATGATGATTATGATGATGATGATGGTGATGATTTACACTTCATGTATCAGGCATTATCAATCATGTATTACATGTTAGGCCTTATTACATGTTTAGTGTGATCTTTGGGACATTATCACCGCTATAACATCATCAGGAAATTGATTGTGTGTGTGTGTGTGTGTGTGTGTGTGTGTGTGTGTGTGTGTGTGTGTGTGTGTGTGTGTGTGTGTGTGTGTGTGTGTGTGTGTGTGTGTGTGTGTGTGTGTGTGCGTGCGCGTGAGTGACAGAACAGTACTGTGAGTGTTTTATTTGCCGCAATGTGTGTTATATGGCAGCTATGTGTTTGCCTGGCTCTCACCCGACCTGTAGTTCCACGCAGCTTCGTGAGCTCTTCCGAAGCATTTATTGCTTCAGTATCAACAAATTCCTTCAAAAAGGTTTTCTGTTGATCTCTAAAGCGTAGATATAGTCTATAATTTGTCCTGTGACTCCTCAATGCGAGCTGCTGCATTTGAAGCAATAAATGGTCCACTTATTTTTTGAGTTGAGAAATGGAATCCTGCTACATGCTACCAGACCTCTGTGTGTGTTGAGTGACACCAGGGGGCTCCAGAGCACACACACAGAGGTCTGGTGGGGACCAGGCTAGCTATGTGTATGTTGAAGACCAATTTCCCTCAAAAGAATCTTGAATCTTGAGTGTGTGTGTCAGAGAGAGAGAGAGAGAGAGAGAGAGAGAGAGAGAGAGAGAGAGAGAGAGAGAGAGAGAGAGAGAGAGAGAGAGAGAGAGAGAGATATCTGTGGTACCCAGCACAGAGACGGAAGCTCGTGTTGATCCATTTATGACATCTGCTGGTAATTTCAGCTCCACATCCTCTATCAAAGCGCCCCCTGTTTGGATAAAGATAATAATAAAACAAAACGATAAACAAATTATATTACATCATTACATTACATAATATCATATCATATTATATATACACAGTATATAGCAATTTAAATATATAATTATGATAATTTGCTTTTACATCCGTGTATATACATAGCACCAAAAAAATAAAGCAAAATAATAATACCAAATTAGATTATATACATGATGACAGTTTCTTTTGATATTATACACAGGATTTGAGAGTGTATTGGTCAAATATGTTCATGGTATAAACCTGAATAAGCCTGAAATATCAAGTTCAGTGGACTAGGATGTTAAGAAGATTACCAGCAGAAAGCAAAAGTATATTCACCCTTTGGACATAGGAGCCAATTGAAGGTCTCTGTTTTCTTTGTTCCTTCAGCCTTGAATGACAAAAACATGAAATCATTATAAAGTGTGCAAACAGTAGTTAGTGTTATTATGCTTAGGCCTATGCATGCTTTAACCTAGCTATTCAAGACTTCATATTGGATATTGCTAACTGGTGATGATAAGGAATGTGTACCTACCTTGACCAGCAGGGGGCGTGTGACTATGTCAATGCGGCCCCTCTCAGGCACAGACACCAACTCATTTCCACACAGGGTCTGGGAGGAGGTAGCTTCCGCAGTCACGGTCACATTCATCAATCCTGCCACACACACACAACATACAGTACAGCTACTTACTTGACATTATGTCTTACAGGTGTGTCTTGTCCAGGGTTGGTAGCAGTTTGTGGAGTTGTAAAATGGTCATTGTGTCACTGTTATGGCACTAATAGACCAGACACAACTTGAACGACACCGGCAAAACAGCCAGATGGCGTAAGTCAGCTTAGCCACAGATGTCTATGACTCGTAGTTCAAAACGGCGTACCCAAGTTGAGGTTTTACCTATTGATGTGTAACAAGTCCAACAGGCGGACAAAGATGCGTCCGTCTATACACTGCCTCCTTATGGACACAGGAGGAAATTTACAGAATTTACAGAATGCGTTTCAGACGGACCGACAGACAGACCGACCGAACGACATACCCTGTTATAGAGATGCTAGGACGCGTCTAAAAAAAAAATTACATTTCTAAGCCATAATGTATGCTTAAAAATAAATGATGGTAGTCAGGCAAAGAGGAGATTTGTGAATTGGCAGCATACATTCTGGAAATCAACAACTAAAAATTAATTAAGGTACTGTTTTTCCTTAACACGTGTTTCTTAAGTCACAGATACTGATTAGGCATGTTAGTTAACCTAATAGTGAGTGATTTATTTGTGAACCCTAAAGTAAAGTTTATTTTTACTGCTGGGGAATTCCTGTACTGTATTACCCAGTACGGAGGGTACCAGGGTCCAGCTGAAGGTCTTCCTGCCGTTGGCACACAGACAGGAGGAGTACTGGCCATCAGCAGAGGGGCTCAGAGTGAAGTCTGATGAGGGAGTTGGAGTCACTGTCACCTACACATACATGCACAAACATAACAAGTGGATCCTACTAGACTGGATTTTTTTTTAAATTGCCATGGATATGATAAAGATGTGTAATTCATAGAAATACCATGATGCACTTGGGCAGATAGTTGAAGACTGTGGCTTTGAGCTGGAAGGTCTCTCCACGGATGATGGAGTATGGCAGGGATAGCTCCAGGAAGAAGGGCTGGAAAACGGTGAGCTGGCCTGGGGGGGCGAGACCAAAGCCTTCTGGGTGCAGGCAGAAGGCCTCCGTCTCCCAGGTGGTGATGGTGTCGGGGACGGTGACAGGGACCTGTGTGTTCCCAGACTCTCTGTGATACACACACGCACACACACACACGCACACGCGCACACACACACACACACACACACACACACACACACGATGTGGGAGTGGATTTTCAGTCCCGTCCCATCCCGTGACATGGCTCAGATCAAATGTTAGTGGCTGCAATGATGACCACATAACTGTAAAAATGGATGGGTGTAATTTTGGTTGTTTTAAGTACATTAAAATCATCTATTATTTGCATTCCTGCTCCTGTCTGCTCTCTTTCATTTTTTATTCCAGTCAAGTTCAAGTACAAGTTCAAGTAAGTTCAAGTTCAAGTAATTTTATTTGTCACATACATGGTAATTGTAGTGAAATGATGATGGGGTCATCAGCTCTGCATCTTAAAAATTAAAAATTAAAGAAGTAAAGTAAAAAAGGAAATAAAAGGTGAGAAATAAGTTAAAGAAAAAAACAAAGAAAATTATTATTTAAAAAAGTCTCTGTTCAGCAGTCGCACTGCCTGGGGGTAAAAACTTTTCCTCATTCTTTCTGTTCTGGCCTGAATGGTTCTGAGTCGTCTGCAGGACTTAAGTAGGGTGAACATGTAAGAGTTGGGGTGTGAGACATCCTGCATAATCTTCCTAGCCCTGGCTCCCACTCTCTTAGTGTAAAGGCCCAAGAGTCCTGGAAGGTTGGCTTTGATAGTGCGCTCTGCAGAGCGCACCACTCTCTGTAGGTCCTTCTGTTGTTGTTGTGTGCAGCTTCCAAACCAGGCCGTAAAACAGCCTGTTAACACACTTTCCACCGCTGATGAATAGAAGGTGGTCAGGATGGGAGTGGAGACCTTAAACTTCCTCAGTAGGCGGAGAAAGTACAGCCGCTGCCTGGATTTTGCTGTCAGGTGTTGAGTGTGTTGTGACCAGGAGAGGTCCTCAGTCAGGTGTACTCCCAGGTACTTGTAATTTGAGACCCTCTCCACAGGCTCCCCGCTGATGGTAAGTGGCGTGTATGCCCTGCTCTGCACCTTCCTGAAGTCCACTACCATTTCTTTCGTCTTGCTGACGTTCAGGGCCAGGTTGTTGGACTGACACCACAGTGCTAGGTCATCCATCTCATTCAGGTAGGCTGTCTCGTTGTTGTTTGAGATGAGACCCAGCACCACGGTGTCGTCAGCGAATTTTAAGATGGAATTTGAGCTGCTGGTGGTTGTACAGTCATGCGTGTAGATGTTATAGAGCAGGGTTCCCCAACCTTTTTAGCACCAGGGACCGGTTTGAGTCCCATTTTTTTTTTTCGCGGACCGGTAGTCACGCGTTATAATAACAACAACAACAACAATAATAGCAATAATAAATATAATTGTTATCACACTATTATTATTATTATTATTATATTTTTTATCATTGTTATTATTAATAGGCCTAATAATAATAGTATCAATAATAATCAATAGGGTCTAAAAATAAGGCCTAATCCTTTTCCTTCACTCCATTCAAAATGTGTAACAGCCTACATTTAAACATAACATTTAGTATTTGACTATTAAACTGACAATTAACCCACTAATTTGTGGAGCCATTCTTGGTCATAGGGCTAGTGGTGCAAGGAAGATCACCCAAAACTAGGCTACTACATACTACTGCTATTTTTCACCATGCGAGAATATGCGTTCTCTACTTTGGCCATGTTCGTTTTCATTGAGGACATTTGTGCGCAGGGAAATTCAGGGCTATTTATGACTGGGTTATAGGTCTCCTGGTTAAGTGGCGCTTCTATTAATTCAAGGTCAACTGTTTCCAACAAGCAGTCGTCATTGTTTTTTCGAACAACACGGGGAATAGTTGGAAGCTGGAGTTTGATACCGCTGAAGTTTGCCACTAGCAGCTCGTGCCCTCGCGTCGCGTGTGAACTGCTGCATAACCAGCGTTTGACTCTACCGCGGTCCGAGTGCAATGTTTTTAAAAAGGCAAAAGGTTGCATGTCATCGCCTGATATTCTGCCAACGGCTGACTTTCAGGAGCTCCTGAAACAAGTGTTGGTCGTTAGGCCTATTAGTTGCAACCACAAGACATGTCTCGCAACGCAATTACGTTCTTAACACAGCGTTGTTGTCACGAAACTGAAATGGCAACAAATGATAGAAGTGGATTTCTAAAATAGCTCCCAAAAGTTTGCTTCGCAACGTTCAAAAGCCTTAAAAAGAAAGAGCCGGAGAAGACAGCCAACACTCCAAAACGGCCACCATCCACTTTGCATTGCAGCATTGAAATGTAAAGTGGGCGCGGCCTCGCAGCATGCGTCTGGCGCATTTGACATTCAACTAGTGATTGGACGGCTCAAAGAAAAGTTTGCTTGTTATTGAAAATTAAAATAGCCTACTTGTGCTACGTCTAGGCTAATGCAAATATTAATAAAGAGATACTAAAAGTTATATTTGAGATAAGTTCTGCACTGCAGTTCATAACAAAGGCATGTCTTCTGGATTTAAAAAAAACCCAAAAAACTTATGTCGTGCGGCCCGGTATCAAATAGTCCACGGACCGGCACCGGTCCGCGACCTGGTGGTTGGGGATAGAGCAGTGGGCTCAAAACACAACCCTGGGGCGAGCCAATGTTGAGGGTCAGCTGACTTGAAGTGACACCTCCACCTATTCTGACCACTTGAGGGCGATCAGTGAGAAAGCTGAGCACCCAATTGCACAACTGTGTGTTGAGTCCCAGCCCCCTCATCTTGTCAGCCAGGCGCAGGGGGATAATGGTGTTGAATGCAGAACTGTAATCTATGAACAGCATTCTAACATAATTCCCCCTCCCCTCATCCAGGTGGGACAGTGTGGTATGTAGAAGGCTTGAGATGGCATTTTTTATTCCAGTCCCACTCCCATCCCAATAACGGGATCGACAAAATTTTGACTCCCGAAAAATTCCATCATCTATAACACACACACACACACACACACACACACACACACACACACACACACACACACACACACACACACACACACACACACACTGGGGAAAGCAAGGCGTCAGTGGAAGGCATGCTTGATTCAGATGGACATGGTGCAGCTCAGGGCTGTGAGGTTCGTCATAGAATTCACAGCGAGAGACATATTCTGTTTTGCGGATATTTCACTCACCCAACCTCAGCCAGGGCCCAGAGCCATGTTTCTGGGAAGACTGTGCGGACCGTCACGCTTGCAGCTTCACTCTCATCTTCACTGGCAGCTCCATAATCGAGCTCGGCTCCAATCGTCAATAAAAGTCACAGCAGAAAAAATATAGAAATAAAGCAGAAAAGAAAAGGGTATCATTAAAATCTGGTTTACCTTTCGGTACAGCATTAGGACTGAATATCGCCCCTGCTGAAATATAGGGGTGTAAATAATAATCGAAATGTATCAATATAATGCGATATAATCTGACAATTGAATCAAATTGCATCGTATCGTGGGGCATTCTTAAGTATTGAAAATAATCTAATCGCTGACCCCTGCCCAATGCCCTAGCTAGCTCCATAACATAATAGAAGTGGAAAAGTAATTGGGAAAAAATCTAATCGAATCATATTGTGTCGTATTGGGGGGCATACTTAAGTATAAAAAATAATTGAATAGCATCGCATCGAAAAATAAGATATCGATATTGAATCATATCGTCATAGAGGCGATTTACACCATTGTCATTTACACCTCTACTGAAATAATGTCAGAATAGAAAAAGATCTATGTCTATAGAAAAACAAAACAGAAAACATCACATTAGACAAATTTAGTATAATAGAAGTGTACTTTGTTAAAAGTGCACTCGTACTTTTTTTTGCTTTTACTTTTTTTTATTTTAAGTGGTTTACATAGGACTACATATTTCACCTGCTGAAATAATTTGTTAATAACAGAAACAGATCTACTGTACCTTCCATTTCCAGCGTTTCATAATCTTCTAGAGAAAAACAAAATAGAACACATCACATAAGACACATTTAGTATAATAGAAACATGACTGAAGTGTACTAAGCATGTTAAAAGTGCACTCATACTTATGTGCGAAGAAAATATGCTTATAAAGTGTACTTAAAATGAAATGTAATTAAGTTGATCTTAAAGAAAGTACACTTAGACAACTATACTTAAAGTGGAAGATGTTTGGCTAAAGTACCTACTAAAGAACACACTAATCGTGTTCTAATAGTGAACTTACTAAAAGTGTGTTTTGTAATAACATATTGCTATTGCACTTTTTGAAAGTGCACTATGATTATACTTCACCCAAATGTCTTTGAAGTGTGATTTTATAAAGTGAGCTTTAAAGTAAACCACTTTAACATATTGCTATTATACTTTTTGTTAAGTGCACCATGATTATACTTCACCCAAATATCTTCAAAGTGTGCTTACACAAGTGTGTAAGCTACTGCATTGCTACTGTACTTTTTGAAAGTGGACTATTATTATATTTCACCCAAAAGTCTTTAAAGTGTGATTTTACAAAGTACAGGTAAAAGTAAAGCACTGACACAGTAACATATTGTTTTTTACTAGGGGTGGGCAAAAATCTTTAATCACATTAACCCAATGACTTTCTGTGATTAATCGCGATTAATCGCATAGCGTGCGAAACCCAAAAATAATGATAATAAATAATAAATAAAATAAATAATAAATTAAATAAAAATATTTAATAAATTAATAAAATAAAATAATTAATAATAATTTGCATATGTAGGCCTTCTGTGTAGATAACCTATGTAGGTCTAATAATAATAATATTCCACAATGGAAATGTAGGCTATTTGCCAACCTATCAGTCTAAATTATATAGTAGGGTATATGCCTATCCAATGTAGGCTTACTAATGAAACAAATGATTGCATACAATATTACACTACGGCTACTTGAGATTGTAGGCAACTGAAACTGATATACTAGAAATTAGAAACTCAAATTAGGATGGTGTACATGGGCCTACAAGAAGAAAAAAAAACTGCAACAGGCACGCGTGCGTGTGTGTGTCCCGCCTTCTCTCACTGTCAAAGACTCCCACCTTCTCTCTTATCTGTCACTATTATTTAAGGTGTTTCAGCGACTAGAAACTAATTGACTGTCTGTTGGCATTGAAGGCAATTGCATTTTTCAAAAACAATAACGTTGACATGACTAACACTATCTTAAATGCTGACGAGGTTGCCGATGTCGCGAAATCATATGTTGATGCAGCCTACTATTAGCCTAGCGAGCCAGACCCGTACAGCAAAAAGCTGTACAAGGGTCTAGGTGAGCTCGGAGAGAGTGTGGGCGGGATAACGGTTGTCTATCAAAATGCCTTGGCACTCAACGCCACGCAATAGGATGGTGGAACAACCAATCCCCACACACTTCTGTGTAACGTCACAGCTGTCTTTCATAACGTACACGCGACACGCCCCTTTGTAGGTGAAGCGGCAACTTCGAGCCGTCGTAGCAGTGAATGCGTGTGATCACCACAGCCACAAACAAGTTTCCTAATAGATCGTGTTTTCACTTACACAGTTCAAAAATGCCTCGTTTTCAACCACATGGCCCTCCTTGATCAACCAGCGAAATGTTGAGCAATTTGAGGCTTGTTAAATGGTTATATTTATGATTATTGTCAACATGGCATGTTCGGTGTTAGCTAGCTAGCTGTATACCCATAAGGGGTCTTACACACCAGGGCGGTAAAGCGTCGCGGAACGGCCGCGTTTTTTACCGGCGTCTGTGAAAATACATTGAAACATATCTGTCCTTGCACACCAACCGGCGGTAGTCGAGCGTCAGCGGCGCGGGAGCCGGCTCCGCGCCGCGCTGCATTTGGAAAATAGAACTCGAGCGTATTTTTCACGCCGGCGACCGGCGGTGTCTCATTCAAATGAATGGCAAAGTAGCATGCTAGCTTTGGCTGTGGGGAGGGTTTTGAATAGGACTGGCCGCGCACGCCGACGCTGTCAGTGTGAAAGGCAGAGAAAAACACGCCGGCCAAAACTAAGCAGAAAGACCGCGTTTGTCCCGGGACCGTTCCGTTCCGCCTTGGTATGTTTTGGCCCTAACTAATACACGGCTGGATATCTAGCTCTGTGTAATTGACGACAGGTTGGCTAGCTGCTAGCTCGGTAGACTAGGTGTCATTCCCATCTATTTAGTAAGCTACAGGTTGGTCAATTTCAACATGCAGTTGTATTGCTCACGCTACCCTTGACTTGTCAGTACCTGGTGATGCCACATTTTTCGGCTCAGCCCTTTCCGAGATATGAGCAATTCTAATGGGGGCAGCGTTTGTTTACATTTTTAAAAAATGAAACATAGGCCAACTCCAAATATTTTCCCAAAAGGTACTGCTGTTTGCTAGTTGTCTGCTGATGTTTTATAACCTTTTGGATGTTTTTGGGAATAAATAAAAATGTTTTTTTTTTAAATGTAAACAAAGAGCTGCCCCCATTACAATGACCAGGATCTCGGAAACGGCTGAAGAAGAAGAAAAAAAAATCTCAGGCACTGACAAGTCCAGGGTAGTGTGAGCATTACAACTGCATGTTGAAATTGACCAAACTGTCCCTTTAAAAACTTTCAAAGCTCCCAAATGTCTCGGTTTTAATGACATGGATCTTATTAGAATTTGGGGCAGGCATATAATACAAGGCTGGATACCTAGCTCTGTGTTATTGACGACAGGTTAGCTAGCCACTAGCTTGGTAGACTAGGTATCATTCTCATCTATTTAGTAAGCTACTCAAAGACTTTCAAAGCTCCCAAATGTCTCGTTTTTAATGGCATGTGTCTTATTAGAAATTGGGGCAGCAATTTCATTCTACACCTACAGTAGTGGTCTGATAATAGCGTGTGACTATCTGGTTCTGTAAAATGCTCAAATTAGCTTACCGAGCTAGTTTAAAACATGGAATGATCAAATGGTAATGTGTTGTGATCTATTTGTGTCCGATAAGTTCATGGTGTATTATTACATCAATCCATGTCAGCCACGAAATGTATTATCATCCAGGCTTTTTAAATTAAGTAAACACTTTCGTGCTGTACGTAGTACGGACAGATACCATGTTTCTTCTTAGAAAGTTTCCTGTTTACTAGGTAGCCTGGCCCCCCTCGCGATTTGATTGGCCCTGTCATCAGATAACTTTTTAGCCTCGCAAAACGACTGGGGTCCGCTAGACTGCCCCCGGGAGCAAATTCAATTTGCGGTCGCTAGGGGCGTCTAGATTTCTAGGTTAGCCTATTATGCATGCGCAGCCCCATGTAGAAACCAAAACGTTGCGTGAGGAATGAAATATCTCGCGGCCCGCTTTTTGATCAGGGCTTTAGTAAGTCCGCGTGGCGTTATTGCCAGCTGATAGACGGCCAGCATGACAGTAGACTACCTTTTCATGCTGACCGTACATTAGACTAACCTTGCGAGCTGCAAAGGCGAGCCACATGCTGCTCGAGAGTTGCGCAAGGAGGACTGTAGAACTGTGTACCGAAAATGTCCATTCAGAAGTTGACATCCTTCTGTAGGCTATGCAAAAGTTTGTTTTGCCTACTTTTCTAGACATTCTTCTTCTCTGTCAGCAGTCATTGGAAGCAGCAACAGGCGCGCTGACTCTTTCAAATTAAAAGCCACGAAAAAAAACGGTCATAAAAGGCAAAAAAAAAAAAAAAACAACGAAAAAAACCTGCTGCGTTATAACGTTAACAAAATTGTCGGGCGATATTGACCTCAATAGTTAACGCACCGTTAACGCGTTAACGTTGCCCAGCCCTATTTTTTACACAAGAGAGGGGGAGGAGCTGAGGACATTGGTACTGGCTGTCTGCAGATCATGGCTCACAATTCACCACACCTCTCTGTGTGAGGTGAGAAAGATTAAAGTGTTCTTTTACAGTATTACATCTCATCATAGGTTTGAAGACTATAGTAGAGTACAAATTATTAAGTTTGGTCTCCTCAAAAGATAAATAAATGAAAGGTGTGTGTGTGTGTGTGTGTGTGTGTGTGTGTGTGTGTGTGTGTGTGTGTGTGTGTGTGTGTGTGTGTGTGTGTGTGTGTGTGTGTGTGTGTGTGTGTGTGAGAAGTACTTTGTAGGTGACCAAACAAAGGAAGGTGGTACAAAGTAAGAGACCTAACACAGAAGGTGGTATAAGGCTGAGTATGAATGATATGTATATATGTAATCTCTGTACCACTGTAAATGTCAATTGTACTATGCATGCATATCACCCATGTAACCTGTGGCTGTGTTCAATGTACAAGCACTGAGAAACACTATGGATTGTATTATTACATTTATGTTATTTCATGTACTTGGTAGTAATTACTATACTAGTTAGTAGTAGTGGTCTCCCAGAGGCGGTTTCCCAGAGGCAGCAAGACTGAGCACTTCTCTTGCAGCCTTCAAGAAACAAGTAAAGACCTTCCTCTTTCGAGAGGAGCTACTAAACTAATGCTTGAGCTGGCCTAGCACCAGGGCAGACTCTTGACATGATGTTTAGTTTAGTTTAGTTGTGTGTGTGTGTGTCGCTTTGGTTATAAAGCGTCTGCCAAATGCAATGTAATGTAATGTAATAATAATGTAATGTAGTGGTAGTAGTTAATATACTTTCCAGTACTCTTAAAGGATATGGTCTGAAGAATACATTGTATACTTAGGTATATAGAATAATGAACTTCAAGTAACAATAAAATATCATAGAAGTGTACTCCTACACACTCTCTATACAGTACCATACGAATGCATGAAAAGCGCGTTTGGAGCACAATTTCTAAAGTAGGCTTGTAGTACATTTCACGCTGTCCAAAACCGGTGCCAATTTAGCATACTCAGTGTGTTGCAAGTGTGCTAAAGTACTGCTTTAGTGCTCCAGCGCACTAATAGTGCACACTTTAAATCTGCGGAAATAGTACGCTTTGCACTAAGTGTAGTCATCAAAAGTAAACTTTAAGTATGTGTTTTTCACCTGGGCGCATTGCTACTTTGAAAATAGAACGAGTCTATTTTCTTGGGTGTGCGCATGGTATGGATGGGCTCCCATTGAAAATGAATGGCCCAAGAAGTCCCATTGAAGTTAATGGCACAGACAGATGTAGGACCTCTACTGTGTATCTAGCCTACTGTATCTCTTAATCAGCCACAATTATTATTGTATATCCACAAAAGATTAATTTGTCAGAATAATTAACAACTCCCACAAGGAACAGGGCTATCATAAGCTTATAGTATAACATAGGAGATGCAGCAGAGACACGGTTCTATCACTGCTGTGCAGAGATTTTTATTGTTTGAAAAATTTGTCAATTTCATAACTTTTGGTATGCAAATACAAAAACAACTGAATCTGCCTGACCTATCGGCATCCATGTAAGCTGCAATTACATTTGCAGTTTACCAGCTAGGACAATCACATTTTCCGTGCATTTCCATGGCCATATCCACTTAACCCTATCCAGACTGGGGGGGGCTAAAAGTGCCCGCACCAACTTTGATGTTGTATAATTCCTTAACGACTTAAGCTATGACTACGAAACTTTGTGACTTTTCCTAACATTTAGTTGGCTACAGTTAGGTACCGAAAGATTAGGTTTATCATTTTTGCCGTTGCCGTGGCAACGGTTTTCTGACAGGTATGTCTGACCAAAAATCACTTTACCATATCTATGACGCCATATTTTTTCATATTTTTTTGTTATTTCCATTAGCATCAGACAACTTTGTGAGCATTTAAGTGGTTTGAAGCATAAAATCATTAAAATTTAAGTGCATTACCTAAATTTGTTGGAAAATCCATTATGGCGATATTTTGGGCATAATAAGATAATGATGTCATAATGACGTCATAATACCAGATAATTACACAAAAATTATGTCATTCATAGATGTCCATATGTAGATCATCTCCTCCAAGTTTCGTAGTGATACTGTATTCCGTTCATGAGTTATGAGGGGGGGGGTCAAAAGAGCCCCCCCCCCAGGCCCAGGAATGCCAAAAAAGCCCAGTCTGAATAGGGTTAACACATGGGTAGAAGGCTGGGACTGGATGCTGATTCCCGTGGATAGAGTGTGGACGCTTCCCGTGGACGCTAACTGTGTAATGTGAAAAAGAACAGCTTAAGAGCCCGCAAACCTCTAACGCTTGCACAGCCCCCCTTCCTCATCCCATGCATGGGAACCTGAAATGTATATGCAGCATGACTGCACACGTGTCTTGGTATTATGCAAAAGAAATGATCTACCTTCACCAGATACTGTACCTTACACATGTATTTCTTATACTTGTATGATTTCAACTATGTGAGGGGAAAGTAAGTCAGAAAGTAGAAGTAGTAGTAGAAGTGAGGACTTCTGGAAATAGCCATACTACTTTTGGCATACTATGGGAGTAGGAGGGTTTCGAGACGTATTTCGCCTCGAAGAAAGTATCATCAACTACTGAAGAAAATGTGTAGTTCAATGCTAACCTAGGGCGAAGTTCAAGAAACAAACCCTCTTTATTTTTACAGACACAGCAACTTTTGGTTGGTACCTGACATCTTTGGTACGCTACCTGGCATCCACTTTTCTTGTGTGTGTGTGTGTGTGTGTGTGTGTGTGTGTGTGTGTGTGTGTGTGTGTGTGTGTGTGTGTGTGTGTGTGTGTGTGTGTGTGTGTGTGTATGTGTTTGTGTACTACACATAGAGGTAGAACATAAGACTAGAGGTGACCCAGCCCCCCTTTTCACAGCAATCCGTGGCAGCCGTAATGAAAAGTTAAGACTGCAAAGGAGGGATCATCTTCTAGGCCAATACAGCTTCAACTCGAAGGTCCATAGCAATTGTTATAAATTATACTGTACAAGCATGGTACAATGTTCAAAAGTGTAACTTCCATACCGGAATAGATGAAGTCACATGAAGGGCCCTCTAGAGCCATATTGGTTATGGCCTTCAATCCCAATTTCTAAGTCAAACACAAACAAAACATGTAAATATAGATGCACTGTCACACGCACGCACGCACACACGCACGCACGCACACACACACACCATGACGATGGGTAGCCATAATTACCAAATTGTTATCATCGTTGGCTGCTGTTGTACCTTAAGAACCGCAGGAGGGCCATGAAGGGGATACGTGATGGGATGATCCCATTCACACTTCAAGTCCTCAACAGCATCATCAATTTTTGAGTCCAAAGTTGGTAATAATGCAAACACCTAGAATAGCATGAGCACAGAAGAGACAGAAATAAAAGAAAGAAAGAAAGAAAGAAAGAAAGAAAGAAAGAAAGAAAGAAAGAAAGAAAGAAAAAACAAGGTTGTCCCTTAACCCATTTTGTCCCGTTTTTGGGAAAGGGTGCTCTCTTCCTATTAAATCCTAAATATCTCAGCCTCCAAAGCACATACAAACATTAAATGAGTTAAGCCAAGACCCTCCTCTTGCATTATAACGTGTTCATTCAGCTCTAACATACCCAAATATTTAATAATACAGCTAAAATCTCAAAATCCTGAATGGAGCGTAAATGTGTCTCCAGGACACAATGGGTAAAATTAGAAGTTAATATTTTCTTAAGTAGAACTATGTAGCATACAATAAATGAATAAAATGTGCCTTACTAATAAAACTGGACACAACTGGGAAAGGAGGGGTGGGGATGTGTCATATTTGCACATGCTGTACATTCTGTGCCCAACTGAATTTCCTCAGCGACTAATGAAGTCTGTCTTTCTTTAGCACTACTACTACTACTACTACTACTACTACTACTACTACTACTCCTCCTCCTCCTACCACTACTGCTACTAATACTACTCCTACTACTCCTCCTCCTACTACTACTGCTGCTGCTGCTAATACTACTACTACTACTACTACTACTACTACTACTACTACTGCTACTAATACTACTACTCCTACTACTCCTCCTCCTACTACTACTGCTGCTAATACTACTACTACTACTACTACTACTAATACTACTACTACTGCTACTACTACTCCTTATACTACTACTACTACTGCTACTAATACTACTACTACTACTGCAGTAGTAAATAACGGCAGTAACAAGGAGATAGTTCATGAGTAATTTCTTTCAGAATCAATATTCAATATAAGTTCTAAGCTGCACTCATGCATCCTCATGAATCTAGTGGGTTTTCAGAATAAAAATACTTTTATGAATTTTTAAAATGTTAAATAAAAACCCGCCCATTTAGGAAACTGGCATTGATCCGACTTTGTTGCATTGACGTGACACAGAAAAATTGGTCACCATATTGAAAATCTTTGCTACTACTGTACTACTACTATTTCTACTTTTATGACCACTACTACTACAGTACTACTACTTCTAACATCTACTATTAAATACTACTACTACTGATTTGGACAGATGCTATGGTAACCTTCTGAGCATCAAGCTGTTTCCCGGGTGCCAGGATGAAGACACTCTGGTCCACTGTGCTGAGGCCACAGAGAGAGCCAGGCCAGAGAGGAAAGAAGAAGAGAGCGGAAACAGCTGCCTCTATGGCGTCACCGCGCCGCCATTTTGATTTTGTTAGATATGGACGTTCCATGTAAATAACACAATGTTCAGACTCATACATGAGTGAGGAATGAAACCGTGTGTTGTTTTCTCTGTCGACCACATTTTCATCAAATTCACTTATTTCGCATTGTATTCATTTGATACGGGATTAATAGTTGATTTCTACGTTTTATTAAAAAAAAAACCCGTGATGACTGGAAACGGCAACTCTACAAAAAAGTTCCTTTTTGGGAACTTCTAGACGCAACGCTGACTCTTCCTGAAAAGGCAAGTGGCTTAATGTTTTTGTATTGCATAAATATGACAAGTAACTATCCACTTAGCAGTAAGTTCGTCATTATCTTTATATTCGTCATCAAATGGATTTAATATTATGGTTGTATTCATGGATCTTTCTGGACAGTGGGTGATGTGTGTCGGCCGTTAACGTTAGCATATCTCCATGGACAGCTAAGTGTCTATGATGTTAAATTATTAGGCCTATGTTGAGTATAACTATTTTATTCGTAAGTATAAAATGGAAGTTAACACATCTCCTCCCAGTCGTTGTTTGGAATTTTAGCCTTAGTCTCCCGGCCAGTTTCATAAATTTTCATCAGCCAGCGAACATTTTGTCCGATGGGCATGTGTAATTTCTAGAAGTGCTAGTTCTTCAGAAAAAGGATACGTGCCTAAGTACACTAAACCAACGTTAGTTCTGCTGCTGTGTTGTTCCGGTTTTTATTCCAAACTTCCATTTTCACTCCTAATGTTCACCCTGACGTGAACAGGAAATGTGCATGATATCATTTGACTGTTGTAGGCCCCTAGAGTACTTCTAGGTGTTTTCATGACCGATGTCAGTTAACTTTTTGGGAGCCAACGCATGTGAGGCGAAACGTGTTTTTTACCTGACTTGGGAGTCAAATGTTTTGAATGTCTACTATACATTGATTAAGGCATTTTCACGCACGAGCAGGAAACAATGATACATTACTAATACTTAATTCAAGTCAGTGGCAGGAAATGATAAACCATAACCAGCAACGCATTAATTACAGCAATGCATTACTTTTTCTGCAACTCAGAGAATACCTTAAGTTTGGCAGTTTTTTAGCAACTCAGTCAACATTGCATGTAAGCTTAACACAATAATGCATATTTTTTCTTTTTTGTGTCACTCCTCACCACATATGGCAGATTTAGTGTGAAGAGCCACCTGTACAAGATTCCTGGGACAGCAGAACATGCACCTCACGCACTACCCTGGCACCCTGGCTGAACAACCCGCAGCACATCATCTCCAGCTGAGAGGGGGACTCATACATTCATTTGAAATCAGCTCTACTGAGGTGAAATGATCAAGAGTCAAAAGCATGCTGAAGAGATAAACTTGATGATGGCTATGTTTATTTAATTAGCATTGTTTATATAGATTACACATTCCTTGTAAAAAAAAAAATAATTAAAAAATTAGTTGTCGGAGCAAGATAACATGCACTGCTCCACCTGGGTGTCTTCAGCAGTATGCACAGCCCGTCGTTCATTGCAACCTGAAGCTACTGTAGGCCAGGGGTCCCCAAACTTTTTTTTAAATCTGGGGGCCACATTATTGTTCCTGACTGTGATCAGGGGCTGGAATCAATACCAATCATGTAAAAAAGGTGTGTGTGTGTGTGTGGGTGGGGGGGGGGGGGGGGGGTCAAAATTCCGATGTCAATTTCATTAATTTTCTTGATTTCTTTGTTTTCATGGCTTTGGCGTTCTGATTGCCCACCTTCAGTTGAAATTTTATCCTCATCAATAAGTATGATGAGAACATATAACAGCATCCAAATTCACACTCTGATATACTGCAGATTTTAAGAGTGCCAGGACATGTTTCCCTTTAGAAATGTGGGGGTATTGGCATCTAAAAATGTGTTCAATTTGCTCTGTTGTACGCTGTAATACAACACTTGGTGGGAATAACCCATCCCTGAACTGCTTATATCTGAAAAAGGTGTATTTCTCCTTGAGTGTATCTCTGTCCTCCTCGTTTGCCTCCCACAGCGTAACACAACTCTTGCAATCAAATTTGGCAGAGGCTCTGAAGGCCACATAGCCAGCAAGGTACACTGACACATTGCCCTCAATGACGTCCAGCCCCTTCATGAACTCTGTGTTGTCCAGTCCAGGGAATGTGGGTTCCTCATCAGTAGACTGTACGTGAGGCATGGTCAGTGCGGTGCATGGATGGGGAGTTGCCATCTGCGATGACTCAGTGCAGCTCTACAAAATCATTGCAAATGATTACAGACTTACAGTATACTAATCATGTGTGACACTTTTGTTTTTGAAAGGGTGTTTCGTGTACCTCGTGAGGCATGGTCAGTGCGGTGCATGGATGGGGAGTTGCCATCTGCGATGACTCAGTGCAGCTCTACAAAATCATTGCAAATGATTACAGACTTACAGTATACTAATCATGTGTGACACTTTTGTTTTTGAAAGGGTGTTTCGTGTACCTCGTGAGGCATGGTCAGTGCGGTGCATGGATGGGGAGTTGCCATCTGCGATGACTCAGTGCAGCTCTACAAAATCATTGCAAATGATTACAGACTTACAGTATACTAATCATGTGTGACACTTTTGTTTTTGAAAGGGTGTTTCGTCTACCTCAAACAAATGGGACAATTGCAGCAATAGGTGTATTTCCTCCGGTTCGCAATTTGTATTTCTCCCAAATGTCATTAGATAGTCTAGCACGGCCTGCCTGTAGTCTAATCGGAATTGCTGAGGGTCTGGATTGTCCCTGTGCCCGCCCTTCGCTCTGATCACCCCAAAGAAGTGTTCCAGGCAGTCCTGGTTGAGGTGCCTCGTAAATAGAAACTGAAATCCTTTCTCTGTGAATGCAAATGACAAACAGTACATTGGCCAACAGCAGAAAACATGCAGTGGTGGACAAAGCTCATTAGCATTAGCAAAGCTCAATTTGAATAATTATGCCTTATTGCTGCTACCTTTCAATTCAGCCCAGATTTCCTTGATTGCTCTTAGGTTATGCCTCCAACCATTTAGGCAATTCAAGCTGTTGCCACTGGCACATCTGACAGATGCCAGCCAGTTAATACTCTCATTGATAAAATCAATATGTGTCTCTCTGAAGGCATCCTTTTGTGGTGTGCTGCTGGACAATGTGCTACTGTTAAAGCAGTCAAACATCTGGTTAAAGTGGGCTACAAAATCTGCCGTCGTTTTTGCCCCCTCTCTTAGCTTCCCCATGTCTGCCATGGTGAGCAGTGCAGCCGCAACAGAATGACTAAGAACCTGTAATAAAAAAATAAAAAAAATCCCATTTTCAGGACCATAGATAAAGATTGTAAATTGAATGTTATACGCCTGCATGACAGTTTTCACTTGTGGCTTACCTGAGTGGCGAGAGGCACACTCATTGTTGAAAAGGCAGTGAGGGACAGATGCCGTTGGGTTAACTTGGGTGCCATTCGGTGTTGTCTTTGTGAATCAATTTTAAACATTTCAGTGATGTCTCCCCATTCTGCCAATTTGTCCCCTATGTAAAATCCATATTTTCGCAAATTGTTTCTGATGTTTTTCATTAAATGGTTTTTTTTTGGCATTATCAATTTGCTCGTTGACAAATTGTGCGGCTTGTTTTGGCAATACTTTGGAAATTTCCCTCTTTAATGTTTGTTTGCTGATAGATGGTGTCTTTTTCTTTAGCCTTGACAGCTTTGATTTGTAGCAGCCAATTTTTCTTTTCAGTTTTTCCACTGTGTTGTCATTGCTGACACTGGCCAGTACATCAGTGCCTAAAAAGAAATGTGACAACTGTAACAACAGACTTATGCACAGACTACTACCTATGCAGTGTTCAACACTCAGAATGTATCTGTTACCACCATTTGCCATTAAATCACTTACTATCCAGGATCTCTGAGTCTGTTGTCTCAATTTCAAGTGCGACCCGTTTTCGGGGTGGTGGACGAACTGTGTCTTGAGATTTAGGGGGGTTGGGACAGTCTACTAGCCAGGGTACGGCCATTGGCAGTAGGCCAGATTTCCTGCAGAATGCAAAGTATTGTAATGTTTATATTTCTACAAACACACTGTAAGCCCAGTTATGAATTGTCTGAGTAAAAAATGTTGAAGGTGTAATCAAAACTTTAGTGTTGCACAAATGAACATATATTGACTTTTTTGTACAATGAACAAAGGCTTTGCCACTCAGATGAACAGACTGCGATGAAGACTGGGAAAGACTCAAATTTATTTTGTCTTTACTGAATTGGGGTGGGGGGGGGTGGGGAGGGGGGGGGGGGAGGGGTGGGGGGGGGGATGGGTGGGTGGGGGGGGGGGGGGGAGGGGGGGGGGGGGGTGGGGGGGGGGTAAATCGAAGGAGGTAATAAAGATGCTAAAGCACAAGTGAAATCCAGGAGGATTTACAATATTATGTGAACTCCAGGCAAATGTGAGGACAAACACAAGGACAAGGGCACCAAAGCACTTTGAGTCAACTAGATATAGTATGTATAAATACATTTGAGATATGATTTGGTTTGAAGACACATGTAGGATGGTAATGGCAATCAACAGAAAACATGACACCAGGATAAGGTGACTCCGCAAATACGAAGACATCCCATGGAAAAAGTCTAGAACTTTTCAAACATATATGGGTTGAAATTAAAAAATAAAAGAGGTCATCAAACAATGACAATAGTTCAATGCACAGTCAACATCAATGAAAGGCAAGGGGTCTGACAATGTAAATAAGCTTACAGTTCTGGAAGGATCTCAACTGTTGCAACAGAATGAGTCCATGAAAGTCCAAAAGATGGAGGCATACACAGTGATATAAAATACAGAGTGCAGCAATATACAAATTGTTGAGTGCATGGCAAAGTTCTTAAAGGTTGAGGGGGATGGCCTCTTGTTAGTGGACTGGAATGGCCTTTGGTGAACACTCAATGTGTGGCTCTCTAAATATGTAATTAGTTGTATTTTTTTTGTAAAGCAACCCAACATTTTAAATTATTTTTTGTGAATATGTGTGTTTTGAATTTGCAACATTACCACAAGTAATCAGGCTAAACATCTGGGTTTACAGTATGTTGAAAACTTATAGAGTATCAAGTGTCATTTTCAGAATATGAAATGGCAATGTCTCTACCTGTCCAATGGGTTCACAAATTGTGAAATGGCGAAATGGTCACTGCATACTTTCCTATGCTTCATTTCATCGGTCTGTAAACCACATAGGTCCTCCCGCCTGATGTTATTAATCCATTCTGCACACCTGCAGAAAATAACAGTAGTGTGTTTTAATATCACAGATATCCTTGGTTAACATTTGCGCTGGTTCATGTTTTCTATTTTGCCACTAGGGGGAGATACAACACAAATTATAGGGGTCTGGCTTTTTTGTTGAAATTGAGTTTCCGTCAGAGGAAAGTCTATGTGAGTTTCTCCACTTCAATAGGACAAGGACTGGATACTTTGCCGTGGATATGTTTAGTCTGGCGATTTTAAAGTTAATTGAGTTAAATTTTGAAAGGAAAATGTTAGATGCATATGTGGGCATCATCATAACACGAATAAACAAAGCCCACTGCACAGTTGTCAGATCATTTCAGCGCCTCGATTCATCATGCAGTGGGTTGTTGCGCTAGCAGGCTATCCAACTTTGTTTTACGGCGACATAACGGTGGCATCATCTGCCTACCCAACACATCCTTTTAAGGTAAGACAATTAGTTAATATAGCACTTGATGTGGCACGTCGTTGGCGTATTATATACGAGCAAAATAATAGTTTCTAGGTGACGTATGCTATGCTAAAACTGTGGTGGGAGGTGCTGGACATTGAAAACAGCCTTCCTTGCAGATCATCGACAGTATGCATTTCTAAATCAGAAGTGAAAAAAGGTACTCGGTAGGCCTAGAAAATTAAATGTTGTGCTCGCATTAGAAGTTAAGCACACAAAGTTATGTCTTTTGACACACAATGTTCTCATCATGTTGCTCAAATATCATTGTGCCCATCTGACATCTGCACATCAGGCTTAGGCTATCAAAACGAAACTATACCTTTTTTTTTCTTTGGGAAATGAATGAAATGCCACCTCCTTGTTCCTTCCTGTGGACTTGTAACACCCTACAGCAGCACATTGTGTGCCTATATATTTTGGTGTATTTGGGGCATTTGGGTCCTTTGCGTAATTGTGATCGGTGTTAGCCATGTTTTTGACTGATGCTGAATGAATGAACCGTTGGCGACGCGTCCTTGACTACCAAAATCAAAATGGCGGACGGCGTCGGTGAGGTAACAATACAGGCCAATAGAACTTTCCCCTCTCTTCTTCTTTCCTCTCTGGCCAGGCTGGGCAGACAGCTGCAGAGAGCCCCTCTCCCCTGGGACAGCTGTTGGAAAGGAGAACTGCACAGACACCTGCGCACAGTACACACACATGCATTAGATTTTTTTTTTATTACATGGCTCGACGTCATTCTGCAGAATGCGCCTTTCACTTGAATGGGGCTCCCCAACACTCACACGTCTGTTATTTCTGAATAACAGCATGCTGGTCTGTATGCTGGAGTTCATACAGTGTGCAGACCGCTTCATCACACTAGACATTATAACTATCCATGACAGTAAAACGAAACAAAAAAGTGTTTCCACTTCGAGGAGCCATACCTTGTTTTTGAAGCACTGCTCAGTGGAGAACTCTCTGCTTTCAGACAGAATCGTTCTACTGGGTAAGATGCAGTACACCATCACCTGCACAGTGGGCGTCATCTCTGGCCGCACAGATAATTTGAGGGACTCCTTTCCCTTGATGACTACCTGCCCACTGTTCACTGGAGCCTTCATGACACCATGCTGGACAATCTCTCCTTTAGCGAAAACCTGGAACGCACAGCACTTGCTTTAAGAGAAAACACAAGCTACTTTGGTAGGGATTTTTTGGGAGAGGACATTAAGCATTTCTGACTAAAACCTGCTTTCAATGTGTCAAAAGTGTTAAAACTTTTACTTAAAGTGGAAATGAAGCACTGACAACTATTATCATTTTTTGGCGGCTTATTTATTTTCATAAACGAATGGATGTTCGTTGGACTGCACTTTTAAGTAGTTTTGCTGAAAAATGACATGTTATTACCGAGTTTCACCACAAGGGCGCAGCCATGTTCGCCGCCTACGTAACGCGAATGGTAGAAGTTGGTGGCTAATGTAACCTTCCATTCACTTAACGTTAGCGTGTGCTAACTACAGAGCTAACTGACTCTAATCGTGGCAGTAAAATTGAAGAAGGACTTGGGGTTCATTTTACATTGTCCTTGGATCTTCTATCTTATAGACAGGCTTATCAGTTGAAGGAGAAATGCCAAGTGTCATATCACTTTGTGTCAAAAAGCCTTTGCTACGAGCATGGTGGGATAGCTGCAGCCATCCACCCATTGCATCCAACATAGGACAGGGCTGTGAGGCTGCTTGCTCTCATATTTGTAGTGAGAGACCGTCACCAATAACGTCTTTTTCCTGCATTGTTGGACGTTAATATGAAAGCCCATGTCGTGAAGTTGGCGATGTGGTCCAATTCAATCATAATTGAAAATTACTTGCAAAATTGGCGGAAGTTTGGAAAGCTTTGTGAAGGGAATGGACGCAGCCTGTGTGTGTGTGTAGCTATCCTCCCCTCTCTCGTCTCGCTCTCGGATGAGCTTTGGGGATTTGAAGTTGATGCCACGGGAAATGACTACACACATTAAACTATCATGGCCTAAATTAAGTTATGGCACGCTTGTTAAAGTAGCTGCATCTATTGTAGTAAACTATTTTGTTATTGAAGCCGCGAATGCATCCTCAAACTGGCTGGAAGAGCGTTGCCCTTGGATTAGTTGACTGGACCGATAAACGTGGGCACGGAGATGTGAAGTAATTAATTCAGGTGCTTGGAAAATTTTGGCGAAATCATCGGCAGATGAAGGTAGGGAACTGCAACATTGCACAATTATGAATAATGATCATGTTGGCTCATGCCAACATTTGTTAGCGACTTGTCACCTTAGCAAAAAGGCTGCTTGTTAACCTGTGGTTCATGCGATGGGATGTCTTGTCTGCCTTCATGCCTCATATTTGTTCTGTCCCACCCAAACACGTATTCTTGCTTCATTTGGGTTAAGCAAATCAGCTCATAATCAGCCACTTAAGGCCCAAATGTTCAATTCACTACTATCATAACAGCATTAGAATAGTACACTACCATCTGTTGGCTGGAAACGTTAACAGAAACGTTACGTGTTTGTGCTTTATTTTTTTATTAACGGCTTAAATTTCAGACTTCAAAAAAATATATACCGGTATTCAGGGACGTGCACAGGAATCTCAAAGGGCAGTTGCTCTAACCTGAAGAAAGGGCAACCCCCCCCCCAAAAAAAAAAAACATCAACAATGAGCGGCCTTCAGAATTTTTTAGGAAACTGCACCATGGGTATTATTATTTTTAGTAGAAGTAGTATATTATTGTCATAATTATTAATATTATTTTATTGTATAGTATCTTGAATAGCGTACCATACAGTGTTCATTTCGTCAGCTTTTTAAAATTTAGTCTTAGTCAAATTTAGTCATTGCCTTCAAAATTTAGTCGTAGTCTTCGTCTAAATGACGAAAATTAATTTTAGTCTTAGTCAAATTTTCGTCATTTTAGTCATTTCAGTCAACATTTCACATTTTCGTCATTTTAGTCAAATTATTACACAAATTATTACTAGATAGCCTAGTGCAGCAAATATTCACATTGTTACTAGCTTATTTTCCAGCAAAACCCAAATCAGTCCTGTAAAAGTAATTTCAACAGCATAGAGCAAAGGAGCATTAGACACACTCACTTCCAGGTGCAGGTTGCGCTCTCTCTCTCTCTCTCTCTCTCTCTCTCTCTCTCTCTCTCTCTCGTGCATTAGAAGCTGCTGCGTATTATTTGCTTTTGAATTTGATCACGTAGGCTACAAGCTCTTCTTCACCTGACAGCGTGACTCATAGCCTGCAGATTGCAGGCAGTGGGAAGACCAGACATCCCAATGAAGTCCAAGAAGTTTCTCTGATATTTGATAGTGGCTCCCCGATGGCCGCGAGTCAGATAAAATATTCCTGATTTTAGACTATGCAAGTTCGCATTATTTCGATTGGCAATGCAGGACATAGAAAGATAATGGCTCGTGCGTCATTCCTGGAATACTTCAAATAGATAACGCGCACTTAGGACGCCCTGTAAACGTCCTGGGGGAAATGTAGGCAGTTGTTCTATGCAGACTGGACAACAGAAAGGACATTGACAAACAATGGTTGAACACTAATGCTGTTTTGTTTGTTTGGATGTCGAGGGTCGATAAGCATCTCCAAGTGTAAGCAATGTGTTTTTAGAACGTGGGACAGGGCTTTTTCCAGGATTTTTTAGTATGAGGGGGGAAGGGGGGGGGTGCGCGGTGCGCGATTTTTTAAAAAATGAAGGTAAAATGGGGCTTTTTGAGACTATCTAAGAGGGATTTTTTTTTACTTTTGTGGACATCCTAAAAGTACAATGTTTAGGGGCCTATGAAATCAGTTTTAATTTTTCTCAAATTCCGTTTTATTTTTTATTTTGTATTCCGATTTATTTTTTGCCAAATCGGATTTTTTACATTTTTGAACTTATTTTCCCCTTTCACCCCCCCAACAAAATGTCTTAGTTATTTAGTTCAAACTGGTGGGTGGACAGAGCCAATCACTCATGGTTGAATGGTAGGTAGAGAAAAGAAAAGAAAAATTACCAACTAGTTTTTTTGTTATATCAGCCCTCCAAAATATTCCAGGTAATACGGTAGCTGAAATGTACATGCGCATATATTCTATTAAATACACGTGACGCACCCAACTAGAAGGCGAATTCACTTCTGGTGCATTGAAGTTGGACTCGGGCTGCATCAGGTTTTCTCGAATAAGTTTGGCTATATTGCAACGTGCAGCTACATTAGAGACATTTTTGGTCACGTTATATGTAGGCATTAAATAAATAGCCTCGCAAAGTCCCTACCGTCTACCGTTTCATACAAAGACATGTTTTACAAGACGGCCGTTTTCTTCTGATGATGACTTGACCCTTTTTCAAAGTTGCTGCTAACTTTTAGTCACTATGCTCCGTGGCCAACAAAGTTAACAAGACATGATCAAAGCATTGCCTGATCAGTTTTTATTTTACTGCGGTCACGTCTGTTGTAACAAACTCCAAACTCGTGCCTCGCGTCGGATGATTCCATTGTAATGGAGAGCCGCCCGTCTTTTCTGTGTCGCATCGCATTGTCTTGGTAACAGACAGTCAGGACAACGCGTTTATGCCTGACCTCCTCACCTGTTCTACTAGGCAAAATTTGAGTGCTGTTGAGTATTAAGATTTCTTCAATGCTCTGACGGCCAGTGTTAGGACGCGGGAGACAATCGGAAACGCCGCTTGGGAGAGAGATGCGTTCACTGTCAACATGCGCTGACATGGATCATGGATAGAACTTTTGCGCATCACCTCGCGTGGGCCAGATATGATATCGTGGCCATATTTTGTGTTTGAAATGTCTTTTAAACTGATAAATGATGACGAAAATAATGGATTTTTAATTTTATCATAAGAAATGAGCAAATTCCGTGCAATTCCGCGTTTATAACCAAATTCCGTTTGAATGTACAAAAAAAAAGAGAAAAAAAACATGAGGGCGCATCCACGGAGTATGAGGGCGTGGCGCCCTTATTTCCCCGTTCAGAAAAAGCCCTGTGGGATGTCTGGGAGACGCTATACGCATCGCAGGAAGGGATGTCGACTGCCTTGGGTCTTTTAGCGTTGCTCTCGACGGGAACAAGTTTCAATTCTCCGCACTTTAAACCCTGATCGCCCACACATTGATTCTTATCAAAACTACAGTAGCCGTGCCTCTGTTTAGACTACTTAAACAACTTTTCCCCTGTGGCGCGCGCATCCCTTAAACGTCTCCCGGTATGTCTGATCTAAATGCATGAATCCGATCTTCATGATTTGCTTGCAAACTGCCTATTCATACGGTTAAACAACCAATATAGCAAACATTACAAAAGAACAGACAACGGACGTCGGCGTATGAGTACGTGTAAGTGGAAAGGAGAAGAGAGGAAGCTCGAGGAGGTTTAAAATGACAGCATCAGAGGAAGATTGGCGCGAGTGACGGTAGCACTATTATCATGACTGCACAAACACACACGTCTTCGTTATGGACAAAAGGGTTGTTTCAAAATTAACACTTGCCTCAACGTCAACCCTTTCTTTTTCTCTTTCTGGGAAACATTTTAGGGTCTAACTGAACAGGACTCACTGAACTAGGCTACTACTGATTGAGCCGCACCAGCGCCAGGCATTGCCAGCAGAGACAAACAGGGCAACAGCGCATAATCTTCTATGAAGTTCAAGAAACGATAACAATCGTTAACAAATAGAGAGCAACACCAAGACTTCTCTCATCCGGTGGGGAATGGGCCATGAGGGTAGACTTGGGGAAACAGCTCCAGTTTCACAGGGAGATAGTGGAAACATCGCTCCGACCAGATCTGATCTTGTGGTCAGTTCCAGACAAGACCATCGTGATGGTGGAGCTCACTGTCCCGTGGGAACAAGGGATGGAGGCTGCCAATGAACGCAAGCGTTCCAAGTATGCGGACCTGGCGGCAGAGTGTCAGGAGGCTGGCTGGAAAGCCGTTACATGCCCTGTTGAGGTGGGGTGTCGGGGCTTTGTGGGCTCCTCAACAGTTCGCCTGCTTCGAGATATCGGCTGCACCGGAGCAGGGAACCGGAAAGCCATCAAGGATCTAGCAGAGGAGGCAGAGAGGGGCAGCTTCTGGTTATGGTTAAGGAGGAGAGATAAAGGGTGGGGGCAGAACACCTAGGGCATCAGCAGGGGTTGGCAGGGAGAGATCCCTGCCATCACTCCGCCACCATGTCGATGTCCTGGGGTTAAAGGAGCGAAACATCAATGACTGGTGGTCCCCAGCTGATGACCCGTTCCAGCCCAAAGGTGTATAGGGGAATACACTTGCATAGAGTGCACTGGTGGAGGTGCGTCAGGCAGCAATGCCCAGCAGGAATACCAACATCCTGTATCTTCAAAACAAATTAATTTTAAACAATACAATTTTTAATAATGTCCATTCGTCCATGGCTTGTAAATTTCGTCTCGTCTTAGTCTCCTTAACGAAAATCAATTTTTATTTTCGTCATATTTTTATGTTCTGGAAGCAATTTTTATGCGTCATCGTCTCGTCATCGTCACGGGAAATAGGGGCGTTGACGAAATATTTTCGTCATCGTCCTGGTTGACGAAATTAACACTGGTACCATATGATATAACATGCTAGTTTTTAAACATGTAGGCCTATTAATCATATCAGAGATGATCAGCCTTATGCCCACCTGCCCTAAATGTCTCCTGATCCACATTTCCTCATGTGTGGTATGTGGCTGCCCCTAAATTAAATGAAATTATGAGAAAAAGCCTTGATAGTTTTTAAACCTTTATCAATCACAGAGATGATCCGTCTTATGCCCACCTGCCCTATGTGCAGAGGTCTGTGGCTCTGAGTCATCCTCATCTTAAATGAAATGAAATGATGAGTAAATGAATAGGCTAAATATGAGGATGCTTAATCAATTAACCCACTGTCATCTTTATAATCCTTGTAGCAGCCAAAGTAGACTTTAAGTTATAATAAATAGAAATAGTTTAGAAATGGTTAAAAAGATCATTTAATTTGAATTTGAAATTTCATTAATAGGCATATTCCATGATTAAAATGATGAATATTATATAGGAAAGGTAAAACAATAAGAATTCACAGGTTTAGGTCATTTGTTGGGTCTTTTGCAGCCTATATTAAAAATGTGTACTGTCGCTTTAAGAATTGACGAGACCGGCTTTCATTTCAGATCGCAAAGAACCGTGGCGTGGGAGCGACCAGTTCTTATCTGTTGCTCTGAAGCTCCGAGCTTCTCGCAGACTTTATAACCTTTTATTTTCATTACAGATATTTTAGTTAGTTCATGTACATTTTGTAGGCCTATGTCTTGAGAAGAACAGTAAACGTCAGTTATCATGTGGAGTGGATTTATTTCAATTACATGGACATTGACAGTGGAAACAGTAGCCTAGGCCTATCTTTGGGTCGGAGAATATATCAGCGTAAGAAAAAGCACTTTCCAAGCGGTCTCACCAAGATCAAACCTCTACAATCCTGAAAAAGATTCTCTGCCTCACCTGCACCTGTTCATTTTTTCGCAGCCAACTCTATAGAGATGTGCTTCCTTTAGCTAGCCTACCCCCGTAAGATCTCTCTTGCTTGATAAAACGACATGTCATCTTGAAAAAAATGTAGAGGTGTTGTGTGCACCAGAAAAAGGACTGTATAGAAGGGAGCTGGATCAGGTATACAACAAACACCACAGGCTGTCCGGCCAGAACAGTATGAAGATGTCCAATGAAGTCAGACACACACAGATGTAGAAGTGAAACCGTGAAACCATGTAAACTGTGGTTTTATCTCAGAGACGCATGGCAAGCAAAGACTACATGAAAGGACACTGGGACCCCAATACGTCCAAGAGAAGAGAGAGAGAGAGTTGGGTCCCATAGATTCCCCGTCCGAAAAGTGGTCTGAGTAGTGACCTCTGTGTCCTGGCCCTATATGCACACGGCAGCACAGCAGGGTGCCGAGCCAGGGGGTGTGCCTGTTGCCGGGGGGCCCTAGCAACACAGTCAAGGGCCAGGAGTGGAAAATCACCGGTGTACAGGTCAAGCAGAGAGAGCAGAGCAGTAGAGGGAGGGGGACAGGTAGCCCACCAGCAACGGGGGATGGGCAACCTGCAAGAGCAGTGAGGAGAGGTCTGACTTTTGAGGGCTCAGGGGACTCAGGGCTCACAATTCTTAACACATCTGCATGTTTCTTAGTTGGGTTAGCCTTCCACAAAACAACCTGAGCCATGTAAAACGACTGCAAGCTAGCTGGCTGTCGTTTTTCCCCAATATCTGAACGTGGCACACCGGCTGTCAGATTATTTAGGATCACTAAACGTCCTAAACTCGAGATCGGCTTTAAGAGACATTAATTGTGATCATGTAGTTTAATACTGTGTAGTCTGCTATGTTTCCAGCTCACCTCAGGCCGTCAGGGCAGTCGCTCTACTCCCACGACATCTTCGACATATTTTGCGTCTCTGCCCTGGTCGCATGCATGCTTGCTCCCTCCCTCCCATGTAGAGCTGCGCGTGCCCCCCGCAACGCAAAAGTAACAAAAAGAAGTGATAAAAGAACTCACTACAGTTTCCTTTTTCCCCACAGCTGATTTCCCAACAGCACAACAATACTGTGAATTTAATCAACTTAATTCAAGTCAGCCTGGCTGTCACAATCCATGAAAGTGTAGACAAGGAAAGTTCTTGTTCTAACCAACTTCCCAAAGGTGTGCATCTACGTATGAAATGCCTCTGGACGACCCTACAACCAGTCACGCAAATCATTCTAATTGAAAGCATGCAGCTTGAATTGTTCTGAGTAACAAATGCGGTGTGAATCATTCTGAATAATTCATGCTCATGAGTGCCATTGCTGTGTATTACATTCCCAAAAATGTGGGGAGCCCTGAAATGGCAGAGATGGGCAGCTTTGGCAGACTGACCTTGGTCACGAAATGTTTTGTGGCGTAAAATTAACTATGGGTGTACCCAGACTACCAGACTACACCATATGGGACATACCATAAACATGATGTCCAGAGAGGGGGTGCTGAAGGTCTCCCCCGTGAAGGTGTACTTGATGGGGATGGGGGTCTCTGTGTCACAGGGGAGAGGGTCACTGACAGGACTGATGACCAGAGAGCTGGACGTGGGGTTGTCTGCAGCCGCTGGCCTCAGTCTGGAGATATCCTTGAATGCAGACTCATAACGTGGAGTAGTGAAAAAGGTAAAGATAAAAAGGAGAGGCCAGACCTTGTTCAATGCACTTGCCTAAAAAAAGAATAAAGCAGGCGTTAGTTGTTGAAGGTAGAAAGAACAAAATAAATGTTTTCAAATATTTCAACCATTCATTTTTGGTACTCCGCAGGCCAGAGTAGATGTTACAACTAAATACTGTATATTTATCGAGTCAATAGACGGATTTCTCGTTTCAGGGTCAATGACGTTTCAGCAGTAGCACACGTCGGGGCGGCGCAACAGACAGATTTCGTTTCTTTGTTTTATGTGGACTATCTAAGAAGCATATTCATTGCAGCATATCAACCACAAATAGATATTTATGGGCATTAAATGTCATTACTCAATCACTCAATCTACAGAGTGAACCTTTACTGTTTGGCCATTCATGATTTATTAATTTTTTTATTCTTCTTTGTTTATTTTTGGACTAGACATTGAAGGCGGTGACAGGAAACGAGTGAGGAGAGAGAGACGGGGAAGGGCCGGCAAAGGACCTGTGCCGGGAATCGAACCCGGGTCAGCCGCATGGTAGACGAGTGCCCTACCGTTTGGCCATGGCAGGGCCGCTATTTATGATTCAATATGCTGTTATTCTTTCTCCCTGATGGAATAAAAAAGGACTCTATGATTAATGTTTCAACAACATGGTCAATAGAGTCAACTTATTTATTTATTTATTTATTGCTAACTACAGCATTGGGTAAAGGTCAGTTTGCTGCTTGAAAGCAAACTATTCCACTTCTGAATGACTAGGCCAGGGAACACTGGAGCACTCAAATTTTGTATGGTTTGTATGGTAGGCACGGTAAGGACGCACTACGTTGACAAATGCACGCACAAATGCACACAGGCACACAGACACACACAGCCACATACACACACACACAGCCATAGCCACAGCCACACACACACACACACACAGATTTCAGCTTACAATGATCTGGAAGTCTCCAGAGATAGTCGCAGTGCTGAGAGAGAATTTGGCCACTCCATCAGAGTCTGTGGTGAGGGTCTGGAGGAATTCTGCGCTCCTCTCTGGACCTTTGAACAGATAAACGGTCCGGAGAGCAATGGCAGCACCATCATAACGGGTGAATTTGATCTGTTGGACGAACACAGATGCGAATAATTAGAGATATGAATATACAGTAATGTGCTCCTTCGCACAGTAAAAAAGCAGTGTTAATTCAACACTCAGACAGTACTCTGTGATAAAATATAGTCTTGAAGATGTTAAGTTGACTCCTGACTTCTAAGTGTTGAATCAACACTGCATCATTTAAACTGTGTAGCCATTGACTGGTAATGCTAGGACCAGGTCAAATTTGTGATGAGATAGAGTAACCAGGATTTCACCAGACCATTGTGCGTTTCCACTCAACATGTTCACATTCAACTAGCTCATGAAACGCCATGCAGCTGAACCAATCAGGATCGCTGGGTCAGGTTGTAAGAGATGTGACGTAGACAAAGTTTACCACCATCCCCCCCCCCAATTTTTTTTTAAATGCGCCTCTTTCGGGCCATCCTCTCGTTCTCCACCACCGCTGCTCTTTTACCAGGTAGATGGGTGGCAATCACCAAATTCAGCCCTCCTTTCCCTCAGCCAAATTTGCCTGTCACTGTGTTTTATCCCTACTTCAAGCCACTCTGACATTTGCACACAGCCTCTTGTCTACCTCTCCAAATTTCACATCATCCTTTTAAACATTTCTACCCCAGTCTCTCTTTCCAATTTTGCAGTGTACTTCACAGTTTGCACTGCACTGATGGTGGAGATCTTTCATTGATGTGGATAAAGGGATGGCCGTCTGTGGGTAAAAACGGGAAAAATCGGCCATTTGGCGGTTTTTCCTGCAGTTTTGTGCCAATAGAAATCAATGCAGTTTGTGAGAATTGTAGAAAGTTTGGGTTTTCGGAGAACTTTTCGGGCGGGATTTGATCAGACACATCTGGCAACACTGACTTTGACGTGACTGTTGAAAAATTAACAAACCCCATAAACAATGTTTTTTTAATGAGATGTAGGCTAGCCTACAAGTAACATTCAATCACAATAATTTGGGCTGTGCCTTGTTAGTCACATGTTAGGCATGATTTTGCAAAATGTGCTAATTTCTCAAAAATATCCAACATGAAAGTTGAAACCAACTTCACCGTGACAGAACTTGGCTGCATCACTCACGGTCTGCCTACATCTGCTAAATCAGCAAATATGTCGATACACTTTCCTTCTACCACGCATGAAGCTACACTGTAGGGCTCTAGACCTACAAGAAATAAACATTGCTGTCTGAAGGACGGCATTTTCAAAACGCTTGTATTAGTTCTAATGATGTTTCACCATTCGGATTTGTAGCTCAACTTGTCAAAATGTAATGCTTGCTCACGTTTGCATGAGCGCACGGAGATAAATTCACTAAACACACAGCGGAGGAGGGCTTCAGGGCTGCTCTATTTATTTCTTATCATATCTTCACACATAGAATGGCTCAGTCTTATTTCTTAATTAACTAGAAATGCATTCAGAGAACGCAGACCTCCGCCAAGGAAGTTCAGTTCGTTTTGGACATAGGTATGGAGTCATGAAGTGGTTTCATGCATTTAGGCCTATAGGCTACATAGCATTTGTGTTCAGGTAATTGAACCGTCAAGTTGTAACCAAATTACAGTTCTCTCTGTCTCTTTTATCATTTCCATGTCCTCTAGCTGTGGACTGTTTAGTTCACCTTTGATTGTTTTATATTGGCAAAGTGATTGTTCATAATATAGCCTATGCCTTCTGTGATTTGCCAATGCTCATTGCTACATATTAGTCACATTGTTGATGATTGGCAGCATGCCTTTCATTAGGCTACCATCTAAAACAAAATAAAAAATTAAAAGCACAATTTTCATTGGCCAACACCCATAGTAGGCCTACATATTCTACAGCAGTGCAGCGGTCCCCAACTCAGAGCGCAGTAATAGGCCTATAGCCTATAGTACTATATATTTTTTTGTAATAACAAAACAACATGCTGTAGGGCTACTTTGAGCCGTTCACGTAATTATTGAATCAGAAATGTCCAAGAATCCCCTTATCCAGTGGCAGTGCATGGATGGTTGTGGAGTGTCAGTTATTGTTTTGGGCTATTTCGCAAGGCTAAACAAACTTTTGAGAGGTAAATCCACTTGTATCATTTCTAGCTGTTTCAATATCGTGACACCAACGTCGACTGGTCGCAGCTAGCGGAATCATTGCATACCCCGACACTACACTTGTTGGAGAAGTTCCTCCTACCTGGGAATCACTGCTCTCCGGGGATCCTGAGATAGAATTTTGAACCCGCAGCTACTCTGGACTTTACGGTCCCATTCACTTCAATTCATTTTTTCGAAGCCAGAACAGGTTTTACAGATTTCGGACAGTGCCGACGCCGCTGTTGTCGTGCGAGGAAAACAACAATTGTGTCGGACGCTACACCTGGTCATGGAACGACATGCGTAACAAGAATGATAATTCTTGTGTCATTTCGAAGATAATTAAAGAAAACCATTTTCACAATGGGACTTCTCATAGACCTGTTTTTGCATGTCTCTCATTTCTTTGCATGTTGACTGTGCAATCACCGTGACAAGTTAACAAGGTGCACGGCGCACAGCTGTATGCAGGGGAAACACATTAAAAATTGCAACAAAAATCGCACCTTTCACTTCATGCCGCAACAAAATCGCAACAACACAGTAAGAAGCTACGCAACTTTTATCGTGATTTTCTGGAAATCCTCGTGCCCCATCTGGCAATTCCGACCACGATTTTTTGAGTAAATGCCCGCGATTTCCTGGTGGGACTGGAAGAGAAAATCTTTTTCCTCCCCATGTTCACTATGTTGTAGTTATAGTAAGAAGTAGAATGTCAATGACATTTTAGACTCTGTGCAATACAGTAACAATGTTGTAGCAAAGTTTTTAAAGGAACAGTCCACACTTTTTTGATTTTCACATATTTGCAGTATTTCCCAGCATTATTCATGAATGTGCATATCATTTTCGTCTATGTGTTTCCATTGCCTAGTTTAACTGTATAGCCAAATTAAGCGTAGCAATGCAAGTCTATGGGGGCAAACAAAACATCATCAAATGTACTTATAAAGTAATTTAAAATTAATGTAAAATTCACCAGTGCAAAACAGCTATTTAATCCTGTCCTGTGATCATTTGTGTCTTAATGCTAAAGCCTCCATTCACTTCAAGTGATTATGCTAAGCTATGCTAATAATTCTGATCCAATAAATCTAAGTACTGAAAAAACTGAGAAGAAAATGATATGCACATTCATGAATAATGCTTGGAAATATGTGAAAATCAAGAAAGAGTTCCTTTAAACTTACAGTGAAGCATTGTCTTGTAGTAATGGAGTGTACTACATTTCCATTTTTTATCATAATACTTGATAATCTTACTTTTTTGAATGCAGAATTGCACTGTCCATGTCCCAAAACATCTAATTTGATTTTGATTTAATCAAAACAGGACTCTTTTGTCACAATATAGCCCAAACAATGATGGAGAATACGTCAAATGGCAGCCATCTTGGAAAATGGTGGCCATCTTGTTTTTTTACTTGGATAACGTACTTTTATGTTAAAGTAGGTTCTAGAGCACTAGTGCAGTGTTTCCCAACCAGGGGTACGTGTACCACTAGGGGTACGAGAGCACACTGCAGGGGGTACTTGGAAAAATGTTATTATAAGAAATGTATGGAGCAGTCGCATCAGGACAGAAAAAGCGATACAGTATGTGAATTAGGGGTACTCATGGCACAACTAAGATGCTTAGGGGGTACGCAAGACAAAAAAGGTTGGGAAACAATGCACTACTGTAGAGTAGAGTAGAGTAGAGAAACTTTATTGATCCCCAGGGGGAAATTCAGGTGTCAAGTAGCTACATAAAAACAAACACAGACACAGACACAGACACAGACACACACACACATGCCAAGAGGTTCCAGATCTGGACCAGCTCTGGCATCTCAGGCAGTCCAATCCCCAATAATGATGTCATTCTTAGTGTCCTTCTGTATACTGTTAAACAGTTGAATGGCCCAAGGGACAAAAGTAGGGTGGCCATCGGTCCGTTTTTACGACCTGTTCACGACATCCGTGTGTCCCTCTCTTTGCCTTTCCTTTCCTCCTAGCCTTTTGCTTATGACCTCGAGATGCGAGGCAACGTCATTGACGCAAACTAGACCTTGACAGTCGGTCGTGTTTCCGATATCTGCGGCCGCCATGTTACTCCAGATATAACCCCAGACCTAAATGCCTTTACAACGATACGAGGGTTCTCACAACTTTACTAACAGGGCAAAGAAACGTCTTTCTGCACGGGCGCTGTCTGTACCTTTTGAGCTCGTGTTGTTGGTTATTCAGCGTCTGCATGGAAAAAAAGGTCGACAGAAGCGGTTTGCCTCCCTTAAAACGCCGCTGATAAACAGACCTCTGAGCAACTTTGAGTAAAGTAAATCAAATTAATTGTTGGCTATTACAGTAGGCCTACGAATGCATGACTACCCAAAATAAAAAAAAATAAAAAAACATGAAACAGCCTACACAGACAACAACGGAAGGATTTGTCTATCGTAACCTGCCGTCTCTGATACAATAGGCTATTAAGTTAGTGGTACTGATGGCTCCTTTATCGGAGTGATTTAATGAAATGCGAAAATCCTTCCCCAAAAATATATTGTTTTACAAGTTAAACTGTTGCTGGCAGCTGAGTTAGTCTGAGGTAAGATGGCAACGCTGTTCCCTGATTTCTGCTTTAGTTTAGAATGCCAACTTCACTGTTTTCTCCACGGAGGCGGGGATTCGGCAAGTCGAAGCAATGGGTGCGCGCGAGGACGCAAGGTTAGAAAGTTAAGGGGCGGGGTTGTCCGGCCGAAGTCCGGACAGCTGGTCACCTTAGACAAAAGACCTCCTTAGCCTGTCTGTCCTGCAGGTGAAAGCACGGAGTCTGTGACTGAACAGACTCAGTTGGTTAGTGAAGGTGGCGTTAAGGGGGTGATGCTGATTGTCCATAATAGAGTCCAGTCTGCTCAGTGTTCTGCTCTCAGCTGTTGAGGTGAGTGACTGCAGCTCCATGCCCACCACTGACGCCGCCTTCCTCACCAGTCTGTCAAGGCGTCCAGCATCTCTCCTCCTAATGCTTCCACCCCAGCAAGTCACAGCGTAGAAGAGCACACTGGCCATGACAGACTGGTAGAACATAAGCAGAAGTTTCTCCCGCCCACACTCTCTCCGAGCTCGACCAGACCCGCGTACAGCTTCTTGCTGTACGTATCTGGCTCGCCAGGCTAATGGCGTTCATTATGGGGTTAACTATGTGGGGTTGGGGTTAACATTGTGCATGGGGTTAAGATTGATGTTTTGATTACTGATCCAAGAATATACACTCCTTCCCATTCCAATTGTATTGAATGACAACAGCTCAGGTGCTGGACAAAAAAATAAATCCCAAGACGAATGGGTCTGCACAAATGCAATACTTTTTTTAGCATTTGTTTGTGGCACAGATTGAAGTTTCAGTCATTGTCTATCAATCTGTAAATATTGAAAAGGCAATGACAACCAAACCCTTTCAGTAATGCTTTACGGTACAGGGATTCTTGAGATGAGGGACAAAACATGTCTGAGAGATTAAACTCATTGTAATTCATAAAATGTATTTAAAAAATTTGAAATAATTACATCAAACAATAAAACAAGAACTTTTGTATACCACAAAACGTCAATTTATGGGTTTTTTTTTACAAATATTTCATTATTTTACATCACCTAGTATGCTGCCTGAACCTAAAAATACCCTTGTCCGAAAGGAAGATTCATGACTTTACAATACTTAAATAATAGTTTTAAATGAAGTAAAACAAACAAAATAGCTACTAAGATCATGTATTTTAAGTAATTATTCAAACTGTATAGAAATATACTACTTAAAAAATATATTTATGTACTTTTTACGTGATTGAAACTGTGTCCGGAGTTTCTGTCAACACCATAAGATTTTTCTAAAAATGAAAAAAATCAGGCATTATATTGGCCAACTCACTCTCTAAGGACCCCTTTTCCACTTCCTGATTGGTGCACATGCCATGAGGCCACTGATATGGTAAGTAAATATTTGTAATTTTTTCCTAAATTATCTTCTTTTATGAAACTATCTATGTCACAACCATAGAGTGTCAACACCGTGGACTATAAAAAACAAGGTTTATGTGATTTTATTAAGGAATAAAAGTTTAATCTAACTTTATTGTTGAGGCCACATGCAGCTGGTGAAAAACAAGATGGCTTGTGCAAAGAAATCACATGTTATGATGAAAAATAGAAGATTTCGTCAACACCATAAGACTCCATTAGTCGTCAACACCATAAGACATTTTGTCTTATGGTGTTGACGACTCATCTTATGGTGTTGACAAATGGGACTTAAATGTATAATTTACACATTTAATTACATTTTATACATTACTATTGTAGTGTCATTACTTCCTATTTTAATAATACATCTTCTGTGTATTTAACATTTCATGAATATCATGATTTCTTGTAATACTGAATTGAATTCTGTGTGTGTGTGTGTGTGTGTGTGTGTGCGTGTGTGCGTGTGCGTGTGCGTGTGCGTGTGTGTGTGCGTGTCTGTGTGTTAAGTAAGTTACAATTTCTCATTTACTAGGGCCTATTTATTAATTACTTTTAGAGTAAGTTACTATTTCACATTTATGGAATATGGTATATTTATTATTATGCTGATTTCAGTCGAACTAGTTAGTCAAGCAAGCACACAACATGTATAAACACTGTTATGTTTTCTCTCTCTCTCTCTCTCTCTCTCTCTCTCTCTCTCTCTCTCTCTCTCTCTCTATCCACACACACACACTTACATACCTACAGTGTGTGTGTGTGTGTGTGTGTGTGTGTGTGCGCGCGCGCGTGCACGTGCGCGCGCGTGTGTGTGTGCCCTACTAACGACAACATTGTACATTTGTACATTTCAGGCTAGAATGGAAAAAAGGGAAGCTTTCAGTAGAGGAACGTAAGAGAAGGAACAGAGAGTATCAAAAGAAATGGAGGGAGAAACTTAACAGCCAGCCAGAGAAAAAAGAGGAGTTTCTGAGAAAGGAAAAGGAAAGATGGGCAAATAGAGTGAAAGATGGAAAGTTAAAGACCATCGCTGATCTGAGCAAAAGAAAAGTACGGAGGAAAAGGAAGTTCTGGAAACAAGCACAGAGAGAATCAAGGGAGCGTAGGCAGAAAGCACAGGAGATTCAGCAGAGTCTTAACACCCCACCAGAGAGTCCTGTAGACATTAGTTTTGAGCAACCAAGCAGTAGTAGGCAACTACTTGCTGGAGAAAGATTGAGGAACAGAACAAGGCAAAGGCATTACAGAGAGATTAAGTCACTGAAAGGCAAACTGGAGAAGGTGCAGAAAGACAAGGACAAGCTTAGGAGATTGAAACGTGGGAAGTTAGATCCATGTCATAGCACAGAAGATTCACCTCGGACCCAAACAAAGTCAATGCTTCAAGGAAGCAAGCTGAAAAACCCTTTAATCAAGAGAACATTACTCTTCCACCATGTTTTGAGTAAAGCACTAAACAAAAATGTGCATTACACTCAGAGAAGAGGCATGCTCGCACCACGGCACACACACAACACTGTCTGGCAGAATCCTCAAAAAATATCGCCTGATGCATCAGGTTCGTGAATTTGGCCTCAGCTACAAAACACTCAGAGAATACACACCAACCCAAAGAAAGCCCAGTTACCTCCAGACAATCTCCTCAGTGGTTCACACATTTTTTGAAAACAATGCAAGAATCATTCACGACAGACAAGCAAGACACCATCACCAGAAACAAAATGAAACGTCAAAGAATGATAATGACAGACACAGTGCAAAATCTCCACCAGTCATTTACTGAGCAAACCCTGAAATTCGTCTTAGTTATTCCTCTTTCTGTGCACTACGCCCTTTCAACAGTACATAACACCACCCAAAACCTCAGATCAAAAAACTTGTCAGTGCCGGATCCATGAGAATGCCAAACTCATGCTTGAAGTCATGAAATTTTTCCAGGTTGTGTCAACCAGGAAGCTTGAAGAGACATTTCAGCTTGTCTGTATTTCTCCACCAAGTGAATCATGTCTATTGCGCACCTGTGCAAGATGCCAACACAAATCCTATTGTTAATTCACTGAAGCTTTGTTATACTTTCTCTACTGTTATGTATTTGTTTTTGATTGTAAAGTGTCCTTGGGTATTTTGAAAGGCGCTCAAAAAATAAAATGTATTATTATTATTATTAAATCATCAAGCCTGGCTTTTAGAGCAAGGGAAAATAAAAGTGGATTGGAAGCAGTGGGAACGGGTCGAGAACCAAACAGAGGATGAAGTTCACTTCCACACCAGACTACAGAAACACACAGGTACTCTGTCAGAGATGATGGATCTCTACCAAGACAAATTAAGAACTGAAACAACCACCCATGTCCATCTTGTTCAAAATCAATCCAAAGAGTATCGAAACATGATTGAAATTTGCAATGCAAGATCAGTGATTTGTGCATGTCAACTTCTCTGAAGCCTGGAAATGCAAGTACTCTGAAGTACAATCCTGAACTCTGTGGTCAAAACCTCCCACCGATAACGCTCCATACAGGAATGTTTCACAGCAAGCAAGAAAAACAAGCTTTCTGCACAATTTCAGAATCGAAGCGCCAAGACGCAGCAGCAATATGGGCATACATGAATCCAGTCCTGAATGATATCCATACCAGATTTCCCCACATAGACACAGTCCACTTTTGGTCGGATGGTCCAAGTAAACAATATAAAAACAAAAAAAACTTTCACCTCCTCTCCACCATCCCTCCTCAACTGGGGTTTAAGAATGTGACGTGGAATTTCTTCCCCACATCCCACATCCCACGGAAAAGGAGCCCCAGACGGCATCGGTGCAACAGTCAAGGGTTGTGCTGACAGGATTGTTGGCATGACATTTCATCAGCTTGTGTCCAGCCAGCTAACTGGAGTCCACCTACACTATGTCAGCAATGATGATTTCCTTACTTATGATTCTGCCCTCCCCGAGTCCTTACGACCCATCTCAGGAACAAGAAAGGTTCATCAAGTTGTAGCTCAGGGCAATATGATCTACTGTAGGGATATTTCATGCTTTTGCAATGAGCCACAAATCTGCCGCTGTTTTAATCCAGTTGCACACCTTCACACTCAGCATGCAGATGAGCATAGGGCTGTTCAGAGTCCTCTTGCAATGTTGGTGGAGGCAATGGAGGAGGAACCGACTAGAGCACCGGAGGGCTTAATATCAGTAGTGGGACCAAGTTACATCAATACAGAGGATTGGCTTGCTGTGGTTTATGACTGCAATTGGTGGCTGGCTAAAGTGCTTCAAACAGATCAAGACCACGGGGATGTTCAAGTGGAATTCTTCCACCCTCATGGGCCATGTAGTCGTTTCCAAAGGAAGCAAGGGAGCCATGACGTCTGCTATGTCCCATTTGCTGACATCATAGTCAAAATTGACCCATCATTACCAGTCCGCACAAGCCGCACGAGGGATATCTACCAGCTCTCCTCAGAGGTCATGGACTTCCTAGATGAGGACCTTTTCAATCGGTTGTTGCCAGGTGTTTAAATTCATGCCATGATATAAGAGGAGTTCAGAAATTACAGAGTTCTTGCATTTGAAGACTGAATTGACGAACATTATTCATGTTTTTCTCCATGATCTGTATATTTGATGAGTTAATGGACTGTTCAAGAGATCGGAAATGAGTATGGACTGTTCAGGAGATCCGATATGAGTTTATGGACTATTCAAGTGATCTGATATGAGTTCATGGACTGTTCAAGTGATCTGATATGAGTATGGACTGTTCAAGTGATCTGATATGAGTTTATGTGCTATTCAAGAGATCTAATATGAGTTCATGGACTGTTCAAGTGATCTGATATGAGTATGGACTGTTCAAGAGATCTGATATGAGTTTATGGACTATTCAAGTGATCTGATATGAGTAAGGACTGTTCAAGTGATCTGATATGAGTTTATGGACTATTCAAGATATCTAATATGAGTTCATGGACTGTTCTAGTGATCTGATATGAGTATGGACTGTTCAAGAGACCTGATATGCTTATTGCCAAATTCCTGTGGGTGTGAGTTTAAACATAAGGACTGGTATTAAATGGCCTTTTATACTGATATGTTACAGTTGAAAGTTGAGTTTTTGAAGTTCAGAGACCATGTTATATCAAGTTATCCCCAGTTCTATTCTAATTCGTCAACACCGTAAGACGTGCGTCAACACCGTAAGACGTGCGTCAACACCATAAGATGAGTTTTTTCTTCATTTTTGTTTTTAAAAAGATATTTTATTACATTGTCTCAGATTATCTCAATAAAAACACTCCATTTCCTAAATAAATTTGTAATAGCTGTATTTTTGACTCTCATTGTTTGTTTTTGAGAATAAAACATACATTTGTAAATGTGAATTTCCCTAGTTATAATAATCGGCAGCTTGATCATATAAATATTTTTAAGTAAATGTATTAATTTAAAAAAATGGATAGAAGAACACAACTTAATATAACTTCCAAAAGTCAAAATACTGCCATAAATTTATTCAAAATACATTTTTTAATGTTTCTTGGTGTCTTATGGTGTTGACAAAATCCCAGGCTTGTCCGGCAAACATGACAAAATGGTTAAAAATGTTAAACCTGGGAGATTGTATTTCAACGGCATCAAAAGGCCAACACCTGAGACAACTATAATATATAAATATATTTAGGAAAAATCAACTTTTTATTTTTAGAAATTAAAAACCCATTTTGTCCCTGGTCTCAAGAATCCCTGGGTAAACTGCTCATTTTCTTACCTTCCCATTCAAAACAGCTCCCTCCTCAATTATATTTGGTGTATCGATAAATGTCAGTTTTCCAAGTTTGTAGTCCAAGTCAATGTATTTGCTGTCAACCATAGTGATACCTAGAGGGAAATACAGTACATAAAAGTAAAGTAATGTAGATACAGGTTTATAAGGTCAACAAAACCTCTGTAAAATGTCCATATAAACTCACCAGTGCCTTCCTCAGCCACCGTGGCTTTGAATGTAAAAGAATCTTCCAAAGTATATGGGTTGATCTTGAATAATGGGGCCATGTTGAAGACATGAGAGGCACAACCAGTCGCATCAATCTGTGGTGAGAACAGAAAAATGATTTGTTTTGCATGGCATGGCTATCTCTGCCTCAGTCTGGCATCTCAGGGCAAAGCAGTGTTTGCTTTTACAATTCAACAAATCTTTAAAAACAAAACGGTAATCTCACATTTTTACATATTTGGTTTATTTTTGCATCATGCAAAAGCACTGATATCAAGGAATTGACCAGGTCAATGTCAGTTCACCTCAAAGAACGTAAATGGGAACAAGGCTACGTATCCAGTATTCTACCATGGACATCACCATATTGTTCCATGGGTGTCATCATTGTAAGGCTGTGCATGTGAGCCATGCAGGACTTAACAGCATGATGCTTTGAGCATGCGTTTACTTAAAGATGCAGTGTGTAGGATGGTAGCCAGAGTAGGTATAGCAACTATGCTGCTCTGTCTATTGCAAATTTCATTTTTCATTATTTTCATGACTACTTACGAAACTAGAAATGCACTCAGAGATTGCAGGCCTCCATTTGTCTATGTTGTTACACCATATTTTTTTCAAGTCTTTCTTCCTTCTTTTTGTGGCGATAGAAACTGGAATGTCAAAATTCACCCTATGCCGCAATGTTAAAGAATATTTTTTAAATTCCTGGATCCGGATTGTGATCCAGATCACCACCAAAATGTAATCACGTGTTCCTTCTGTCATTTCCAACAACTCCACAAACTTTCATCCAAATCCGTTCATAAATGTTTGAGTTATCCTGCTGACAGACAAACAAACAAATGGACAGACAGACAAAGCAATGCGACTGAACATAACCTCCTTGGCAGAGGTAATAAGGTAATACACTATGATTTACTAGCATGGCCAAAGTACAGTAAGTTTTGCAGGTAAAACATTCTATTTCCGGAAATTAAAAATGGTAGACATGGAATACATCCACCTATTCATGTATTAAAAGTGTCATTTTCTCAGTCATAATGAGTACTTTGTAAACCAAGTAACATTTGTGAATGGGCAGCATGAATTCTGGAAAGAAACTGACAAGTTGCAATGCTGACTTGTTCGGTCTCCCGCTTACTGACATGTCTGTGCACCTCGCAGACACCACGTGATAACAGGCATGACAAACTCAGGCTCAGGAGCCAAATCTGGCCCATGGTGTCATTTTAATCATTCTGCAAGATCACCTCAAATGTATATTACAGTTGGCCCACAAACACTATTAATGTGTAGCGTTAAGATGTTAGAGCACAGGATAAACAGAACACTGACACGTCCAATCCACACAGGGGCACCGCTTGACCTCTACGTCTGTGTTCCTACAAAAGGGGTCATGTGGGGGTCAAAGGGAGGAATCTCACAGACCTTTCCGGGAGGGAAGACAAGAGAATCTGTACATTAAAGGAGTCATCCGGTGTGAAATGGCTAACGTTGTGTTAAAACGTGATGATGAGCCCTAACTTTTGCCACATACCTCGCCTCCATAGGTTCCCTACATTCCGAAGTCCGAGTGCTAGTAAAAAGTCCAAAAGCTAGGTGAAATTTAGCTTCTGCTGTGATGGACCAGCACCTGTTTAGCCATCCTTATGAATCTCTATTTCCCATCCATGTATGAGGCTCAAAGTTACTCAATACTTCATTCCATGAGGCATAGAGAACTTTGCTAGTGCACAGTTGAGAGCAACCCCATCCCTCACAGAGTTCAGAAGAAGGGTTACAGCAAGTTTATCGAAGATATCCATGAAATCAAAGGTAAGGAGGACTAAGCAATCCTTTTCTGTTTGTTAGCCTACTGCTAGTGCTGCATGGGAGCGTACCTATGTTCCCACGCCCCATTGGTCCCACAGCTCATTGGTCCCACGGCCCACTGGTCCCACAGCCCATTGGTCCCACAACCCATTGGTCCCACATTGCTTTTTTTATTTGAATTTCTAGGCCCATTGGTCCCACGGTACTCACTAGTTCAAGGCTCTTTCGGTACTTACCGCTTACGTCATACGACCCTAAACCTAACCTTAAATCGCTTGTTTGAAATGTTTGATTATCATGTGAAGTACCGAGAGGGCGTCAAACTAGTGGGTACCTTGGTCCCACAGCCCATTGAAGTGTTTGTGATGTGGGACCAATGGACTGTGGGACCAATGGGCTGTGGGACCAACGGACCTAAAAATAAATTTAAAAATCTTAGTGATGTGGGACCAATGGGCTGTGGGACCATTGGGCCTAATTTTGAAAAAACACAAAAGTCTTAGCAATGTGGGACCAATGGGCTGTGGGACCAATGGGCCGTGGGAACATTGGGCTGACCCCTGCTGGATTAACATTGTGGTGTAAATGGTGCAAATTAGATTCTGATGGGTTAGTCAGAATCGCTAAAGTTTGTCGTCTTTGTCACAGCTGCTGTGCTAAAGTCAGGAGGAGAGAGGACGGCTGTAGCATGAAGTCTAGGGCATTCCCATCAATGCAAAAGAACCAGTGCTGCCAAATTAGCGACTTTTTGACATCCCTAGCGACTAAAAAAGGGTAGCATGTCATTTTTCTGACGCCTCTTCGGTCAGACACGTCAATATTCAGAAAATTTCCCATTGATCCTACAGCCCTCGAAATAATTAAATTAAACCCTTTGCTCCGACAGCTCAATGTTCTGAGCAATGGCTGTTTGGGGTTGGTCATCATAATTCTCCAGGTCCTGCTCCTGTTTTCCTCGGTGCTAAATACTTCAGCTGCATGGGCTGTGAGTGACGAGCTCATAGATTGCGCTTGGTCAAGCTATGCTCTTACCAAAACCACTCCCAAACCTAACCTGTCATTAATGCAATGTTTCCAAGTTTTACAATTGTGCCCTACCCAAAACCATTCCTAAAGCCGGGCATACACTGTGCGATATTTAAATTTTTCACTCGTGGGTTTTAAGGGTGGTTTATGCCTCGAGATCAGCGTCCCTGCGTCGTGATGCAGTGAGCCGCGCAGTTAACGGAGTGATTATATATAATTATGGCCTTACAGTATTGAGAAAAATGTGCGAAAGTCTGCCATTCTGAAAAACAGAACATTTTGAATTTTGGAGCACATTTGAGATGGCAACCAGCTGGTGAATCTTTTTCAATAGGCCTTCTGGTCCGTAAACCACTGTGAAACCCCTGACAAGACAATAGGCCTAATTTTCCCAGCCATAGACTCTCTATGTGCATTTCAATCATTATTTTCAGCACTTTCCTTTGGATATTGCAAGGTGGTCAACTTTATTTTCATTTGTTTTAGTTTAGTCAACCTTTGTAAACATGTATGTAAGGAAATAGGACAGAATAGTGCTGAAAGTAATTAATCGTTCATGAATATCACCTTATAGTACAATGTAATAATGCATGAAAACAAGTAATTTTGGAAAATGGCGGCCATCTTGAATTCTGAGCAAAAATTGACGTGGCCCCATGTTTTAATTTCTTCCAATAGGCCTTCTGGTCAGTAATCCACAGAGAAAAGTGCGGTAGGACGAAAGGCCTAATTTTCCCAGCTGATGACCTGTCTAATAGGCCTGACAGAGCTAGCCAGACTTTCCAGCAAGCAGATTTCTCACCGCTAGAATCCAGTTCTGCTTGTCCATTGACCTCTGGATCATGGAGGCCTGGGTCCCACCGCGCCGCTCCTGAGTGCATCATTTGGTCTGGTCCAGGGTCTCACCATCTGGACTGATGGCCAAGATCCTCCAGCCGCAGAAGGGCGGTCGGCCATGACCGCTGAGTCCTTCTTTCTGGTTTTCCAGTGGTAGACATGGCGACAGTGACTGGCCCCTGTTGCTGGCCGCGGCGACGCACTGGCCACAGGAGTCCGATCCCTCACAGCTTGCACACTGCCGATGTCTGCCTCGCCAGTGGCGCCGATGTCTTCATGTTCATCGGGCGCGTCGATGTGTTCTTCATCATCATCAGCGGCTGCTGCTGCTGCGATGGCTTCATCATCGGCGGTGGCGGTGGCGGTGGCTGTTGTCTGAAGGCTCATCGTCGGCGGCGATGTCTGGAGGCTCATCGTCGGCGGCGATGTCTGGAGGCTCATCGTCGGCTGCGATGTCTGGAGGCTCATCGTCGGCTGCGATGTCTGGAGGCTCATCGTCGGCTGCGATGTCTGGAGGCTCATCGCTGGCGTCGGCTGCGATGTCTGAAGGCTCATCGCTGGCGTCGGCTGCGATGTCTGAAGGCTCATCGCCGGCGGCGATGTCTGGAGGCTCATCGGCGGCGGCGATGTCTGGAGGCTCATCGGCGGCGGCGATGTCTGGAGGCTCATCGGCGGCGGCGATGTCTGGAGGCTCATCGTCGGCGGCGATGTCTGGAGGCTCATCGTCGGCTGCGATGTCTGGAGGCTCATCGTAGGCTGCGATGTCTGGAGGCTCATCGCTGGCGGCGTCGGCGGCTGCGATGTCTGAAGGCTCATCGCTGGCTGCGTCGGCTGCGATGTCTGAAGGCTCATCGTCGGCGGCGATGTCTGGAGGCTCATCGTCGGCGGCGATGTCTGGAGGCTCATCGTCGGCGGCGATGTCTGGAGGCTCATCGTCGGCGGCGATGTCTGGAGGCTCATCGCTGGCGTCGGCGGCGATGTCTGGAGGCTCATCGCTGGCGTCGGCTGCGATGTCTGGAGGCTCATCGCTGGCGTCGGCTGCGATGTCTGAAGGCTCATCGCTGGCGTCGGCTGCGATGTCTGGAGGCTCATCGTCGGCGGCGATGTCTGGAGGCTCATCGTCGGCGGCGATGTCTGGAGGCTCATCGTCGGCTGCGATGTCAGGAGGCTCATCGCTGGCGTCGGCTGCGATGTCTGAGGGCTCATCGCTGGCGTCGGCTGCGATGTCTGAAGGCTCATCGCTGGCGTCGGCGGCGATGTCTGAAGGCTCATCGTCGGCTGCGCTGGCGGCGGCGATGTCTGAAGGCTCATCGCTGGCGTCGGCGATGTCTGAAAGGCTCATCGCTCGCGTCGGCGATGTCTGAAGGCTCATCGCTGGCGGCGGCGCCGATGTCTGAAGGCTCATCGGCGGCGGCGCCGATGTCTGAAGGCTCATCGGCGGCGCCGATGTCTGAGGGCTCATCAGCGGCGGCTGCGATGTCTGAAGGCTCATCGGCTGCTGCGCTGGCAGCTATGTCTGAGGGGTCATCGGCTGCTGCGCTGGCGGTGATGTCTGAAGGGTCATCGGTGGCGGCGGCGATGTCTGAGGGGTCAACGGCGGCGGCGGCGATGTCTGAGGGGTCAACGGTGGCGGCGATGTCTGAGGGGTCAACGGCGGCGGCGGCGATGTCTGAGGGTTCATCGGCGGCTGAGCCGATGTCTAAGGGGTCATCACCTGTGGCGTCGATGTCTAAGGGGTCATCACCTGCGGCGTCGATGTCTAACCACAGAGATACACCAGCGGTGACGCGATTCAAGCGACAGAGTGTAGCAGCAAGCGATACGAGAGATTGAGGAGACTAGAGTATGTCCGTACAGGCAGAAGGCAAAGCATTCAAGCATTCCCATTGGCTGTGACCTCTATACAGTCATTGGCTGTCGCGGCTTTTCGCCGAACCGCGTCATAGAAAGTTGAAAAGATTTCAACTTCAAATTGTCGCGCAAATCGCTCTAGTCTCCAGAATCGCTTTTGTCTCTCGACTCAATACAAAGTCAATTACTTCCGTCGCTCGACTCGCTCAGATCGATGTCATCAGTTACGGCGTCGTCGATGTTATCAGTTGTGGCGGCGTCGATGTCATCACCTGCGGCGGCGTCGACGTCATCACCTGCGGCGGCGTCGACGTCTGTGATGTCATCACTGGCTGCAGTGGCAAGGTCATCACGGGCTGTTGAAGTGATGTCATCACAGGTTGCAGCGATGACATCACAGGCTGCGGCGGTGACGTCATCAGCTGTGGCGAAGGCGGCGAGGTCATCAGCGGCGGCTGTAGAATTACGTCGTGTGCTCATCATGGAGGATGCTCTGGTGCTACTGGAGTTGCTGTGTGATAGTGTCTTGGATATTACAGTCACAGGCACCAGTGCAGACTCAATGGCAGAGGTTGCAGTTGGTGCAGTGCATTGGTCTCTGCTTGCCTTCATGAAGTCCTCTCTGGCATCCTTCTGCTCACCACGATCAAACAGGGTTCTCAGCTTAGCGAGTTTCTGTGCATGTTCACGCTGAAGCTCTGCGCTCTCTCTCTGGTGTCTTAAGGCCACCTGCTCCATCCTGAATGCATGTAGCGCTGGCAATGCTTTCAAGCACGCTTCGAGTGCAGCCTTCTCAGCCAATGCAGCCATGTTTAACTGGAATATTGAGCATTTAGAAGGATTAAAAGTGTTCGTGTTCATTTCGACTCTTGAATGTCGTCTACTTTGTTCCTTCGTCCACATTTCCACTTCTTTAGTGAAATCCTCAATTTCCTGCATTTTGCCATTAAACCACTCCGTGTTACTTTCCATTTCTTCTTCTAACAGAAATGCTTGTACTTCGTCGTGGGATGTTTTAAAAGAGTCAATGCTCAACAACAGTGCCTTCAATTTTTCTTCAACTTCCCCCACTTCTACATTTTTCTTAATCATAGTACGAATTTCATTTATCTGTTTCGTACAGACACTTAATTTGCCGCGGCGAGAGAGGACCTTGGCCTGTAATGACTTGGCCGGGTCTTGTGCCGTCTCGCTTGTCTTTTCCGACATTGTAATTTAATTCAATGCTTCTTCAGTACAATTACTCAGTACTTTGGTCCACAATCGCTATGTAAACTTCTTCAGTAGCCTACACAATTACTACTGTCCATCAATGTTCAAAGTCCTTCAAGCATCGTTACACGTCCACATGTTCTTCACTCACCCTGCTCGCAGGCTTGCTTTCATACTTTTACGCTTTCCAATTAAGTCCTTTTAGCGCATCCACTTGTAAGCATCCGCGTGTCCGAAGCAGGGTAAAGTGATCCAATGTATTTCCAAAAAGTCCTTACCGCCAGGTTCGGAGTTTTCAGACTTTGTAATGGCGAATTTATAAAACGGTGAGGATGGTGGCAAGTTTGTCCCGACGCGCAGTCCAGTAGTAAAAGCACTCACAGACAAGGAAATAAAGTTTTTGGTTTTAATTCCTCAATCCGGTTTTCTTTTTCCAGGTTGAACAAAGGTAACAATCTGAACATAAAGGTAAGTATTTACAGAAGTTTTGCTACCTTACGGCCCGTTCCCACTTTGCCGGCGAGCGCGTTGACGCCGACGCCTTCAATTCATTTTCAATGGAAAGCGGCGACGCCCTCGCAAAGGCTTCTGGGATACGCGGCGCGGCTACTTTGACAGTTGACGCGCGTCAAAAAAGTTGAGCGAGCTTCTACTTTATGCTAATTACTCGCGGCCAACGCAGAGCGTTATCCAATGATTGTCGAGTACATGAGGAATTCCCATGAAACCAAGGGCTATGTTTTGCTGCTTAAAAGTAGTTTTATGACTGGTTATCATACATTTTAATGTAAGATTCATACACTATAAGAAACTATTAAGTGCAAGGTCTTTGTTCAAAGGATTATGTAGGCTACATTTTGACGACATTCAAAACTACGTGATGGCTATGAAATGTGTGAAGTAAACACATGTCCACAGTAAGGTAAGGGCAGACTTTGATGTTACTATCGCTGGTTAGCTTGCTTAATCGATATAAACGTGTAGAAAGACAGAAAGAGATATTCCTGTTCAGTGTACTCTGTCACGCCCCTGCATGTGCTCCGACAAGAAGCATTCAGTCAAAAAAGGGAGGTGCGTCGCGTTTATGAGCATCAAATGGCCGTCAAAGTGGGAACGGGCCGTTACTTTTCTTCTAAGTTTCTGCGGTCTGAAAACTTTTCCTTCTCACAGCCATCCTACCAGGACAATGAATCGGCACCCATTTAAAGTGCCGTCCTCGCGCACCTGCGCGTCTAAGGGGTGTGTCTCTGGTTGGATGGCAGGCAATTAGGCAAGTACTTTCAGGTGCAGGGCTAATGCAACAGTCAACTTAAAGGTAAGTAAATAACAGATTCTAGCTAAGTAAATAGGTAAGTATGAAAACACAAAATAAATAAACATAAAAACTGTACATAATTAACCAACATAAAATCTCTTTTCCCCAACAGGTTTTTCTGACAGGTTTTCTAGCTACTTTAAATGCAGATCTACAAACATCACAGATATGGCTCCGACAGATAGATAAAGCCGGGCATAGCCTACACTGTGCGATATTTTCACTTGTGGTATAAGCTCCTGCACACACCGCACGATGGAATTTCAATATTTAAAAGTTCACATCTCACGACTCACGTCCTCACACTATACGAGCTGCACACACTGCACGATGGAATTTCAATATTTAAAAGTTCACATCTCACGACTCACGCCCTCACACTATACGAGCCGACAGTTGGATGCGAGCCAAATGCTTCCAATCTGCGACGCGACAGGCATGTTTCCCCAGTCTGCAGAGGAGGGAACATGCGCACCTGAGGTGGAGATGAGGTCGCGCTCATCAGCGAATCGCGCGGCCCTATTAACTTGTGCATGTGAAGTGTCAAATCGGGTCGTAGCACGGCTTTAACGGTGCGATTGACGCACGAGCCACGACCAGGATTTCAAACAGTTTTGATTTTCTTGAGACCCTGCGAGTGCACGCTCCTGAGGCGAAATCGCTTGTCGTTACCCAATGTACACTGCACGATGCAAGAGTCACGATCGACCTGCGATTGAGCAAGAAATCGGCCTGACTCCGAAGAAGTCGCGCGAGTGCCAAATCGTGGCAAAAGTCGCGCAGTGTAAGCCCAGCTTAAGGGGGGGCAAGATTGTGGATAGCCTTGAAGGTGTGGAGAAGTATTTTAAAATTAATTCTATATTTGATAGGGAGCCAGTGGAGATGTTGCAGTGCAGGGGTAATATGGTGACAGGAAGGGGTTTTAGTAATCATGTGGGCAGCTGAGTTCTGGACCACTTGGAGCTTGTGTAGAGATTTTTGAGGGAGACCAAAGAGGAGATAATTACAGTAATCAATGCGGGAGGTGAAAAGACGGTGTACAAGAATGGAGGTAGAATGGGAAGTGAGAGAGGGGCAGTACCGAATACAGAAGCCTAATGTAATTCAAGTTGTCCATATGCTGCATTATAAAAAACAAAAGCCAGGTGCCTCTGAAGCGTAGGATCTTCCTGATTCTCAAAAAAACTGGGATATCCTCTTCAACTACATTCAGCACAAAAACATTGTTGACAATATACGTCACATTGTCAATGCACAGCTTGTTGACCACCAAAACACTCTCATCCTTTTCAAGTCAAGTCAAGTCAAGTCAAATTTATTTTTATAGCGCATTTCATACACAGGTGCAACTCAATGTGCTTCACAAAAAAAAAAAAAACAAGTCAAAGAACATTTACAACACCAACATTAAAAACATATGGTAAATAGAAAAACATAAAAAGAACAATACATTTTTAAGAAATGTGTTTAAAACATTCAGATAAAAACATATGGTAAGAAATAAACATAGAGATAAAAAATGATATAAAATGCAAGCTAGTTAAAAGCATCTGAAAACAGCTTTGTCTTGAGTCTAGATTTAAAGGTATCAATAGTTGGTGCATTTTTTTTACGTTATCTGGAAGCTGGTTCCAAAGCTTTGAAGCATAGAAGCTAAAGGCTGCCTCTCCACACTTTGTTTTGACTTTTGGAATCACCAGCAACTTCTTCTCTGTGTAGACCTTAGTGACCTGGTTGGTGCATACAGCTGAAACATATCCAGTATATATGTGGGTCCCATTCCATTTAATGATTTAAACACAAGTAGCATTGCCTTAAAATCAATTATGTAGCTTACTGGGAGCCAATGCAGCGATCTTAAAATTAGAGTAATGTGGTCGAACTTCCTTGTTTTTGTTAGAACCCTTGCTGCTGCATTTTGTACAAGTTGAAGCTGTTTAATGGTCTTTTTGGGGAGGCCAATAAAAAAGACTGTTACAGTAATCAACCTTACTAGAAATTAAGGCATGTATTAGCTTCTCCAGGTCATGTTTAGACATAAGGCCCCTAAATTTAGAGACGTTTTTTATGTGATAAAATGCAGACTTAGTAATAGCTTTCATGTGACTGTTGAAGTTTAGGTCACTGTCAATGAGGACCCCAAGATTTTTAACTGTTTCCCTTGCTTTCAGTCCCTTCGTTTCAAGGATAGTAGCAATCTTTTGTCTCTCCTCTCTTTTCCCAAATATAATTTTCAAGACTTTCACCAAATCTCTGTGCAAGGCCTAAACTGATCTGCTGTGAAAGAGACCTCACTGGACAACAACATTGCTTCTCAGTGTATTCATCCTGTCTGAGGACGTCGACAGACATCAACTCCCAGCACTGCCGTAGCTGGTGACGTTTTGCCAGTGTAAAACACATGTTCTTGAAATTGAAGGTGTTTCGGGCCAGTATTGATGTTTTCCCTCAAATCGCCTACACCAGAATAGTCTCAGGGGTCCAAATTGTTCGATGAGCCGTGGGTAGTGAATTAGATAGTGAAGTTTTGGGGTTAATTTTCCTGGAAAAAGTGAATGGAATAGGGAGAGGAAGTGTCCGATGACAATGGACAGGTAATGAAGAATGCTCTTCTTGATGGATGGAGCAAGGATTATGTCTCCAATCTCTCTACATAAAAGGTAGAGCTCCCACTGAATACTTCCCTCCGGAATGTGATGGCCAATGATAAAAGGTAGCAGGCGAAAAAGGCACCATCTCTTACTTGCAGAACCTGGTAGGCATCCCTGTCTGATTGAGTGTTTGTTTATTTTTTGTGGTTTATTTCCCCAGTCATTTTTTCCAAATTCAAATGCTTCAATTTCATCGCAGATGTTGTCCAGAGAAATAATTTTGTCTTCATGTAGGCTGACAAAAAGTTTGGACAGCACTAGTGGGATAGCACCTTCTAGAAAGTCGTGCATCACGGGGTCAGCCCAATGTTCCCACGGCCCATTGGTCCCACAGCCCATTGGTCCCACATTGCTAAGACTTTTGCGTTTTTTCAAAATTAGGCCCAATGGTCCCACAGCCCATTGGTCCCACAGCCCATTGGTCCCACATCACTAAGATTTTTAAATGTATTTTTAGGTCCGTTGGTCCCACAGCCCAATGGTCCCACAGTCCATTGGTCCCACATCACAAACACTTCAATGGGCTGTGGGACCAATGGGCCTAAAAATTCTAATAAAAAAGCAATGTGGGACCAATGGGCTGTGGGACCAATGGGCCTAAAAAATGGAAAAAAAGTCTTAGTGACGTGGGACCAATGGGCTGTGGGACCAATGGGTTGTGGGACCAATGGGCTGTGGGACCAGTGGGCCGTGGGACCAATGGGCTGTGGGACCAATGGGGCGTGGGAACATTGGTACGCTCCCGGTACGCTCCCGTGCATCACATCAGGGGGAAAACATGAAGACATATCAAAGTACTCAAGAGCACTGAAGGGGCAGTCACTAACAACACCATGTGTTTGTTTGGATATGTCAGGATTTTCCCTAAGAGCTTGCAAGTAGTAGGTGTGTATCATGAGATCTGATGGTGACTTCATCTTCTGAGAGCTTGTTTTCAATGTCAGAATGGTCAATCATACAGTAACGGCACACACGGCCATGGCTAAAGCTACATGAAAACCCTGCCAGTTTATGGGCTGACAGATTGTCAGCTGATACTGTCGCCAGCACTGCCCGGAAATGATGTTCACCATTGTTGTTAACTGTGAAGCCATCTCCATAGAGACGTTGAAGGTCTCTGACTAAGGGATCCAGTATATCCCCATACGTGTACTCTCTCAGTAGCTCTTGCCTCACAAGTATAGACAGATGAATGTGTCTCAGCTGTGTCCTGTATTTTCGTTCGATGTTTCCAATAAAAAAGTAGAAAGCACAAATTTTGTGGATGGCTTTGTTACTTCCAAGAGGGTTCAGGATCATCTCGTCTGTATAAAAATGCAGCCTAATTAGATTTTGGTCGCCATTGAATGGGGAAGTTTGGAAAATCTTGCCGTCTGTAAAGTAATTTAAGAAGCCTTCTTCACAATCTCTACCATGCCTTACATTTTCAAAGATATCATCTTTGGACAAAATCAGTTGTAATAATGCCTTAATTGGAATGTACTGGCAAGTCAAAAGTTTTGAGAAAAAAGTCGAAGATGTAAAAGTTGAAACTTTTGAGAAATAAATGCGAAAGTTTTGAGATGGAAAGTCAAAAGTTTTGACATACAAAGTCGAAAATTTCGAGAAAAAAATCAGAAATGTGAAGAAGGCGGTCCTCGGAAGTGACATTCACTGGCGGTCAGTGGACATGAATGAGACCAGGCAGTCAGATTGCCTGGGGGGGCAGACGCAGATACATTCGTCTCGCATTGTCCTCGGCGGTTCAGCAGGACACCGGAGTCATAGCTGTGGCAGGTGTACAAGTTTATGCCACATTATGTGATATTCAGGTATATCTGTCGAGAGGGACTGTGGTTGGTAATGCAACAGTGTTGCCGCGGATGTTGTCCGGCTAGTCCTGGACCAGCCATGTAGACCCGTTCGCAATTTTGAGTTGGGGGCGTTTCTCACTGGAATTGAGTTAGTGGGTTAATAGACATTAAAAATCACGGAGGTGCTCGTCCACCATAGTGCCAGATTTTTCACAATATGGCCGCCAAATATGGCCGCCATTGCCTATGACAAATATCTGTCTTTTTTACTTTTAAACTGTTCATACACATGCCATACATCAATTCTGACCAATTTTTGGAGAGGAATTCAATTCTGACAATTACATGAGGAGGATGTGTGATTTTAACCTTAACCTTTAAGAGTGTACCGTCACACCGGTGTGACGGGAATGTTCGGGCAGTGAAAGTTCTATAGAATTTTGGGCGTCATTCAATAAAATATGGAATTGTAGAATCTTGCATTGTTATAGAACGCATTCTTTTTATAGAATGCTCAAAAACCCACACTCTTAAAGGTTAAAAGGGTCATTGCCAAGGTCAAATTTGCTATTCTGATGAACGTAAGTAGACTTCCATTGTAAAAATGAGAGACAAATGATCAATTATGGCAGCAGTTCCCAAACTTTTTTCCCTGCGCACCCCGTTTTACATTTCAATGTGGTTCGCGCACCCCCTAAGTGAATGTTGCACAGCCGCCCAAAGTTTTTTCTGCCATCATTACAATGGAGCGTGTTGCATGACAAGTCTAGGAGTTATAAATTACACTTCAGATGGATCCGTCCAGCATACAATTCACCAAACAATTAAAAGTACCCTGTGTTCATTAATGTTGGATAAAAAACACACATATCAACCATTGCTCTATTCAGCTTGCGCACCCCCTTGTGGCAGGCCGCGCACCCCTAGGGGTGCACGCACCACAGTTTGGGAAACCCTGAATTATGGCATGAGGAGTTATTTGCTGATATTACTATGATTATTTGTGTCAGTATAGTCCTTAAAAGTTCAAGGTCAATGTCAAGGTCAAGGTATTTTTCCTATTCTGAAGAACTCAGCCATGTGCTTGCCCATTATGTCATTGTTAAGAATAAGGAACTGCCACTATAAATGTAAATCTAACATTTCTAACATTTAATATTTCTTAACACTTTAGGGACCATCATATCATGAACATTTAATGAATAAATGTCATGATAAAGGCCTAGGCCTAAATTACACCCAAAACACAATAAATTAACTAAGGCGGAACATTGTAACATTAATTAAGGTGGAAGATAACACATAATGTACACACAGTATTCTGTTTTTGTACTGAATTTGTGTATGCATGTAATTTAGTGGGATGTGTTTTTACAATGGCTCCTCATTTTTCCTTGTCAAAATATAGTCCGTGAAACTCCAGAAGCATTTTCGATTTTCACACATACATATTTACATAATTTAAGCACACCTTATGATTACGGTTTCAGGCATCTTAATGGCAGGAGTATGCAAGATGTGCACACGGCCATCCTAAGCTGGCAACACTGCTCACAAGTAGAGGTACTTAACTCGAATCTTTGAGGCATCTGGATGGATTGGATCATTCTAAAGCTGGGCTTACACTGTGCGACTTTTGCACCGATTTTGCCTCGATTTGGCACTCGCACGACTTTTTGAGAATCGGGCCGATTTCTTGCTCAATCGCAGGTCAATCGTGAGTCTTGCGTCGTGCAGTGTACATGGAGTAACGAGAAGCGATTTCGCCTCACGATCGTGCAATCGCAGGGTTGCAAGAAAATCAAAACGGTTTGAAATTCTGGTCGTGGCTCGTGCGTAAATCGCACAGTTAAAGCAGTGCTACGACCCGATTTGACACTTCACATGCACAAATGAATTGTGCCATGGGATTCGCTATTGAGCGCGACCTCATCTCCACCTCAGGTGCGCATGTTCCCTCCTCTGCAGACCGGGGAAACATGCCTGTCGCGTCGTACGGTGGAAGCATTTCGCTCGCATCTGACTGTCGGCTCGTGTAGTGTGAGGACGTGAGTCGTGAGCTGTGAACTTTTAAACAGTGAAATTCCATCGTGCAGTGTGAGCAGAAGCTTAAAGCCGGGCATACACTGTGCGATATTTTCACTCGTGGGTCTTAAGCTTCTGCTCACACAGCACGATGGAATTTCACTGTTTAAAAGTTCAAAACTCACGACTCACGTCCTCACACTACACGAGCCGACAGTCGGATGCGAGCGAAATGCTTCCACCTTACGACCCGACAGGCATGTTTCCCCGGTCTGCAGAGGAGGGAACATGCGCACCTGAGGTGGAGATGAGGTCGCGCTCAACAGCGAATCGCACGGCCCTATTCATTTGTGCATGTGAAGTGTCAAATCGGGTCGTACCACTGCTTTAACGGGAGCGTACCAATGTTCCCACGCCCCATTGGTCCCACGGCCCACTGGTCCCACAACCCATTGGTCCCACAGCCCATTGGTCCCACATCACTAAGACTTTTTTTCATTATTTAGGCCCATTGGTCCCACAGCCCATTGGTCCCACAGCCCATTGGTCCCACATTGCTTTTTTATTTGAATTTTTAGGCCCATTGGTCCCACGGGACTCACTAATTCGACGCCCTTTCGGTATTTACCGCTTACGTCATACGACCCTAAACTTAACCTAAACCTAAACCCTAATCCTAACCTTAACCCTAAACCTAACCCTAACCCTTACCTTAAACCTAACCCTAACCTTAACCATAAACCTAACCTTAAATTGCTTGTTTGAAATGTTTGATTACCATGTGAAGTACCGAGATGGCGTCAAACTAGTGGGTCCCTTGGTTCCACAGCCCATTGTGTTTGTGATGTGGGACCAATGGACTGTGGGACCAACGGACCGAAAATTAAATTAAAAAATCTTAGTGATGTGGGACCAATGGGCTGTGGGACCATTGGACCTAATTTTGAAAAAACGCAAAAGTCTTAGCAATGTGGGACCAATGGGCTGTGGGACCAATGGGCCGTGGGAACATTGGGCTGACCCCGCTTTAACTGTGCGATTTACGCACGAGCCACGACCAGAATTTCAAACCGTTTTGATTTTCTTGCGACCCTGCGATTGCACGATCGTGAGGCGAAATCGCTTGTCGTTACCCCATGTACACTGCACGATGCAAGACTCACGATTGGCCTGCGATTGAGCAAGAAATCGGCCCGACTCTCAAAAAGTCGTGCGAGTGCCAAATCGGGGCAAAAGTCGCACAGTGTAAGCCCAGCTTAAGACCCACGAGTGAAAATATCGCACAGTGTATGCCCGGCTTTAGTTTCCTGGAACAACGAACAGCGACAACTCTGCGTAACAGGCGCATGAAGGAAGCGCAGCATGATAGGCTACTCATTTTGCGTGTCAGCTTTGACAAAGCAGTCCTTCATTGTCCTTCATAAAAATGTGCGTGAAGACGTTGAGTTGAATGCTAACTTCCAATAATAGCCTACCAACGTGGTGTTTGTAGCACTTAAATTCCGTGTTAGTCGGTGATGCCTGGCGCGTCTTACCTGTGCCAAATTGGGAGGAAACTTCCTTAAGGGCTCTGCATACTTCACGTGCGCACTTTGGCGCGAGAACCATCAATGCGCCAGACTATTCATACTTCAAACAGGCTTTCGCTCGCATTGTCGGAAGTGCCCTCTGCTGTTCATGAGAGAAACGGCAGTATTTTTCGCAACTCGCAGCATGAGTTCTACTGATGTATAAAATAGAAAGCCAAACACGGCTGCTGTAGGGCTACTGAACGTCTGACTTGTGACTTACCACATTGAAACATATATTTTTTGTTGTAGCCTACACTGCCAGATCATTCCAAGACCATGTGAGAGCATTGTTCTGGCGGCAGAATTTATAAATAGATCGCTGAACACAACGTGCTTCTGAACAAAGTAAACAATTGTTTCACTGAACAACATTTAAGAGAGAAGATAAAATAACTCTCTATGACATTTTACTATCCTCAAAATGATGCAGGATCCATTCTGTAGTAGCCTACAGTCAGTGTTGGGAAAGTTCATTTTGTACGTGAACTAGTTCAAGTTCAAGTTCACAGCTCTCAGAATGAACTAGTTCGTTCATAGTTCATATTTTTTTCAAAATGAACTAGTTCATTCATAGTTCACAAAATAAATGAACTAGTTCATTTCAGTTCATCCCCCCCCCCCACCAAAAAAAAAATAATCAAAATTCATTGAAAAAGCCCGGCTTCACAGATAGCCATTATTTAATGGGTTAATTAGTGTTAACAATGACATTGCTGGATATAGGCCTAACGGTATTTTAGTTGTGCATTAGAGCAGCGGTTTATTATTATTAGTAGGCCTAATAGAGAGTAGACCTAGTCCTTAACTGTGTTTTCTGCAGTGTTGGGAAAGTAAATTTTCTACTAGTTTATTGTTCAGTTCACAGCTCATGTTGAAAAAAGTATAGGCCTAAAGCCTAAATTAGTTTTAACAATGAGATTGTCAGATATTAGTCTACTGTATTTTAGTTTTGCATTAAGAGTGGTTTATCAGTAGGCTGTAGTCCTTAAGAGTGTTTGTTGTTTAGACACTGTGTGCTGAGCGATTTCACTTCTTTTCTGTTACTGTATGGACTGGACTTAAATCGGGTGCGTGGAGTAACGTTTTCCTACACTGTTGTTCTCTGTCCCATGCGCAAAATTTGCCATCCTGCAACATGCCAGCAGGCAGCTTTCTCTTGTTGCTGGTGCTGCGCGCGGCGCATTTTAACTTAAATAGTGAAGCGAGAGCACTCCACACTTATTCCGAACGCCCAGAAGACGGTCGCTAGAGGCGTTAATGTAAAAAGTCACCGGAAATCAGAAAACTCGCACACTGCTGGCTGGTTGCTGACCGCACTGACTTTAAGTAGAGCGATGCCTGCTGTTTGCTTGGTCCCGCCTCTTTGCACGAGAAGACAGTCGGAGAGAATGGTGTCTGACGCGGTCAGAGAGAATGGATAAGACATAATATTAGACTCTCTGACATTGTGTTCAGTAGCGGTTTCTGCAGGAATATTAATGAAATCTGGTAACTACGGAATGAACGGAATGAAGAACTACTGAACGTTCACGTTCACGCTCCAGATGAACGCGTTCATAGTTCGTTCATCATCTAGAAAATACTGCCCGTTCAGTTCACGTTCGCTCAAAATATGAACTCGTTCATGAACTTTCGTTCATTGAACGCGTTCGGGTACATCACTGCCTACAGTAGTTGTAGCCTCTCTTCGCAACTCCTGCTTTGTCTGCCTACCTGCATGGTCGCTGGTGGCGCACGACAAGTTACAAAAAATGTGGGGTGCACGACGTCGCGCCACGGCAGCTCGCGCCACGGCGTGTGACGTCATTTTGGGTCACGTGACGGCGCGAGTGAGGTCGCGAGTGAAGTATGAAGGAGGCTAGCGCCAGTCACGCCAAGTATGAATCCCCCTTTAGAGCTCCATTCATGTTGTGTCTGCTATCGCGGACACTTCTACGGTTATCCTTACACGTCTTTGGCATGGTTTAGTTCAAACATTATTAGCTAGTGTAGTCCATTAAAGTTATACCGCTTGAAAACAGGACTTTTGGGTGAACGACATTTGTTGTCGTTACATGTTCATTGTTCAACTTTGACCCTGGATGGGTGGATGGATAGACGGAAGGATAGATAGATAGATGGATAGAGAGATCGATCGATAGATAGGCCTAAATATATAGATAGATAGGCCTAGATAATATCGGATTTTAACACATTTTTTATCATTTAATCCACATCAAAGGCACTCTACTGAACAATTAATTATCCATAAATGATATACCATTGGAAAGTGTGTAATTGACACTTTTCATTTCTTTTCAAGTTATTTGACATTATTTAAAATATGACCAAAATGTCAATTTTTCCTTAGAATTCCTGGTAGAATTCCGACCTATTCAAAAAAAATTCTGGTTGCTAGAGGGTTAAAGGGGCTCCAGGTAGGATTTAATGTTAGATTAATCATGGTCCCTAGTCAGCCGATGCTTGTGCGAGTCATAAATGAGTGAAAGATTCCTCTCGTTACCACTTCCACGTTTGGCTGTCAGAAAACCCCACATGCAACTTCTGACAGCGCGGTCCAAGGGGGTGTCGTGGGAAACACTTTTCATTTCAAAACATTGCTTTACATACCATATTCAGATTTGTATCAACTGCTGGCATTCTGTGATGAAAAACAGTCTCGCAGCAAATTTATTTGAACAGCGTTTTTTCATTACGGTGTAGATTTTGAGACAGGCATGCCAACCCTCTGTAACTGCAGACCTGTGGTGCAAGCTGAAGCCGTGCTGTGACGCAGCCTCTACAAATGGCCCTGTTTGTAAACTAACTGTGCACTAGCAAAGTTCTCTATGCCTCATTTTACATGTCAACAACCCCGCAACTCTGCGGAATTAAGTTTTAAGCAACTTTGGAAAGTAGAGATTTATAACGATGGCTAGGCAGGTGCCGGTCCATCACAGCAGAAGCTAAATTTCACCGGGGTCAGCCCAATGTTCCCACAGCCCATTGGTCCCACAATGCTAAGACTTTTGCGTTTTTTCAAAATTAGGCCCAATGGTCCCACAGCCCATTGGTCCCACAGCCCATTGGTCCCACATCACTAAGATTTTTTAATTTAATTTTAGGTCCGTTGGTCCCACAGTCCATTGGTCCCACATCACAAACAGTTCAATGGGCTGTGTGACCAAGTGACCCACTAGTTTGAAGCCCTCTCTGTACTTCACATGGTAATCAAACATTTCAAACAAGCGATTTAAGGTTAGTGTTAGGTTTAGGGTTAAGGTTAGGGTTAGGGTTAGGTTTAGGGTCGTATGACGTAAGCGGTAAGTACCGAAAGGGCGTCGAACTAGTGAGTCCCGTGGGACCAATGGGCCTAAAAATTCAAATAAAAAAGCAATGTGGGACCAATGGGCCTAAATAATGAAAAAAAGTCTTAGTGACGTGGGACCAATGGGCTGTGGGACCAATGGGTTGTGGGACCAATGGGCTGTGGGACCAGTGGGCCGTGGGACCAATGGGCTGTGGGACCAATGGGGCGTGGGAACATAGGTACGCTCCCACTTCACCTAGCTCAGTAATTTTGACTAGTGCTCGGACTTCGGAATGCAGGGGACATTTGGAGGCGAGGTATGAGGCAAAAGTTAGGGCTCATCACGCTTTAACACAACGTAAGCCATTTCACACCGGATTATCCCTTAAATGAAACTTGTGCAGTTAGCTTCCTCCAAGACAGATGAGTCCACACTTTTTTGCCAGTAGTTGCAGGCCCAAGTCTTTTCATCCAACTGAATGAACCTCTTGTAGGCAGCAACTGGCTCTGGGATTAGGTACATTACCTGATCTTCTTCGTACCAGTTCACATCTTCAATCGGAGAGGGCCAGTAGAACCGATTCAGGTCATACCTGCCTGACCGGTGCATACACTTGATTTTGATGTTGTGGTTCTCCACCATCAGGATGATTCCAGGATATGGATGCCCATCATAATTCAACATGCACCACTGCCCGCAGTGATGGTCCTCAATCACATGTGGCCGGTGTATTTGTGGCTCTGACTTTCCTTTCCCTGTTGGTGGAACAGACTGCAGATTGTAGCATGCTCACCTGCCTGGCAGAATCAACTAATATCGCTGAATTTCAGGTTTCCAGGTGTCAAGCCCAAAACCTGGTGAAGTTTCATTGTACCCTTTATGGCTGAAAGAGGAATCTGCTTCATTTTCTTCGCCCTTTTCTCCACATCTTCATCGGTCACGTAGAAAACTCTCACTCCTGTACCAGAATGTACCAAAGCTTCATAAAGAGCTCTTGCGTCCTCAATGTCCCTTCCGTGGCACCCTTCCCATGGTCCGCTTCAAAAAAAATTCCAAGTTGTTGTTTGGAAGCCTCTTTAGTGAGGTTCCATGCCAATCATGTAGAAGTTGCCCTTTTGTTTGTACTGTGTTGCTGGCCCGAGAAAAAAATGCAGGTTTTTAACATCAGCATATTCCCCTTGCACCATGTCAAGGATGGGGTCCAGATGAGCCCATATGGCCACTGGATCATGGCGTCTGCTGGGGGAGATGGTCGCAAAGGACAAGGGGGGCTGTTACTGCACATATAGAACTCCAGTGTGGAGATTGGCCTGTTGGTGTGACCCCTAAAATGCACAGACCGAATTTCTTTGCCGTATTTACAGTTCAAATTCTCACTAAAATCAACATGGATGAGACAGTCCTTAGCTTTATCTGTTCTTTTGAACGTCTTGGCATTGTCTGAATAGATCACCTTGCGCCAGGAGTGTTAGTAGTATGTTACCTGTGATGATGACGTAACCAGCCGGCCGGATATAGACCGGTCGGGCTTATTGCTGTACTGTTCACCCGGTGGCTATCATTAAACACCACATTTAACTTGAACCTCGCGTTTGTGATTACTGGACTCTTCTCTCTAACTGGCGTTGCATAATCCTCTTCTGGAGATGAATTGTTATAGAGCGAGTAAGAAGTGCTCCGTGGACATGTCTGAGACCAACTCTAAGTGGATTGCTCGTGTTACAGCACACGTGAACAGTGCTATGTACGCCTTTGCCATTGAGCTCTGGATCTTCACATAGCCCGGCGAAGTTCACGTCGGTAACTTGGAACGGTGGTGATTCTGTTATTCTGTCCCTTCGCAACGGTGCAGTAGTCTGTCAGTAGTCTTGCCTTGAATTTCCTGCAAAGTACACAGCCGGACACAACCTTCCTCACTACCTGCCATGCCTTCAGAATCCAATATTTCTCTCTAGTCTGCACTAAATTGTTTTGAACACCTGCATGGCATAATTTCGCCATGTTGATTCCGCACCACCATCTCGGTGTGAGATCAGAATGCTGTAGCCGTCCTCCAACACTGAGCAATGCATCCTCATCCAGAAATAGTTTGAGCTCTCGTATTCTACAATCAGTTTGTAAAGATGTTTACAGTTAGTTTAAATACTTGATAAAAACAATGTTTTGCAAACTGCCTCAAAGCCTCTGAGAGGCCTTAGACTCCAGTGGGTTAAATCATCCTTGGAAATCGCAGTTGCGATGAAATATGCTAATAAGCTGTGCCGCCAGACACAGGGAGCGGCTGCATTAACGGGAGAGAGGTAAATATAACTTATTTAACTCAAAGAGAGATGGAAAATGGGACAGTATCACTTTAATTCCACCTCCCTTACCACTAGGCCACAGGTGCAAAATAAACTAGCATCAAATGTTCAAATGACATTAAGCTGATACAATATTGTAAAAACAAAACAACAACTCTCAGTCAAGACGCAGATGTCACCAACGTGGTGCCCGCGGGCGCCAGGTAGCCCTCTAGGATGTGCCCACCAAGGATGTTAGTAAACAGTGATGACTACAAGATTTCAGTCACAGTTAATGTTTTTCTTAGTTTAAATATGAGATTATTTCTTTATAACCTATAAGCAAATTATCATTCATTCATCAATCAATCATGGTGTGATTTGGGAATTATCTCAAGACATGAGTCGAGGATTTTGAACAAACAAGTAGCTCTCGAGTAGCCCTTGGTAGCACTCGAGTAGCACTCAGTAGCCCTCAGACCCAGAAAGGTTGGGGACCCCTGATCTAGAAAATGTAGTTCATCTTCATTTCTTATATCATGTCCGTTTTTAAGACGTTGGCTTATAAACTTGTAGTTTTCTCCGCAAAGTTCGCAATCCATGCTGAAATATCAATAAGAATACTTATACATGCGAGAACATACACAAAGAATAATGAGAAGAAAATCAAAAACGTTCGACTACGTCATGCTGGGGCGTTCCCATTCCTCACCCACCCATGCGAGAGCATATCAGATGGCAAGAGTCAGCTCAGGATGCTCGACACCAGTGTTGCCAGAATTGTCCTACCTAGGATGGCCATCTGCAGGTGAAAACTGGCCATTTGGCGTTTCTTTCTGCAGTTTTGTGCCCATAGAAATCAATGCAATTTGTTGAAATTAGGCGGAATTTAGCACATTTTGGCTTTTTTTTTTTTTAACCTTTTGGGCGGGATTTGATCAGACACATCTGGCAACACTACTCGACACCTTTTTCCAGGAAAGTTCGGATTTCACTCAGGCAGGGGCCAACTGGTTGAAAATCTTTCCTCGTGATAACCACCAGACATTAGCCCCATACGACTTTGTTGCTGTCGACCAACATTGACGAAGCACGTGAGCGAGAACTTGATGTCACGATGTGGGTGTTATTAAATACAGTGCATTCAAAGTCGGCCACAAATATGAACGAGACGATGAGCTTGTACCAGTTTGCTATACTAACACACCACATGTGTGGAGTGGGGGGACAGGCAGTGAGGAGGAGCTGAAGTGGGGACCTGCGCAAACTTGTGTAGGGGTGTGAGACCAGACTCGTATACACACGAGTGAGTTGTTGACCAACCAGTTCATGGGCGCGTGACCTCGGAGGCAGTCTGCAGGCGAGTGTTGAAGGGGATAAGCAACTGCAAAGGTTGCAAGATCTGACTGCAGTCGCATTCATCCCGTGATAGTTTGACACCACGTGACATGTCACCTCGTCGACGCAACATCACCGAAATTTCGAAGTTTGACAGGAAATCGAACCGTCATGCATTGCTGTCTAAATGCGCATGCATGCGTTGACGACTACTCGAATGCACTTATTGCTATGCAAAACAGACCAGGGTAAGTATTCCCAACTTCCTCCATCAGTGTGTTGAACTGCCGATCATGTAAAGCTCTAGCAACGATGAAGTTGACCACCCGAATGACCAAATCACACAGCCATTTAACAAGCCCAAAATTACTCAATATTTCGCTGGTAGATCAATGAGGGTCTTTGGGTTGAAAACGAGGTATTTTTTAACTTCTAAATGAAACCATAATTTATTAGCGAACTCGTTTTGGAGAAATGCCAGTTAGTCTGCCCATAGGTCTATTCAGTATAGAATTAGCCTGTTTTTTCAAGTCCTGCTTAAATGTTTCATTAATTTATATATTCTATCAGTTCATGATATGAGTGATTCTACGATTCGCCTGCGCTTTTGTCAAAAGCAAAATGTAAATTATCAGTATTTTTTTTCAACTAAATGACCTAGATGTTTACATAGTGTATATATTTAAGTTTCCAAACAAACGAATTGTCAAGCTTAATCTTAAATCATTTGATAAATACTCTAATGAAGGCGAACATTTGCTTGATTATTTTGTCTACAGTGTTATGGACAAATACTATGTCATTTCAAACATATATAAAAAATACTACAGAGTTGAAACAACATACGTTTGAAAGTGCTTATGTCCCTTAGCAATAATGTTGTCATTAATCTGTGCAACTGATATAGAAAATGTGATTGTTGAGCTTCATAAGTAGGATTTTATGATTCACTGTGATACAGACTGACACATTTTTCATTATAAATCCCTGTAACGTCTGATTTGAATTTAGCCACCCTTCTTACACAAGACTTCCTTCTCCTTAGATAATCCTTAGTGTCTATTAATAGGATTTTTCCAACACATAAGGGATCAATAGCACAAAAACACTTTCAAAACAGTCAACCGTGTTACTCAACTGTGTTATGGTCAACAGTGCAGGGGAACAAGTTGGCACTTTTTTAGGAGAAAAAACAGCAGGCAAACCCACCTCCCTAGAACACAAATTATTTTGTTTGTTTGTTTGTCTGTCAATATGGAGATAAATTGGCAAAAACATACTCCTCCTCAACTGTCATAGCTAATTGTAACACCATTGACGGTAACACGGCTTGACATTTCAGCCATTTTTATGGTGTTGTGCTAACTGAGGACCTCAGAAGTTCCACCACAACACCTTAATCAATTCATGTATTTGTATGCTTTGTATGCTTTGTCTGTTTTTCTACATGTGATTTCTAATTACCTTCGCCGAGACAAAGTAGGAGTAGGTATTACAACTATGCTGGTCACTGAAACTTTGCTGCCAATTGTAAAATTTGATCTTTTCATGAATATTTACGAAGTAATAAATTAATATTTACTAGTATGTCCAAATGACAGTACACTTTGCAGCTAAAAATGTCCATTTTTGGACATCAAAATGGCGGACATGGAGATTATCCCCCTTTTCATGTATGAAAAGTGCAATTTTCCTGATCATAATGAATACTTAAAATAATTTATACTTAATATAAATATTCATAAAAAAGGTAAAATTTGTGAATGGGCAACATGAATTCTGGAAATAAACTACTCAAAATATTACACAGTGCAGTTTAAGGGTTATTGTGAAGGTGTTGATACCACACTGTCTGATGATCTGGCTGTGTACTCCAGTGTACATTTCACAGTCCCGTTTTCCAGGCCTCTTTACTCGTGAAGATTTTTTCTTAATGAAGTCTTATGTCTTATGTCAGACTCAGAATGTGCAAGGATCTGACATACCCAGCTGAAGAAGAACAACATTGATGATATGATAAACTCATAAGGCACTCAGAATTTGTCTGAATATGTGTGTATGAATGCGAGTGCTTTTCTTTGTTCCTGTATGTTTTATCAGAATGCATTCCATATTTATGTAATTCATCGAAAAGGAAACATGCAGTCAGAGGAGTTTTTTGCTACTCTGTTTATTTGGTTTGTAGACACTTCACCTTTCATTGGAAAAGCGATCTTCAGTTCTGGTCCAACCCACAGAATTGTGGCAGCAGGTACATCTCTTATCTCTCATCTCCTATGTAATTAGAACTGCCTCAATAGTATCATCTTTTAAAAAGAAATTATTATTATTATTACAGATTTATTTCCATCTGCCTTTGATGAAAGTTAGCTATCCCCATACTATCTCTGATATGTTTCCTCTCTCTTCTCTCTCTTTTCTCTCTAGCACATTGAATGACAGTTGTGTATGATAATGTGCTATAGAAATCATATTGCTATTGCTATTGTTATCTACAGTAGACCTACGTTTCTAGCAGACAAACAATGTGCTGGGAAGAAGATAGCAATGGCTGCTTCGTGCGGCCTTCACCACAGACCCTGTAGTTCCCATATTAAACAGCGGATGGCGCCTAACATACAGCTCTGTTATAATGTAGATCTGGCTGGCAGTGAACGAGGCAGGCGGGCAGGCAGCTCTGGCACATTCCAGAGGGCTGAGGTATACTTCACTGCCCACAGATTGCCAGATTGCCTGCACACTACCACACTGATAACAGCTGACACCAGGAGAGACACATTCAAGCCGACACTGATACAGATCCACTGACATTCACATCCTGCGTGTGTGTGTGCGAGAGAGAGAGAGAGTTTGTGTACGGTATCCTGACGAGTGTGTGCGTGTGTGTGCATGGCAGTGGCCACTGTGTTTACACTCCACTGGCTCACTGGCAACAATGATCAGTTCTTTTGTAATCCCCCACAGAACAGTGCCCTGACCTGCACTCAATCCCCAAATGGATGGTTTTTAGAGCGTGTGCATGGCAGTGATGGAGAGTTAGATAAGTTTGGCCACGTGTGCAATGTGATGTGGCATGCACATACTATTCACCTCATTCTGCTCGTGAACAAGAACAGTGTCATGTTTGACTCTACATTGAAAAGAAATGGGCACTAAATGTTACCAATAAATTGGTCATAACACAATTCTGTTATGGTTGTTGGGAGTGAGGAGATTTGAGATCATGATAGATCTCTATCTGGAGCTATTTGGGATCATTTTTACTGTGTAGGCCTAATGAGTTTGGATTATGCAAAAAAAAAAACACTTTCTCAGGTAAGACGCATCCTGCTGTTATTAGCGCCAATGACTGTTTCCAAATGTCAATGACGCATGTTAATGAGCTAAGAACTGTAGCCAGCCTGGATATCAACTTTTTTTTTCTAATTCCCACTGGCTACTCACATTCACGAAATGGACAGGTGGCTATATCGGTATCAGCTGATGGCAAGTTAGAGTATATGGTTGACTTTGGCTGTAAATTGCAAAATAACTCTAAATTAATTTACGAAGATTTTCATACAATGCAATATTTTAAAAAGATGCTGAGCTAGGCTAATGCCCAGCTAATTCATGGTGCCGAAGCATCACTAAAACACCATAGGTATTAATGGGCATAAAGTTATGCATTGAAGGCAGAGAGAGAGAGAGACCAGGTCCTTGTATATGGAGGGATTAAATTCTAATCCTGCAGGAGATGTTACGGACTGAATACGGCACGTAGTCCACGAGCACAGATATTTTAGCAACACCACACACACACAGACATATGTCATGTAGACCCACACACAGACAGTCATAAGCACACACGCAGACACAATGTCCAGCACGTAGGACGAACGCCACATGTTACACACCATTCATGCACAACACGTACACTACTACTTCAGCTGTTTCTGTTTCGGATATCAAATCCACCACACACACGCAATCTCATTTGGTTTGGCATATAGCATATCAGTTACAAATTAACACACACACACACACACACACACTCAGTTGGTTTTTGCATATCAATTACATCACCTTAAGTCCTTCACTTACAATGTTACACGTCACAGAGTCGACTGACGAGGTTCAGTATGATACTACACTACGTGCTGGAGTGCATGTGGCCCAGCCCATATTAATTTACCTAATGTGAAAGACTTGCTGAGGTGGGGGCTCGCTGGCCTCGTGGGCCCCGTACCCCCTGTGTGCCCCTCTTGGTGTCCCTGTCGTGCCAAAAAGCGAGTGCCTGCCAAAACACGAGTGCCCTCATTGAAACCAATGAAGTTTTGAGGGAAAATTATACTATTTTTTGCAGAATTAATTACATAATTTATGAACTAAAAATATGCTTATGAAACAGTACTCGTCCTCCACTTAATATGAGCTATTTGAATGAAACTGTATCATTTGTTATGACAATTCTTAGATTCTTTTATGGAAATAATACCGAAATTGTAACCAGTTCTTTGTAATACTTCCAGAAGGAATGTAGATGCTTTATTGATAGGCTTTCCATCTTAAATTGTGTTGGATTTATCGGCAAAAATGGGTAAAAAATATCTGAAAAATTGGTCATTGGTTTCCATTGGTTTCAATGAGGGCACTCGTGTTCTGGCAGGGACTCGCTTTTTGGCACGACATCCCCAGTGACACCAGGTGCAGACAGCAATACACACACACAGAACACATATGGCTGGTCGATTTGGCCTCATTTTTCCAATGCCGCTATGTAGAGAGAGGCAGCGTTGCAAGACACCGGCATAATATCTGACTTGTCTCATGTTAACCCCTTGGCCACATGCTGGATCTGCCCCCACCTTCTCCTGACATATGGTAAGATATCACATCACATCCATGTGGGGAGAGAGCAGCAATCCCTTGTGCCTCTTGTATGGATTCTTTCTGCATTTATGAAGAATATCAATGTCTTTCTTTTTCTTACCACTTCTTACTACTCAGTGCATACAGTATATTGACTGGCAACAACATGAATGTCCAGGTATAAGACCATCACAAACAGGAGGGATTAATTACTTAGTTATTACGTAAAAAAATATTGCATTACCTTTGTATGGCAATGTATGTATTTCTGTCATTAAAGTCTGGGTATAGGTTTATGAGATCATGAAATACACATCATCTTTAGTTTTACTCTGGCACTCCCACAACTAAAGATAATGAAAAGTTGACCATATTGTTGAGTGTTCCACATGTACAAATGCAAAAGTTTGTCTTCTATGTGCCCAAGCTCACTCGAAATGGACCAGGAAGATATGATAAACTGTCCTGTGATTACATAAGTCAAACATTTAAAAAATAAAAATAATACTTGCTCTCTCTATGCTACAGAGCAAACAAATCCTTAAACTTGTTTTGGTGCTAGGTTCAAAAGTGAGCCTCTATGGTGGCATGGGGCTACATTCATGTCTTGACTAGTTTTTTTGTAACTCATATGTACAGTACAGTTAAACATAATGCTGAATGATATTATGCATGGGTTTTAAACAGCATAAGAAGCCACTCAGACAATTTATTTTGAAGGAGGGACTTCAATATTGCAACATATTAAGGGCAATTAGCTTGGGAAAACATGAGAAAAGAACTTAAGAAAGAACTTAGGAAAGAACACAGATTTTTTTTAACATATCATCTTATCAGTTAATGTAATTAACTGTTAGTGTCCTCAGTAAGTCTTATTTGCTGGCTTCCACTGACCCTCCCCAACTGTTTTGACGGCTGATTTTTTTTGTACTATTCTACACCTAATGTAAGAATCCGATAAAGTAGCTTTCCAATCTCCTTTTGTCTACAACTGAATCAGACCGCCTTTAAAAGCTTTGGAAAAGTGTTAATTCTATGTAAACAACATACTGTAGGTCTGTCTTTCAACACAGATGACAGTGTTGACTGGGGACGACGGTGTGGCTGGTTAGTCCAGCAGAAGGGGCAGGCAAAACAATGAAGCTCAGTGTAAATCAGGAGAAGGGGTTTGCACCAATGGGTGGTGCAAAGCATGCTTGTTGACTCTGACAGTACACTATATAGTCAGTCTAGGGCAGGGTCAATTGGATGACAGCAGCAGATACTGTAGGAACTGAGGATTATCAACATAATGGTCAGAGTATTAAGTCGCTTTTGTGGCAATAGCGCCTGTTCAAATCTTGCTGTGTTGTTTAACATAATATGTCTTTTTTAAAAAGGGCACACAATAGGACAAGACAATGGAGCCGTATACAGTGCACAAAGGTCTACACAGTATTATTTTTTCATCGCCATCATCGGGAGGGCCACATGATCACGGATCTGACTGCAACTCGCAGAGTTCGAGGTGCAATCGGTTGCTCACTTACAATATTGTTTGGAAGAAATAGAAGTGAACTCTATTGGTCAACAGTATAATTACAACATAATTGATTCAGTAGAGTCATTTAAAAATGTGGTCATTCTTTTTTTAATTACTGTTTTATCTATGGGCTGCTTTGAGTGTAGCCAGGCCATGCCCTCCTAGTGACACAACACCTTCGGCGTTGCTTCTGGTCAGGCCAGGAGCAATACAAATATTGTTTCACTCTGGAGAAATTGGGAGCTCCACCCACTTTGTCAGGAAGCAATTCACTTTGAGTTGCTCCAACAGCCTGTTCAAGGCAGTGATGTGGTTTAAGCAGAGGTGTTCTATTGGGACTAAGAAAACATTTGGTTTAAACTTCGGCACTGCCTTTTCTGGCCTGGACCAGTAGCATACCGAGGGAGGTGGGTTAACCAGGCCGTTTGGGAAACAATGTAATCTTCTTGGTCAAACCAACATCTCGGTACGAGATTTGAAAGTCAATGATAATCAGGCAACACTGAATGAGCAGATGGGTCGCATATGGCCCCCGGGCCTCCAGTTGCCTATCTCTGATGTACAGTATAAAATACATGGAAATGAGAGACTCCTCCCCTGAGGAGGGCTGCTGGGAGAGGGCTCCTGCCCAACTCAATCTGGGCAGAGGCAACATGGGATCAGAGAATGTATATGAGAATGGTCACAGGCTGGTGGCCAGGAGTGGCACTGCAGCTATGTTCTCGCAGCCAAGTACTGTAAATAACTAGACTGCCTGTGCAGTCGCCTTCGACTGCTTAAGGTATATCCCCGAAACGCGACGCTTCCAGTCCTCCATCATTCCTACCACTCCCGTCCACCATTTCGTAAACGTATATGATACATACAGACGTGACATGACGTGCATAGGCTTAAAACCAAACGACTATTGTGAAAATGAAGCAAAAAATGGGGCAAATGGTAATACTGTTTTAATGGTTCAGTGGATATACCACATTAGGTACAGTGTAATAACCAGTGTAACAATATTTAATACAATGTAATTTTTTACTTACATCATGTGTTTGTGCGTAAGTGGTATTACATGGTATTGCATATGTTTACACTGGTATTACACTATATTACATGGTATTGCATACTGTTACACTCGTTATTACACTGTACCTGATATTGCATATTGTTACACTGGTATTACACTAGTATTACATGGTATTAAATATTGTTACATTGGTTATTACACTGTACCTAATATGGTAGATTCACTGAAATGGTGAACCATTAAAATACGGTGTTACCGGGCAAATCAATCCACCCAGTCAGAAGTTATGGGCCAAATGAAAATTCCGCCATTTTGAAAGTGTTGTCTTCCAAACTCGAATCAGTTCATGAACCTACCCTAAAGCATTCACACACAAAATCTGGGAAAAATCCATCCACCCGGTCAGTAGTTATGGGCCAAACAATAATTCGGCCATCTTGAATTCAGCCATCTTGAAAGTGTTGACCTCCAAACTCGAATCAGTTCATGAACCTACCCCAGAGCATTCACACACCAAATCTGGGACAAATCCACCCACCCGGTCAGAAGTTATGGACCAAACTAAAATTCGGCCATCTTGAATTCAGCCATCTTGAAAGTGTTGACCTCCCAACTAGTAGCAGTTCATGAACCTACCCTAGAGCATTCACACACCAAATCTGGGACAAATCCATCCACCCGGTCAGAAGTTATGGACCAAACAAAAATTCGGCCATCTTGAATTCAGCCATCTTGAAAGTGTTGACCTCCAAACTCGAATCAGTTCATGAACCTGCCCTAGAGCATTCACCCAAAAAATCTGGGACAAATCCAAACATCCGTTAAAAAGTTATCGCGTTAACACGAAAGACCTTACGCGGCGGCGGACGCGGCGGCGGACGCGGCGGCGGCGGCGGACGCGGCGGCGGACGCGGACGCGGCGCACGCTGACGCGGCGGCGGTGCACGCAAAATCATTACATCCCCGACGCTCCGCGTTTCGGGGATATAATGAATGGGTCCCAATGGGGCTGTAAGCTTCTAATAATTGTATCTGCCTGTGTATTTTTTTCCCTGGAAAGAATGAAGTCCCGTTCGATAGATAGAAGTAAGTGAAAGCATTTGCTGACATGTTTGCATCTTGTCAAGTGTTAGATTCTTGGAAATTACCCTTATTTAAACCGTAGCAATGACACAACACGTGACAATCGAATTCACGGCACTTCACCATTTGTGTTGTAGTTTTAAGTCTGACTTCAGATGTCGATGTGTTTAAGTAATGTTTGGATTGTTGCGGACACCTGTTATTTATTGCATTTAAGGTGGTGGAAAAGCGGTAAGTGTAAAGGGGGTAAAGGAAATGACAGCGCTCATCCTTAAGGATTTGGGAACCTTCAATTAACATGTTGGACAGTGGTGGGGGGTTTTGATGTGTGTGACCGTACAGTAGATGTCTCTGTGAGGATCAGTCAGAGTACGTCTGTCGTCAGCTCTGGTCGTAAATAGTCGCAGACATTCCTCAGCCAGCAGGTAGCCTATTAGCTGAATGCTAGCGTGTTGCAGGTCAAAACTAACAAGTCTTTGGGAGAACAAAGTCATTCAAGGAACCTTTCACTTCACTTCTAATACAACTTCCATGATAAGGTACAGAATGTGCACACATCTTTACAAACCAGAGAACTGAACCGTCACAAATCCCTGCTAAGAAATTTAGCCCAATAGGCTCCCATTCATCTTTCACTTGGCTGCGTTCGCCAACGGGGCTATAATGGGTGCCAATGAGAGATACCGTTCTCATAGGTTAGATGTTCTCTGATGGGATGCATGTGACATGGCACTGGATAGAGCTTGAAAGTGACGTCACTTCCCCCAATTTCATGGGACCTCAACAGCATTTTTAGCTGAAAATCTTAGCATGTAATTCATGTATTAAAATTATATTTCGATCCCCTTCGAGTTGTGCCACGAGCTCCACATATGTTGTTTCTAATATTTTTGTTAAATTTTTCGTACGAACCCCCAAACTTTTTAGAAAGCTGTGTTTCTTCACATTTTTCATGTAGACGGCCTCGGAACAAAACATTGATGCTTCTGCATGAATAATCTTTATCTAGCCTCTTAAACAGCATATTTGGAGCCCAGCGCATATAATGACTGAGATCGGAAGATATTTACTCGCTACCATGTTGTTAGATGGTCAGCTTAGGTCCCGTGAAATGCGGAATTAAGGGGCGGGACTTTCAAGCTCTATACAAGTAGATAGTAGATGCCATTGACATTTTCATAGTAACTGAGATATACAGTATGCAACCTAATGATTAGTGAATGGAGATCAGGATACAAGCCGGTTAAAGTAAAAACCTAGGTATGAAAAGATATTTTACTTTTTAATAAAAGCTTGACTGGTTCCTGTGTAGACAAACATCCTATAGGCCTATTGCCAGTGTGCAATAAGGCCTACCTCTACATTCATACACGTAGCGTAGGCCTAGGCATATCATTGACTTTTCATCTTTTCTGAGGAGCTTTCTGTAGCAACTGTCATTAGCTAGGAATGAAAAGAGTAGAGATTGGTGGGCTCGTTACGCTAGGTTGAAAGTGGCTATTCAGAAACAATATGTTCATTTGTGACGGTGGATGTAACATCTTTTTGTAGAAATTAAAAGGAATATTAAATGGACGTTGAAGCAATAAACTTGCAACCTGATATGTTTCTAAAAGCATCTTGTGGTTTATCAACTTAAATAATAATAATAATAATAACTTGGTTTTATATAGCGCCTTTCAAGTAACCCAAGGTCGCTTTACAAAAGGAGAGTTAGCAGGGGAATAGAGAGAGAGGAGAGGAGGAGGGGTAGAGGTGGGGTTGGGGCAGGGTGGTTAACCATAGGCCTCAGTGAATAAGTGTGATTTTAGGTGCTTTTTGAAAGTAGCCAGTGTAGGGGCTTGACGGACATGGAGAGGTAGACTGTTCCAAAGGGTGGGGGCAGCAACACAGAAGGCTCTGTCACAAAAGGTCCGTAGCCTGGAACGAGGGATGACAAACGGTTCCTTGCTAGAGGACCTCAGGGATCTTGGTTGGGAGGGATGCTGGATGAGATCCGAGAGGTACTGAGGAGCAAGAGAATTAAGGGATTTGTAAGTGGGGAGTAAGATTTTATAGGTGATGCGTGACTTCACCGGGAGCCAGTGAAGCTGCTTGAGTGAGTGGGTAATGTGTTGCCACCGCTTCGTGTGTGTGAGGACCCTGGCAGCCGAGTTTTGGACACGCTGTAACCTGTCCAGTGCTTTGGCGGGAAGACCATAGAGGACACCATTACAGCAGTCCAGACGGGAGGTGATGAAGGCTTGTATCAGAGTCTCATCAACAGTGTCTGACAGTGAGGGTCGGAGTCTGCAGATGTTTTTGAGGTGGAAGAAGGCGGATTTGGTGATGTTACTGAAGGAAGAACTTAAGAAGAAGAAAGACCATGCGCATTGGACACCTGCCTGCCTGGTCATACAAGGCTGCTGGATTTTAGTGTAGGCTATTATGTCTGAGGATTATGAACAGTGTTTTTGTTGTTGCGTGTTTTAGTATCAATAGTTGTAGTAGCTGGTAAAAGGCCTAAGGTTAAGTGGCAAAGCTCTTCTCTAGTGTTTTTTCTCCTTTAGGCAGTTTTTTTTAGTTTCTCTGTATAACTGAGAGCTGGTCTTCTGGGCATATTTTCTGTTGGGGGAAAATGTAAGCTTATGGCCATTATCTTGATGAGATAGAGTGGGCGAACAATAATATGAATATATAATATAGCTAAGTTCATCTGGGGAGTATTTTGAGAACCAGTCTAGGACTAAACCAGGTCTCTACCGTGGCCTAATGGTAGGGTACTCATCTGCCATGCTGCCGACACAGGTTCGACTCCCAACCCGGGTCCTTTGCCAGCCCTTCCCCATCTCTCTCTTCCAACTGGCTTCCTGTCTGTCCTTCACTATCCTGGCTCATGAAACATAAACAATGCTTGAAAAGCCCCCCCCCCCCCCAAAAAAAAAAAAAAAAAAAAAAAAAAAATGGTGGTCAATATGGAGTCCTCGTTTTCTTAGCAAAAAAAATGACACAGGTAGACTAGACTATCTTAACCCGTTCTTGTAGTTTATGCCAGATTTATTATTTAACCTTGTGCTTGTAATAGTTAATGCAAACCCTAAACCCCAAGCAAACAAACGGAAAAAAACATCCAGCGGTGAATGGCAGTGACGTCATTACCAGCTTGCCTCTCTGAATTTTGAGATTCAGCCTAGAGGGGGCTCTGGCGAGAAGCGTGGAAAAGCACCGGCTTCTGAAATAACCTCCGTGCCACCTGACATTTCATTTTGCCTGATCCTAAACTATTTTTCTATACGAAACAGAATGTGAAACTGTTACGCGCGAAACGCAACTTGTGGGAATCTGTCTGTCTCTCCATACGACCTAAACAGAACTCGTTCGTCAGCTAGTTGGTTAGCAGGCTAAAGTGAATGAGTGGTCCTTTTTAGTTTTTTTTCATTAAGTATCTAAATTGGATGGGCATTTTTTTTCCTTAGAACTTCACTCATACTGGACATGTGAGAATACAGAAGATTTTTTGCTGACTACACGCGCACTGAGCACGACGGCGGCGGCTGTGAAGTGGAACATTTTAAGGATAACAATAAAGTAGGAAGAAACCCCAGAGCTGTGTTACACAAGGGCTGGATGCAGTTGAAGGAGGACTTTTGTTTGATCCCTGTTAAAGTTGGAGAAACGACATAACTGTAAGTAAAGCAAACTTTCACCCTTTAGAAGTTTGCCAAATAGCTACCTGCGCGTACAAATAGTCGTATGCGCCTTTTCAACATGTGAGGATGACACGTTTTTTTCTACAGTGTGGCACAATTAGAACTGGAGCTCTACCGACAGGATGATGGGAAATTAAACTAGAATGTGTATCAGTTCTCGTATCAGCCGTGCCGCCATGCACTTGTAAAGCGCGATTGTTCAAAAGTTTAGTCGAGGTGGATACGTACGTTCTGACCAACGTATCCATTTGTTTGGCAGAATTCCTCTAGAACTAGGCTACTCTAGGCTACAATTTAACCTCACTTGTAACAATGTGTGGGAAAGCGGATGCTGGGCAACAAATGTTGCGCATCCGTGGTGGGCTACTGACAAATGGAACGCATGGCTGACCTTGAGAACATTGCTATTATGGATCAGTAGGCCTAATGGTATTAAAAACGAACTTTCAGAATTCATGAATGTATAGGCTTCTTGCTTTTAAATGGCTGGGTTCCATGGCTTCACTTCACTGTTGCTCCTCATTGAACGTGAATTCGGCATTTGCTGTGTTGTAATGATAGAAGTGAATAGGCTGCATCAAACAGGAGAGAGAGAAAATTATGATTAGTAGATATGAAGTTATGAATATGATCACGTTTGCTCCTCATTGAACGTGAATTCGGAACGTGCTGTGTTGTAATGATAGAATAGGCTGCAACAAACAGTGTGAGAGAGAGAGAATTATGGTTAGTAGATATGACGTTATGAATATGATGTGTCTTTTGATGAGTGAATGATTCGTTTATGATGTACTAATGAATAGACCGCTATTGGTCATTGTAACACTTGGCTGCCGGTTCAAGCTTTGGATGATGCCATGTTGCCTGAGGTCATAGAGAGCACATGGAGGTCGGGGTCATGCTGTAGGCCTAGCGTGAGAGACTCATCATAATCCTTTTGTTTCAGCTGATGCCATCAGAGCTGAGTGTTTGTACCCGATAGATTTCATCACACATTATATAACCTCATCATATGCCAGAGAAGAAAAGAGCAGGCATTGGGCTTGGATTCTTGTACTCAGAACTGTGTGTGTGTGTGTGTGTGTGTGTGTGTGTGTGTGTGTGTGTGTGTGTGTGTGTGTGTGTGTGTGTGTGTGTGTGTGTGTGTGTGTGTGTGTGTGTGTGTGTGTGTGTGTGTGTGTGTGATTTGAGGTGCCAGGCATATGATCTGTGACTTCCCTATGTAACTGAGGTACTCTGCGCTAGTTTGGCACGATGGGGCTTGAACCGGTGACCTACCAGTCAATCATCCAGTCTGGGCATGGGAGGCACAGCACAATACCACAGAGCTGAAGGTCCAGACCGATAGCTCATTGCTACTGATACTGTACAAGGTTTCGGGAAGGAGGTTTACTAACTTTCTATGCCAAACTCTGCTTGTTGGCATCAGTTACACTCACCCCCATAAACCTACTGTAACTCCCATCCCTGGTCTAAGACCCCAGTGTGAGATGATCCTGTGCTAGTTAGCCAGTCTGTGTTCGAACCCGCAACCTACCAGACAACGCTCCAGTTCGGGCATGGGAGGCACAGCACAATACCGTCAAGCTGAAGGTCCAGGCAGATGGCTCAGTGCTGCCGATACTGAGACTTCGAGAGGGAGGTTCACTTAAGTTCTACGCCAAACTCTGCTAGTTGGCATTCGTTACACCTACAATGGCAGCTTTGCCTCCATGTGGAGGGACCCTTGTCTTCATCTACTGCTCAGCTATTAGGTTGGATAGTGTAGATACTGCAAATTTGACATAGCAATATCTCTAAAATGTGACACTTTTGGACCATAAGACTTTGTCCCAAGATAAAGGAGGTGTAATGAGGACCATTTTCAGTCAATTCCATGTTGACAAAATATGTAGTTACTGCACTTTGCCTCTGTAGGACAATATGGGTGTCCCATATTCCTTGAAAATCGCATTTAACAGCACTAACTTTATGCCACATGCTTTTTACACTCGATTGATTTGAGCTCAAGATTGGTGACGCATTATGTCAGTCACTCCATTGTACACTGTGTAGTGCACCCTATAGGCCTACATATTCCAGTGTTCAGGACAACTGATCTTATCTTGTATTTGTTATTATCTTGTATTTATTATTTTAGCACAATGTTGACAACTGAGTACAGAAGGGCTCCACCTCCTTACAGAACCAAACTTATCCACTGAGTTGGAACAGTTTGGTTGTTGCAAGTGTATGAAGGTGGATGACGTGACACCTTGTTTTATTTTTCGTAGCATTGGTTAAAAACCTACAAAACTGTTATTTTTCTTTAAAAAACAAATGTCAATGAAAGAAGATGTGGTACATTATGTTTCATATTAGTCTTAGATGAGAAGAAACATTTTTGTTAAGATTCATGTAAAGGTTTATATGTCAAATATCCTGCGTTGTGACTAACATTAATGAAACCTGGAATATAATATATATATATATATATACATTAACCAACAACATTTTGAATAATGTATGAAGTATTTGGCATAATTGCATAAATATTAACTTTATTAAGATATGCGAATGTGAAAAAAACTCAAGACAGTAATATTAACTACAAGTTCAATTTCGTAACAAAAATTGCGTCCTGTGGGGTGACATGTGTCAATGTTTGTGAACAGGCAGCTGCAAGGGCAATTACATGGGTCTTAAAGACTGGCTCCTAACAAGTCAGTACCTCAGTTATTGGAGAGTGCTGTGGAAGTTTAAGGTGACTATTAACCTCTTAATATGTCTTCATATTTTAATGTTTCTGTCACACAATGCTTAGGTTCATTTTATGGTGTCCTGTGGTGTGACTGCTCTTATAGAAGGAAAAAAAGTTTTTTTATAAATGAAAACAGATTAATATTAAACACAATATAATTATCAAGTTAGCATGAGCTCAGATGTCAGTCATGTATACAAAAGGATTAAAATGGCCATAATGCAGTGAATTTCCTGTGGTGTGACTTCATTTTCCTGCGGTGTGACATGCCTATGCAATGTGTTGATGCAGGACACATTTTCCCAAAAATGACAAAGGTCGATAGGCGAAATTCCACCGACCACTAAGTGCTTTATTTTATTCCAATTTTTTACATCAATTTTTTTCAAGAATTCGACTGACTTTTTTTATTATTGTGTTACGCCCTTAAACGTCAACCACCCATGAACGGAAGAGTTACTTAAGCCCAGGGAAAGCAGAAGTAAGCTGCAGCTAGTAGATTTTGACAGCTCAAAATTCATTCAACATCCGGTTTTACTCAGCTTTAGGCAGTGTTCACTGAGTCAGTCCACCGCCACACGCAGTGACAGTCAAAGGTCTTAAATGGCTTGATGTAAGTTGCAGAATACTGGTGAACTCCAGGCCTTTGTTTTGTGTGTGAAGTATATGTTTATGTAGTATAATGTGTTTGATTGGCCCTGATTTAGGCTCCTGGATTGGAGGCTACAGACAGTGAGCCCACTTATATGCTAACCTTACTAACATTAGGCTCATGCCAACAATGTTAAAATTATTGTTATTATCAGGAGCTGGTTCAATCTGTGACTGTGGAGAAGTCCACCATTACAAGGCCGTCAATGTCTTTGAGTAAGAAAAGGCAGGCCTAAATGCATTCGACCACATGCTCAACTGTGTCAGTATGAAGACGGTGCAAATTATTGGACATAACATTTTAATTTTGTTCAATTCATCATTTAATGATGACGTAAGGCTGTTCTGGGGTCTTGCAGCAGTATTATTTTGTCATGATGCTTGCTCTTAACGAATTCCCTTTAAATGTGCTTCTCAAAGCTGCTTTGGGGCTGTTTCCTGTTCTCTTCCGCTACTTGTTGTCAATGCTCCACATTACCTCGTGTGACCACTGTGAGCCATCATAGCTTACTGCTGAGATTACGCAGTGTGAGGTGGCAATACAAGCACGTTATAATATTATATTGTGTATTTTAGAGATTAGTTGTCCATAAGATTTATACATTATACTGATTGATGCCTAGAGGTCTGCTGTGATTAGTTGTGGAGACTTAGGAGGTGGTTTGTACCAGGTCACTGAATGTCACCAAGATGTTTCAAGTCTGCTGCTCATACCCCAAAGTACTGAACCCCTCAAACACAGAGCTCAAATCAATACTCAAGTTGGAATCACTGCTGGATGATGAAAAGTTTGGAAAGACTGACAGCAAATGGTATGCTCCAATGTGCAATAGAACTGTGTAAATGACACTTCAGTTACATATTTGCTAAATAATTTGAAAACTGAGGGTAAAAGAAAAGCCCCCATGTTAATGCCCAGTTATGCTCTCCATAAAGTCGGGTGGATTTATAGAGTACTGTCTGTTGGAGAATCTCGTTCCCATGTGATTAGAAAGACTAGCATGACTAATGCTAATGCTTCAAAGCACATCAGGCAAACTTCACCTGCTCAAAAATAAAGACCAAACAAGGTGACAGTAAGCACAGAAACGGAGAGGTTGTTATCTCCAGATGTGAGGACACCTTGCACCTTGTACCTTGCTACACCACAGCAGCCCTGGTAATGGTCTTTGCACCTACTGTACAGACCTGCAGTATGATGTGTGCCAAAGCTGTAAATGTCACACGACTCCTTCCATAGCTCCAGGTTATGGCCAAGGATAAACTGTAATAGTTTTGCAGTATGTTAGAAATGGAAAGGCACATTATAGAGTAGTGTTTCTCAACGGGTTGTTAAATCTCAAATTGAACTGTGGGCCTTCCTCTATCTACTGAGATTGGCATCCTTATGATGTGATGAATCTATAGCTGGGCGGATTCATTTTCTGATTGGTTTGGGTGATCTCTGTGCAGTGTGTAGCTGGTTAGTTGGTACATAGTTAGTAGTGCAGTGTTGAATCAGCAATGTTAAGTGTTCAATTCGATTTTGAAAGTGTTGAAATGACACACCTCAAAATGTATTTTGTTGCTGGTTCACTGAAACATGTCTTTTAGGCTCAAAACAAAAGGTCACACTCTCTAAATGTATTTCAGAACAGCCTACTCTTAGACATTTAGAGTACAATGATGTTTTAAGTAATATTTCGGTACCCTGACCACAGATAATGGTTTTATTGAAATAGGGATGCACCGATACCACTTTTTTGAAAACCGATACAGGTACTAGTACATTAATGTGTGTACTTGCCGATAGGCTACCGAGTACCGATACCGATACCTATTACCACCAAAATACAATGAAAATAAATGCATGGCCTTGTTTTTTCCACCTGTGATATTTTTATTGTCCATTTCCATGTAGATTTAAATTTTAGTAAATGTATGAAGTGGCACTTTTTTCCATGCTGCTTTCAAGTCCACAGAACGTGACAAGATTTTGCATTGTTTTGTGTAATAGCAGTATCGTTCCTGGTATCGGCAAGTGCTTGACGAGTACGAGTATGAGTATAATGAGCAGTATTGGGTGCCGATACCAGTATCGGTATCTGTGCATCCCTACTTTGAAACAATAGGCTCATTAAATGTTGTTCACACAATAGGATACTGATTAACAGGCACAATGTAACTGTTTTAAGCGCACACATCAAAGGTCCTTTCCCTTTCATTTAAGTTACTGCTGGAGACTGTAAATCAAAAACTTGGACCTAGTTCAAAACAGGTTTTATTGGCATTTATTGAAGACTGTTGATTTACATGGGCAATAAACTGTCTACCTTTAACCTTGAACGCTTGATAAGCACCAGTCCAGGAGACCTGCAGTCTAATTTGTTAATTCATTTGTTATTGTATTGTATTACAACTACATGTGAGTTTGTGAAAATATCCTTTCAGGTCTATTGTGATATGTTGAAATGCCCTAGACACATGAAATAAGAAGGTCCTGCATATGCGGTTGGCCTACTAAACCTCTGGGTGGAGGAAATGTTAACAAATGGATCAGTAGTTTAAATAGTAGGGTATACAAGAACTAGTCCTATAAAAGACTTCTGCTGTCAAATCATAATTTTCCATTGGACTATAAAATGATTTCTTAGTGGGCTTCCAGTCATGCTCCTTCTACCACTGTTCTTTGTGTGTGTGTGTGTGTGTGTGTGTGTGTGTGTGTGTGTGTGTGTGTGTGTGTGTGTGTGTGTGTGTGTGTGTGTGTGTGTGTGTGTGTGTGTGTGTGTGTGTGTGTGTGTGTGTGTGTGTGTGTGCATGTCCTGTCTTTGTGCCTATTCCCCCAGGAGACTTTTAAGCTTGATGTAACTTCCTGTGTGGCTCTAAGAACCTTTTATAGTCCTTTACTCAAGCAGCCAAAGGGAGAGGGAGGGGTGTGTATCTGCTTTTTCTTTACCATATGAGTTATACGTTCTTTTTGTTGCTGCTTATTTTTAGAATGTGATTTAAGTGTCAAGGGAACATGCCTACAAACGTTTTAGCATGAATGTGAGTTGTCCAGTGAAAACTTTAGATGAAGCCTATTTAAAAACACAGATGCGTGCTTCAAACAGCATGCTGATTGCATTTGGGACATTCTAGACATCAATGGTGTCACTGGCATCATTGGTTGTTATCCACATCAACTATGAGTTATTGTTCAGCCTCTGTAGTTTTGATTACTGTAAGTCACATCCTTGGGGATTACATAGTCTAGCCTAGATGGAGTTAATCTCAGGTTTTTAGGCAAGGAGAAATTTACACACGTGGAAAATGCACCAGTTCAGAGGTCAGTAGGCTAAGAGGCCTTAATGGGAGATTATACGATAATAATGCAAGCGGGTAATCTCTGCACGTGTAATGATGAAATCTTGAACCTTTGCTGCATCACCCGTGTTGAAACCAATGCTGCTGGCACCGAAGCAATGGCTTTAGGGGCTTTAAGTGGTTTCAGCTTTGTGCTTAACCATAATTCCACCTTTGTTACTGGCGGAGAGCAGTGCGTTTCGGTTCATTAATACTGTTGATGTTGGTCTACATGGGTTATTGCTAGCTTTGTCTTAGCATGTCTGGAACTGATCCCAAGAGGCAAGGGTGAGCTCTGTTGAAATTTGAAAATTTTGGATTTACCCAGTCAGTAACATACAGTAAATGTAATGCGTCACCTCCCTCAATTGCCCCTCCCACATTCGCTGATTAGTTTTGTTGTCTGGTAAGTAACACAATGTCATTTCACCCCAGAGGACTTGACCCAGGCCAACTATTAGTAGAGTAATGTGGAGGGAAATGAGAATCGAGGGGAGGCTTACGGACAGCAAGGTCAGGCCAGTTATTTCATGGCTACATTCATCATTGACGATGCCCTTTACTTGTAACCAGTACAATGAAATCAAGCAGTCATTGCTCGGCAAACAATAATTAAGTTAGCTAAAACTTTGTATACCCACTCAGATCCCAGCCACATACGTACATTCACACAAAAAGCATGTGTGTAAATGTTTGTGTTTGAGTTTTTTTACTTTGTCAGATGACTAAGACCTCCCTCTACCTCATCTCCCTGTAGCTCCTCATGAGCTGAACATGTGACTTGCCACACACATGAAGTGCAGACCATGGTGGTCTCGGTATATGATTCTGTAAATTAATTTTCATACCAATGTGAGAGATTCCAGCCTCTGACAGATTCATGATATATTTTTGAGACCAGCACCACAAGGTTGAACTTAAGAAACATGGTCAAGTTAACTGTCTTTTTTTGTGTCCCATGTGCATGTGCATACTATCTTATTATATTATATCCTATGCATACTTACTATCTTGTAATCCGCTGGTGTTAAGGTTGTAGCATGCTCAATGTCAATAATGAAGCAATGCAAATGGAAAGCTTGCTAGTCCGTGTGAATGTGTGTTCTCTCTATTTGTATTAACCACCTAATCATCATGTAATGCTCTGTGGTGGAGTAGCCTAGTTGAGACGCCCGTGGCATGTTGATGGTGGTCAGAGTAGAAGAGGGTGGACCTCACCCATGGCAGCTGTCAGGACAGGAAGTGTTTGAAACCTTGCAGAGTGATGGAAAGGCTGAGCAGGCAGGGAGTGGTGGTAGTAGTCAGGAGCATTAAACTATTCTCTGAGCAAACTTTTCTCAAGCTGGCAGTAATGATCTCTCAACCTTTAAAACGTGTGTGAAGACATTCTATGAGGTTTCCCTTCATAGCTGTCTAACCCTACTCACCTGTGCTAATCTTGTTTTGCTTGTGAATTATGCACTCTACCCACACATTGGCTATGTTGCTGCCTTGGCCTACGGGTGTCCATTGTTGGGTGTCTCTTCAGATAAAAGCATCTGCTAAAGGTAATGGAGCACTGAGCTGAGTCAGTCGGTCTCTTCTCTTCTCTTCTCTTCTCTTCTCTTCTCTTCTCTTCTCTTCTCTTCTCTTCTCTTCTCTTCTCTTCTCTTCTCTTCTCTTCTCTTCTCTTCTCTTCACTTCTCTTCTCTTCTCTTCTCTTCTCTTCTCTTCTCTTCTCTTCTGAAACGTTCTCGAGGGCTACAATTAACTAAGTATTGTAGACTCTCGCACGTTAAAATCTATTGATTGTTGTTGTGCTTCCCTCTACTGGAAGATGTCTCCGTATGGGTTTCTTGGAAAGCAAATTATAAGGTTGCTGTCGAGAGCAAATCAGAGCCCTTATCACCCTCACCTCACAGCAACCATCTGGGCAACTCTTTCAGGCATCTCTACCGTAGCCTACTTTTCCCCCAGATCCTTGTTGAAATTGTGTTGCTGTTTGTGAGTTTTAAATCGTAAAATAGGGCAGACAGTTTGTTTTTGTCTAGCTGATTAATTGTGCATGCACCATTGAGCACCGGCTGTTGCTCTGGTTACAGTGGAAGAAAATAGAGCTATGAGTCGATGGAGAAACATTAGTAACGTATTTTCCACTCTTCGTGACAAAAAACCCAGTCAAATTCAGCTGCTACCATGTGGCCTCATGATAACACACCTCATTCAATCTTTTTCCCTTTGCCCTGTCTTTTGCCACGCCTTGTTCCCATTTTCAACTTTGAACATACTCTGTTGATGAAACAGTCCCTGCTTGATTCAGAGCCGTATTTAGACAGGGCTTTGCCGTCTGCGTCCTCCCCACCGCTATTTTGCCTCAAGCGTTCTGCCCTGGGTCAGCTGACCTGTTCTCTCCCTCTGTGATATGATCTTGGCTCTCCGGGGGTGACTGGCCTTTCCCATCCACACTTCAGGCTGGAGAGGTAAACAAACCAGCAACACTCTATAAAGTGGAAGTTAAGGCTGTGCAATAGATCAATTTAATCATGATCAGGCTAATCCAGATTAAAAAAATGGTTATTTGCCAAATATTTACTACATGTGTAAAGTGAAGTACACAAACAGGTCAAGTGTGTCACTTCCTTTCAGGTAGCAATGAAAAATTAGTTTAAAGTCTTGTGTGTCTTTCATGATCACTTTCGAAAGAGAAATGCTGAAATAAATATCGTGTGTGACTAAGTAAGGAATCATTTAAAATAATCGTGTATTATTTTCAGTATTGACAGAAATAATCATGATCATGATTTTTACCATATCTATTAGGTAGACGTGGAGCTCCTTAGCTCCTCTTGCTGCCGGTGGGGACCTAGTGTGACCCTGGAGCCATCTAGTTTAGTTTAGTTCAGTTTAGCCCATTCACTTGCCTTGGTTTGAGGGGCATGTTGCCACGGCGATGCCAGCCAACCCATGAGCCCTTTGTTTACCTCCTAGACATACAGCCTAAACAGACAGCACTACGTAGGGGTGGGTATTGGCAAAGGATTCACTATTCAATGTGCATCACAATACACATGCCCTGATGCGATTCTATCACAATGCATTGCAATTAATGTACTATCACGATGCATTGCGATATTTACTTAAGTGAATGTGTAAAAATACAGCTTATTTGTCAGTTGCCGTGTAGAATTCATAAGTCAGTTCATTTTATTAAGCATTTTAGCATCTGGGAGAGAGCTTCCATTACAACAGAAATATTACCTGCTCTCTCTACTGAACAAAATGGACTAATGGCAAATTCAAATGTATTATTATTAAATAATCGATTGTGATGAATCGATGTAGTAAGCTTATATCATGAAAATCGTCATAACATTTTTTTGCACACCGCTAGCACTCTGTGTGGTGGAGGTGAAGCGTTGCATTGTCACCGCAGCCCCGACTGCTCTTGACCTCTTCAGCTGGCGGTGGCCCACCGTGACCCCTGGAGGCCATCTGCTGCAGGCCTGACCTGCCAGGGCCTTCAATGCCTTTGTGCTTGGCCTGTGGCTTATGCATTATGTAAGCCAGTCAATTTGCCACTGGCGTATTAGTGCTGCACTCGCCCAACAGCCTACAGTACCACCAGAGTGCAAGGGAGAGTCAAGGTCACTGTTTAATGGCAGAGGGTAGCAATTGATGCACTTTGCTTTCACTTGCACTGAATGGATTCTTACCGCTGTCTTGAGTGTTAAATTGTGCTGATTGTTTTTGTGAAGCAGCAGCGAGTCAAGCAGATTTTTTTGTCCGTTTCTCTTTATTTGACAAGAGGCAATGTAGCAATGCTTTGCAGAGTATCCCTTCAAAAGTATCTTTAACAAACTGGATCATGATGTGATGAGAATTTGGGTTGTTCATTGACCTTTTTAGTACCACAGAGTTTGGTGCACCTGCCTCTGCTTCTGACGGTAGCAAAGCACAATCAAAGTCTTTTTGTATCTTTTTTCCGGGACGATATGATTTCTGGTTGTCCTTAAAGTTTTATAATACTGTTTTTTATTTGATTAACAATTGATTTTGTCTTTGTGGTAGATTTTTGTGGGTATCTTTGTTGAACATTTTACCAGTTTTAAGTTATGCGTTAAAAGTTATGATCTGGATGGTCTGTGGTGTTAACCTGAAAGCCAATATACTCCCTAACCTTCTTCACCTTCCCTGAACGAGGTACTATGAACTTTGCTGTGTGTGTATGGCAGGCATCAAGTGACCTAATGGTGTCCCCCACATTGACTGACTGATCCCCTGAAGTCATGTATCTTTAATGACCTGACCTGCACTCAGTCTCAGACCCACTTCACTCTCTAAACCAGCAGGAAATGAGGAAATCTGAGAGGACTGTTACAGTAGTCATTTTGCAGGTTGTGCACCATTATATTTTGGTTGTTCCCTATGAAGTGAGGGATTAAATTCTGGCTGCATTGTGGCATTTGGCCAAGGGGGGGATCCTATTTTGAAAAAGGCTTGAAAGGATTTAAATCTCTTGAGTTCATTAAATGCATTTTGTCAATGATATGAGCTGATGGTATGGTATTCAAGCACTGCACCTGGTTTTATCACCCAGTGAGCAGACGCAACGTCTTCTGATTGGCTGAGCAGGTGTCCTTTATTCCCCAGTACCAGGACACCTATGATGTCATGCGGACGTGCGGGCGTCCAAGTTGCTTCTTCTCTAACTTTCTGGCGAAGTGGCGTTACTAGTTCTATCGCATCTGGTTGTCTAGTCAAGAACGCGTCGTTAGTTCTATCGCATCTGGTTGTCAAGTCAAAAACCCAGTCGTCAATTCTATCGCATTTGGTTGTCAAGTCACCAACATTCTGCGCGCGTCCTTACATGCCTCCGATAGAGGCGCGTCTCACTAGATTAGGAAGTGGTGCCCATGGCAATGTACCAAGCGCAGTGGTGAATCTACTTTCTCACGAAGTCTTAGATCAACATATTAATAAATTAATACTTAAATGCTGGTAACCGGATGATAAGCGGAATAGCGGCCTTCGAGGTGTCCTGATATCAAGGGAAAATGGACTTGGCGAAGCGAACAGCCCTTCGGCTGCGCCGTCGGGCTGTTTGGAACGCTCCGCCTCGTCCATTATTTCCCTTGATATCGGGACACCTCGTCGTATGCTATTCCATACATAAGGTACCAGCAAAAGTATAGGATTAACTAATAATTCCCTGTCTATGTGCAGTGATTTTAATCTCTGTGCCACAGTGTTTTTTGTGTTTGTCTCGACTGTTTCTTGTGCAAATTGACTTTGATGGGGCATAATGTGTGACCTTGACCTATTCCTGTGCTCTGTTCCAGACATTGCATCGGTGCGCCTCGTCTTCACATCTGGAACTCCTCCAATCAAGGCTGGGTTTGGGAGCTGTGTTCACAGTGGAGGCTCCGCCCATGGCACCTGCCGTAAGCCAATGAAAAGCAGCCAAGCTGGACGCCGCCGCATTGACGCTCGTCCCTGCCGCAGCCTCCGCCCACCCTGACACGCCCCCTCACAGCCCCACCCCCACCAGCACCTGTGCAGCCCCGCCCCACCGTGAGGAGCAGTATGTAAGCGAGGTCCCACCCCTAGCCAGGACGGCTGAACCAATCGCCACCTACAGAGATGCAGGAACCATCACTGGTTAGTAGCACATCTGTGTATTGCTCTGTACGCCTGTTCTTCTCAAAATCAGATCAAGCTCCCCTGGTATGCTCCCATTCCATTCCTTGGCTCCCTATCTTTGTCGAAGACTGCTTGTTTTGCAAAGCATTCAAATCAATCATATTACATTTACCTCTCATGTCTGGTGTTGTATTTACTCAGGCCATGTTAACACATTAGCTACCAAATCACGGGAAAACACGTTTTTACTTCCCATACGTTGGCTCCCTAAACGGGAAAACACGTTTTTGAGTTTTTATTGTTTTTTTTCATAACTAGACACTTCAATGCTTATTATGTGTGATTTTGGGAGCTCTGTGATGAGTAGAACAGACATATATGGCAGTCAAAAGCTTGTGTCATCATCTGGACATTTTAATCACAACGCCAGGATCGGCGCTAACCCAAGAATATTTTTGATAACTGTAAGCTACTGTCCGGAACTGTTCCCCTGCGTTGGTGATGTCACTGTCGCGTCCCTTTCCCCTCTCTGTGTACACCTTGCAAAGTGTCTGCGATGCTGCCATCTTTTTAAACACAAGAATCGTGTTTGTATATTGTTTACTTATTGCTACAGTAGGCTAGCCTGGTTCCTACCAGACCTCCGTGTGTGTGCTCTGGAGCCCCCTGGTGGCACTCCAAACACACACATCGGTCTGGGAGCATGTGGCAGGATTCAATTTCTGGACTCAAAAAATAATGCCGAGCATTTATCACTTCAATATCACTGGCAGCTCACATTGAGGAGTCACAGGTCATATTATAGACCATATTGACGCTTTAGAGATCAACAGAAAATGGTTTTGAAAGAATTTGTTGATATTGAAGCAATAAATGCTGCGATTTTTTTTTTTTGACTGTAGAAATGGAATCCTGCTACATGCTCCCAGACCTAGCAGTGGAGCTCACAAAGCTGTGCGGAACTACAGGTCGGGCAAGAGCCAGGCAAACAGTAGGCTACATTCAGTGTCCACTCTATGGCGCTTTATAGTATGCTACACACAATAATAAGGCTACAGAAGACAACACTTTCACTTTCACATCGTGTCAAACACACCTTCTGGGGGATAATGCAAATAACCTTGGCCAGATCCTACACATTGTGAACTGTGATTGGATTGTTACCCTTACCTCGGATTTGATCGGCAACCAGATAAGTTGGATTCTTCATTCTGTTCTTTTATTACCCCCATGATGATGAAATTGACGCTGTAGTGAACAGGAGAAGCTGGCTGCTACTGTCGAAGCTAGGATTGCTATGTAAACAGTAGCATGCATGGATGCATGGCACAGCACAACAGCTGTTTCCCACACAAGGATCGGATACATTAACGCATTCGATTAACGGATTTTGTTGTTGACGTTGGACTAAATGCCTTTAGGGACCTGTTTGTGGATATGTTTTGCCTACTGCGTGTGACAAGACCCGTTTCGTGTGTGTGCAAAGATTAGTTGCGCAGGAACTTGAACTGTGCAAAAGGAAGTAACATGTACTTCTGGAGGCGGAAAAATGTGTTTGATTGGTTGATACAATTGCAGGGGGAGGTGGCAGAGCAGGAGAGACGTCTAGTACACCAATTTCATATTGAACCCTGTGAAAAAGCAGAAGATTCTGAAACGGCGCATCATTCATAAAAGCCTCAATATCTCCATTCCATGTTGATTTTGCCCGATACCGGCCTTGGTTTAGCTCACAATAGCTCGGCAATGAAAGCACATATAGACACGCGGTTTTCACGTACGAAGAGGTGAAAGTCTCACCTTTCAAACAAGCCATAACATGTTTCGGTGGCCCTATCACACAATATGCTGTGACTCTACAAAAACACCTAAAAATGGTTTAGAACGCTGGGAGTCTAGGACATGATTCTGAAAACACCGCTGCTAGTCAATGTGTTAAAGATTATTTCATGCTGATGAGGGTTAAAGCTAAGACAAATCAGGGGGAGATAAATGGTATTTTCAGTTGTTTGTTGCAGTTTGGTCAGTGCAAATTCATTTGTTTATTCTTACATATTTTGGGCTTCCAGCTAAAAAACAAAAGAGGATTTCACAAAATTAGAATATTGTAATGAAAGCACCATTTTCTTCAGAAAAGAAAGAAATTCTTTGGTGCTTTCTAAAGGACCTGTATGAACAATGTCTCATCAATAAGTCACACTACAATTATATGAGAGAACCTGTAACATAAAATATGTCAAGGTAATGTTATAAAATTACAGTATTGTATAATTTATAAATTTTGCCGTCATGGTGTTCAGCAAAGGCGTAGAGTTGCTTTCTCAACATCAAGTTGCAAAACAAAGCAACCCTTTTATTCATGAGGACTTTCTTGCAGTCACCAGGTCAAGAGGATTGTCCTGCCTGCTGTTTTCTCTTCATGTTATGAAAATAGCACAAACCAGGGGTTAGGAGTGTGTCCTGAAAGCATTTTATTGAGGGCCACATTAATAACGCCCCATTGCAGTGTGAAACGGCCGACCCGGTAGCTGGGGGTCACAGATATTTTCCGAGGCAAAGCCATGTGCGAGTTAAAAATAAATGCTGAGTGAGTGGGGGAAAGAGGAAGGGGGTGGAGAGACAGAGAGCAAGAGAGATGTGGAGAGAGGGAGATAAACAGTAGGGTAAAAGCTGGTAACAGACCGAGTGAGAGAGTGCGTGATGTAGAGAGGGATGGAGTAATAGAGAGAGAGTGAGTGAGTGAGTGTGTTTGGGGAATCTGAAGCAAGAGTGTTGTGGCCTGGTGCTGTGTGAGGCCCAGCCATGCCTGGAGCCAAAGGGTGTGAGAAGTACAGAACAACACCAAAGCAATAGGAGGGGGAGGAGGAGGAGGAGCGCTTCCCTGGCCTCTCCACTGTCTGCTTAAATGCCCTCAGACAAAATGCCACACACTGGTGTGAGTGTAGGCATGCACCATTAGGATATTTAATTGTGCTCCTTTTGGCTGTTTCCTGAATGAACATCACACACACACCATCACGAGATGGTGCCATCACCATCAATTTTACACTGACATTGGCTTTAAATGAAATTTAATTTAATGTTTGCATTTGCTTTACCTTTGGTTACATGGATCAATACATTCTAGGGATGGCACAAACCGCACCGAAAACCGAAACCGTACAATTCACACACATACCGAACCGAACTGCCCAGAAAAATATGTAAAACAGAGATTCTAGGAGTATCTTATCCAGTCTCTCTGATTAAAACATTGGCGTATAAGACCAAATCAGAGGATGACACAATTAAAATCATACCATTTTCACATTATAAGCCTATACAAACCATATGTAGGATATTTAGTGATAAGTCCGATTCTATTAGCCAGTGCACCATTTATCATGAACTAAAAAAAAAGAACCGTGTAGAGAACCGAAAACCGTGACCTTGACACCGCGATATGAACCGAACCGTGAATTTTGTGAACCGTACCACCCCTAATACATTCCTGCCTTTCTGCTCGTTATGACCTGAAACAGACGCGAAAGCTGTAGGTATTTTATTGTCCTTGCAAGTCTAAAGAAGGGAAGGCTAATCGTCCCAGACTAGACCTTTTTAATTACATCATCATCATTCATACATTGGAGATTTGAATCTCAAGTGCAGCTCCATAGTAGATTTGATAGTAATTGAAGAGTAAATGGATGCAGGTTACTTCTTATCACAGGTTACGTTTAGCACATCTCTCAGCTAGGACACTCGGTACTTGGATCTTAAAAGTGAGTGGATGTAATGCTGGTGAATAGAATTAGTTATGTAATCCAGAGAGAGAGAGAGATTTGCTTGCTTCCTGTCCCTCGCTGAATAAACTAGGGCCCCTCTAGGGGATTTAATCCCTTTTGGCAACAGTTTGTGGACAAACCACAGACACACTTTGAAACAGTGACAACAGAACACCATGTCTTTGCTACTGCCTTGCGACCTGCTAGTTACGTACCGCCTTGTTCTCCATAGGTAGGGCTGTCTTGAATGTCAAACATGATTTTAGCAATCTTTTTAAAATTATTTTTCATGATAATTAATACTGCCCAGATGACGACTCACAGACTTTATTGATTCCTTAATTTTTCATAATGTTGGTGTTATGCTCAGTCTTTATTCTCTAATATTATTAGTTATTTTTTGTGACATCTGATCATCATCCTCAATCCAGATATCCATACCGAGCAGATATATAACATGGTTTCAGCCATCTTAAGGTGGATCTAGCTGAAAGTAGGCCATGGCATACCTTAAGTGTAAGAAATGTGCTGAACAACAGCAGTCATGCGATTCATCTTTTTTGTTCAACTTTTTGGATCAGTTCCTCCTGGCCCACTGTGGCTGCCTCTGCTCCAGTTGACCAATCAGCTGGAGTGTGAGGGTGAGTGCTGCCCTCTAGTGGCTGAAAGTGGTACTCCATGTGGGGGCAGCGAAGTCGCTTATATGGGAACTTTAAAAATCTGTACACTGTAAAACATTTCCGTCAGTTAAACGTTAAAAGGTAAGTGGCCCTGCTGCCTTAAGTTTGAAATTTAATTGAACTTGAGAAAGCCTTGAAGGCTTGCCTTACAAACTAAAAGGCAGCAGGGCAACTTACCTTTTTTGTTACTCTTCAAGAATTGTCATTCATTTACATAGTTGTATACATACACATAATAATGACATTGAAATGAAGGGTTCTATCTGGCTGAAAAGATCACTCTTTTAAACTCACTGATTACTGATTGGACGGACAGACGGCCATGTTTGAGTTTTCCATTAAAGAGGAAAGGTGATCCCAGGTCTCTCTCCCCCTCTTTTTCTGTGTCTCATTCTCTCTCTACCTATTTATCTATTCTATCTTTTTCATTTTCTGTCCCTTCTGCTCTCTCTCTCTCTCTCTCTCTCTCTCTCTCTCTCTCACTCACTCACTCACTCACTCACTCACTCACTCACTCACTCACTCACTCACTCACTCACTCACTCACTCACTCACTCACTCACTCACTCACTCACACACACTCACTCACTCACTCACACACTCACACACTCACACACTCACTGTTACACTACTTGACTGAGATATAAAAGGTCAGAGCAGTTAGTTAATGAGACTGGAATTTGTTTGTTTTTTTCATTTGTCCTGTGGTTTGTTTGCAAGTACAGATCATGCTAAATTTAATCCTGTTCCTTTTTGGGCACCCACCCAGTATTTTTTCCATTGTGCACTGGACATTGTTCCAGGTAAAACGGGAAAATATCATGTAGTATATATCTCGAAAGGATATGTTCACATCTTCATATTGTATGTACCTAAAAAGTATTGGGCTCTTACTGGGCTACATATAAGGTCTATGTTCATTGTTGACCATGCTTGAGCAGTTTTTATTTGACACACTGGAGTGCCTTTTGGTCCGGGTCGCATTTTGCACAAATGGAAAGTGTATAATATATGTTCTCTGTCTGCTATCTCATCTCAGACAGGTGTTACAGCATACCATGCTTTGTAATACTGGTACGTAATGTAGCAGCTACATTTTAGCATGCTAAGCAAGTTTTGAATGTTAACTATTAACTTTACATACAAAGTAACAGCCACAAAGTTCACATTGACATCACCGCTGTGAAGTTGGATTTGTTTGTATCTAATATGAACAGCGTGTCCCAAAAATCGTTATAAAAGAGGTGTAAATTGAATGCAAATGTAATAGAATTTACAGACATCTTGTTTTGTCACAGCCTATTCTCCAACTGTTGTCTAAAGTCTATGAGACCTGCCTGCAACAATCACTGAAAGGGAATACACCCATTGAAAGTGAATGCACTTTGTGTGATTTTGCAGCAATGCCTGGTCCAGAATAGATGCCAGTTTGAGAGCAGACGGATACAAAACAATGACAAATTCTCTAAATTCTATTACACATTGCATGATGTGTTAATATATACCTTACGTTATGATGATTTGATTTAAAGTGTTTGTACATGTTTTGGGATACCCTGTTTGTGAGTGCAGACAGATCAGGCTGTACCGCATGTGTGAAACTGTGGGCTGTGCTTTCGAAGTTGTATAAGGGGCAGTATAAACTGAGAGTGTGATTGTCATATGTCTCCTATTCATGCAAGCCGTTGCATAAGCAAGATTGTACCTAGGCAAAGGGAAAGGAGTTCTGTGAGTGTACAAGCTCAGGACACTGGCCAGGCTTCTAGGAAGCTGTGTGGTGGTAAGCAGTAGCCTTTCATGCATCCTTTTATTTTATGTATATCCTTTTTGCAATGATTTTGCTTTTTTTAGTCGTTGCATGTATGCTATTCAAGATTTTCTCTAGCCTCATAATGTGTACTATTCCACCAGTGGAACACAGTAATAGTCTTGGAAAATACTTAATTAAGCTTACCATACTACAACAACACTACCATGACACTACACGGTGCCTTTAGCTATGCGTTACGACTTGGTCATTGACATTCTGGTAACAACAAATTTACAATGGGGGCATGTCTTAATTTACCATATAAAAAATGTGCATGCAAGAACACCACGGTAGTATAAGGATATTTAATATATTATTTGCTGTTCTTGTTTTTTTTAAACCAGACTATGCAGTGGTCATCCTGAACTCATGTCTTCTCGGTGCCCACAGTCTACTGTACCCTGGCAAGGCTAGCCTCTGCCAACACACACACACACACACACACACACACACACACACACACACACACACACACACACACACACACACACACACACACACACACACACACACACACACACGCAGAAACACACGTGCACACACAAGCACGTGCACACACATTTGCCAGGGTTTCTATGGCAGCGGCATGTTTGTGTTTAAAACTTTGCCGGTTTGAGCGATTGTTAGCCATGCCTGACTCACAGCCTTCCTCATTTCCATGGCCGCCGTGGTGTTACTGTGGTGGGCCTATGGGGAGGTTGTCGTCAGGCTGTCTCCCACAGTTTTTTTTCCTGGAGCCCTGCCAAGTTCTGCAGTAAGTGTAGTGTGTGTGTATGTGTATGTGTTCGCCTGCATGCAAACGCACACATTTCTGACATGGTGTTAAACTGTGTGTGTAACTTTGGGTCAGAGTTATAAAACAACCAGCCCACGGTCAAATAATTGTGCCACTTATTTGTCATGTCCACACTTATTTTTGGATTATTTTTCATTAAAGCTATAGGCAAGGTGTTGCTCCATTGCTGCAGCAGTGGTTTAGTCACTGATGAGCTCATGTTGGTGCTCATGGTGTTGACCTCATAATTGGGGACGGAGTGTAACTGATGTTGTTGGACGGACAGACGGCCGTGTTTGAGTTTTCCATTAAAGAGGAAAGGTGATCCCAGGTCTCTCTCCCCCTTCTTTTTCTGTGTGTCATTCTCTCTCTACCTATTTATCTATTCTATCTTTTTCATTTTCTGTCCCTTCTGCTCTCTCTCTCTCTCTCTCTCTCTCTCTCTCTCTCTCTCTCTCTCTCTCTCTCTGTCTCTCTCTCTCTGTCTCTCTCTCTCTCTCTCTCTCTCTCTCTCTCTCTCTCTCTCTCTCTCTCTCTCTCTCTCAGATTGACAAATCAGCATATCATCAGCTGTCTCTCTCCCCTCTCCAGTGTGCTGATCTGTTTGATCTGCTGTAAATGTGATGGCACTCGGCCACTCCCGTCCCCACCACAGCTGACATGCAGCGCCACATGTTTACCTAGGCCAGGCTGCCAGTCCAACATCTGCAAAACACATTTCAGCCCCATTTACTGTTAATTCATGGAAGCGCTCGGTTTCCTGGTAACTGAGACGTTGCAGAGAATGCATACAGAGAAGTGATTGGCCGATAAAACTAATATTTGAAAGGATGGTAGCAAGTGTCCATGGCCTTGCAAGCCGACCATTATTACCTGATGAGGTGGCGTGCATGACAGAAATAAGAGGAAGGCAGTGTAGAGAAGAAATGAACATATTAACATATGGGTTACAGAGTGTCGTACAGAAGCGCAAAGATTCACGTCTTTATGCATTAGAACAGGGATGTCAAACTCAAATTGACTGAGGGCCAAAATCAAAATCTGGAACGAAGTCACGGGCCGAACTCAACCATTATTTTTACAAATGGACTAAAATTGTGCATGCATGCACTTCATACTCGTAGTTAAATTGTGCATACAGTCTTTCCCATCATATTTGTTAGTTAAAATGTATCTACACATCCTGTGACACTGCAAATTCCATGTTCAAGTTGTTTTACGCTATACATTAATGGTGTATGTATGTGGGCCAACTGTAATACACATTTGAAATGATCTCGCGGGCCAAATAAAATGGTTCCGCGGGCCAAATTTGGCCCCCGGGCCTGAGTTTGACATCCCTGCATTAGAAGATGTACACAGAGAGGGTCTCTGTGTATTTAATGCACGCATGCTTGGTAGCTCTTGTGTGTGCTTGTGTGTTCAAGTATGCATTGTGTATTAAGTATGTGTTCCTGTCAAAGCACTTTAATATGCATGATTGTATGTACTGTGATTGACACATTCAGTCGTTATATCCCCAAAACGCAGAGCCTCTTTGATGTAATGCTTTTGCGTGCACCGCAGCCACCGCCACTTTTGAACAGATGGATGGATTTGTCCCAGATTCTGTGTGTTAATGCCCTAGGTTCATGATTTGGTCAGATTTTGGAAGTCAACACTTTCAAGATGGCTGAATTCAAGATGGCCTAATTCTTGTTTGGCCCATAACTTTTGACCGGGTGGATGAATTCGTCCCAATTTTTTTTTGCTTTGTTTTTACAGTAGTTGTTTGGTTAGCCTATGCATGGCACTGATATATGTACTGTATATATTTAATATATTAGTTTATAAATCGGTGGATGGGAGTGGTGAGAATTATGGGGTACTGGAAGCGTTGCGTTTCGGTGCTATACCTTTAGCATTCGGAGACGACTGCATAGGTCTAGTTATCTACTGCCAAAGCAGTGTTAGACTATAAAAACAATTTTGGGATGTTCTGCCGAGAAGCAGATTTATTATTATTATTAATATTATTATTAATATTATCATTATTATTGTTGTTGTTGTAATAATTATAGTAATGATGGTATTGATAATATTAATATTGTTATTCATATTTTCTGTCAGCGGGTCAGTCTACAGCAGCACAGCTGTTCTCCCCCTTTGCATGTCTCTGTGCTGTGTGCAGTGGGCCAGTTTGTTCGTGTGATCTCCTGCCACCAGTGACATTCAGACACCTTGACATTTGAGTTGGGGACCGCCCCCTCCCCCCACCACCCCCTTTCCAGTAGTCCGAGCAGGCGCATACACACACACACACACACACACACACTGTAACCAAAAACAGCTACGCCGAGGGCCTGGACGTGACCGGAGCAAGCTCTCAGTGCTGTTCTGTCTGGACCAGGGGACACCAGCAGTGTTGAACCAAAGTGGGTTTGACACCCCTTCACATTATATTCAAGAGGGGTTTTTCATGTAATGAATGAACACAGATGATCACGAACTGGACAGGTTCTTGGTGTGTGTGTGTGTGTGTGTGTGTGTGCGCGCGTGTGTGTGTGCGTGTGTGTGCGCGCGCGCGCGCGCGCGCGCGTGTGTGTGTGTGTGTGTGTGTGTGTGTGTGTGTGTGTGTGTGTGTGTGTGTGTGTGTGTGTGTGTGTGTGTGTGTGTGTGTGTGTGTGTGTGTGTGTGTGTGTGTGTGATCTTGGACAGTGTGTGATCTTGGGCAGTGTGTGTTCATTGGCAGTGTGTGTGAGGCTGGGCTTGCTTTAGGTAAGCTCCTTTGGGAATGACATAAGCTTGTGTTGGATAGCATCACACGCTCCACATTAAGCTAGTTTTATGCTCACCATGCTTCGCATGCAAGTAAGTGATGTGAAAATGACATCAGCACAGCATTCCAAGTCTGCGTCTTAGCCCCCAACACATCATCTTTTTTGTACCTATTGCATGCCTGTGACGTAGTAGTCCATTCAAAGTAATAGACAAGGATATGTTTTTCAAAGCTAACCATAGCCTCTTAACTCTTTTCTATTGGAAATATATTGAGGGTTGAAATCGGTTTCAAATGGAGTGAAAGATTTATTGATGGTCAATAAGCACAACAGGCACAAACCTCGTAAAAAACTGCTGCATTTTTTGCAGGATATTTTTGGCTAAAATATTGCATAATGCAGTGGGGGGGTTGCACTATGTTTGGAATAATTATTTTCCCACAGTACACCATTCATTAAACAAATCAAACCTGTTGTTATAACCTTTTCATATATAATTGACCAAAAAACCTTCAAGATTTGTTCTGTTTCATGCTCATGCACATGCTCTTAGTTTTACTCTGACTTTGCACTGTGTTGTGCTGCCATAACGACTCGATTTGGCTTCCTTAATGAAGATTATAATGCATTGTACATGTACTGGCTGTGAAAACAGCAAACACACTCATACATTTTTCATTAACAAACCTTCACATAAGCCACGTTTCACCAGATATGGAAACACCAGAATTAAAGTAGTTAATCGTTTGTTTACTTTTTTTATCTTCTTTACTCTTACTCTCTGTTTTCTCTCTCTTATCTTCCTATCAGTTGTTCACATCCTGCTCTCATCAACTTTTGCTTACCACCTGTTGAGCGCACAGCTGAAGTTTCCCCTCCCGATGTCTGCTAGTTTCTCTGTGGTCTCTGAATCACTGGACACACGCCTCCCATGTAGTACACACACACACACACACACACACACACATTCCTAATTCATACACACACCCACACACCCACATGCACGCACACACAGACACACACGCACACGCGCATTCCTAATTCATATACACACAGAGACAAAGCAGAGGCTGAGACGAAACAATGCTCAGAGTCAGACCTATCAGACTGGCCTGGATGTGCTCTAGTCTATGTTTAGAGAGAGAGAGAGAGAGAGAGAGAGAGAGAGAGAGAGAGAGAGAGAGAGAGAGAGAGAGAGAGAGAGAGAGAGAGAGAGAGAGAGAGAGAGAGAGAGAGAGAGAGAGAGAGAGAGAGAGAGAGAGAGAGAGAGAGAGAGAGAGAGAGAGAGAGAGAGAGAGAGAGAGAGAGAGAGAGAGAGAGAGAGAGAGAGAGAGAGAGAGAGAGAGAGAGAGAGAGAGAGGTGTGTGTGTGTGTGTGTGTGTGTGTGTGTGTGTGTGTGTGTGTGTGTGTGTGTGTGTGTGTGTGTGTGTGTGTGTGTGTGTGTGTGTGTGTGTGTGTGTGTGTGTTGTGGTGTGTGTGTGTGTGTGTGTGTGTGTGTGTGTGTGTGTGTGTGTGTGTGTGTGTGTGTGTGTGTGTGTGTGTGTGTGTGTGTGTGTGTGTGTGTGTGTGTGTGTGAGAGAGAGAGAGCCAGAGAGGGGTGGAAAAGAGAAAGAGGGGGTGGGAGGGAGGGACAGAGAGAGAGGGAGGTTCAGGCGAGTGCAGCACCATGTGACTGTCGTCATCTACATGCCAGACATGGCTGAGAGAAGCGCAGGCTCCTCTCTCTCGCTCTTGCTCTCTGCATTCGTTCTCTCTCTTTCTCCCTCTCTTTCACAGTTCCCCCCTCCTCTCTCTGTTCCACTCTTTCACTCGCCCTCCTAACTCCTCTCCACTCCGCTCCTTCCTGTCGAAGAGAGAAATGTGAAAGAGAGCAGGCACAGCAGCGGGCCGGTCTGCGGGAACCATGAGTGAGTATATACACCGAGCTGAAGTTTTTGTTTTGAAGTTCACGATGTTTGATGTCACTTTTCTTTTCGTCAAAAGTGGATTACGGGGCGCTGAGCCAAAGCTGAAAGCCATATGGTAAATGGCTTAACCTTAACCCCCGGGTCAGTTACTCCGGCTCGCTGGGCTTGGCAAGGAGTTAGCGGGGGAGGCTGGAGAAAGCCGGCGAGGGGTAAAACCCTGAGTAACTGTATTAATGGAACGTTTTCTAGTAGAGAAGTAGCCTGCTGGCTTCTTGTGAGGGGGAGAGGTTAGGATAATGTTACCTTGCTCGTTGAGTCGGCTTGATGTTGTTCCATTACATGTATGCAACAGATGAGACTTCTGCTATCCTTTTGTTGGTGTACAAATGCTTTGTATATCTTCTCTTGACTGTTCAAATCTGTCAAAGAGGCTTGTGGGTGCCGTCTTGCAACTGAGTTAGCGGTGTCAGTTGTGGAGTCATCTTGATACAATTCCGTAACTGAACTAAGGATTGTCACTAGCTTTTAAAATGTGCAGCAAGCAAGTCTTCTACTGTCCAGTTATCAGTATACAAAGTTGCAATCCATACATGAGACTGGTGGTGCCATCTTGGATCACAGTTTGTATTTGACAGTGTCAGTGTGACTCTTTGAGTGCCCCCCTTCTCCTTTTGATCAGTGTAGTCACAAGACGTAAACAGTGTCGAAGAGGTGGAAGAGTCTGTCAGAAAATGGCAGCAAGCTGTGTTTGTGGGTGTATATTTGTTTGTTTAAGTGAGGGAGCTTGTGTGTGTGTGTGTGTGTGTGTGTGTGTGTGTGTGTGTGTGTGTGTGTGTGTGTGTGTGTGTGTGTGTGTGTGTGTTTCAAGAGACTAAGAGTGGTTGAAGAGAGAGAGAGGTAGAGAGAACTCTAGAGAGAGAGAGGGAATGCCAGGGGTAGAGGAGACAGGAAGGGCATGGCTCTGTGGCCTGCTATAGACCCGCTCGCGCGGCATGAGTGGCCATAAATATAGGACAGAAATAATCGGCGTGACCAAAATCTCACTTGCCCCCCATAGCAGGGCAGTAGAACACAGCCAGAGCTCAGATTTAAAAACACGGTCAGACGCCCCTCGCTTGGTGCCACTGAGGTTAGGAGTCGGGGCAGCACTGTTGGTATACGCTGCTGAACTTCAGAGTAAACACAGCCGACCGCACTACTAAGACCCTGATTACATGGACAGGGATATTTTTGGGATTTTCCTCACATGAGTTATAAGCTCCCTAAAGTGGATGTTTTTAAGCTGAGATTTCTAAAATCGCACCTGAAATTGACGCTTTTAACATAAAAAAATGCAAGAAATCTGCTCATTTGAAAAAAAAAACAGCGATGAAGTGCGTGCCTGGTAAACAGCCAATCCCCTGGCACTTTGTGTTGACGCAACAATTGAGATTTATCCACATGTCGTGTAAACACGATTTAAAAAAATAAACAGATGAAATTGACTCAGAACATTGTTGGATCGGGTATTTCACAAAATGTTTGTCTAGAAGCTCCTTCTGGGCTCAAAAAAAAGTTTCTTTGAGGTGCTCTTCAGATGAGGAAATTTCAGGTCCAAGAACAACAACAAACACAAGAACTTGGTAGTCACTCCACTTGCCATGGAGTTGTTTTTGTTCTTGGAGCTCTTTGGTTGTGTGAAGTATACGTGGGTTCACCGTGTTTGTAAACACAATGTTGTGAGGAGGGGCAAGACACTGGCAGCCAACCATGTGAGATAATTGTTTGACCGACAGCTTTTTCCAACAATCAGAGGTTGAGTTGTGCGCAGTTAGTTTTGCACAGTCAAGGGAAAACAAAAATTTAGAACCCATGTATAGACTATGTAGTATTGTACCAGTGTCCATGTAGACAATCTTTGATTTGCTAGCCACAGCTGTGTATCACCTCAGTGCACACTCTACTGTAAGAAATACGCTGGCTAGCCCTCTGCCAATATGCAGAATACACTCCACTGAGACTTGTGAAACCAGCACGGTGAGCTTTGCTTGTAAAGTGTAAAGTGTAAAGTGTAAAGTGCTTGTAAAGTGAAGCTTGTGTAAACCCCAAAGCCATGAGTGTCATCATCCTTTTCATTCATTTAACAGAGACCATGTCCAGAAACAAGTCATGTACAAGAGTGAGGTATTCATTCAATCTGTCCACCCTGGTCATGGAGCACACTAACATATTGCTTTTTGGGGGGCTTTCCCCAGTAATAAATGTCCCTCGTCGCAGTGTCACCACAGTGTCCTTCAGCGGGCTGAACTGATTAGCAAACGCTCTGTTGACACACGATGTGTTGCGCTCACAATCCGGGCATACCAAAGGTTGCTTGGACAGCTGGTGTGTGTGTGTGTGTGATGTACTGTATAGGAACTGTGACAGCCTGCCTCTGTGTCTGTGTTGCACAAAACCCTTTCTTCCATTTTACATTACAGTGCATAACACTGTTTTATCCAAAGTGACTTATAGTAAAATTACTTAGGTACAGGGCATTGGTTACAGTCTCTGGAGCAATGTGAGGTTAGGGACACCTCAGCCGTGGATGATGTGGGATTTGAATCTGAAACCTTCCAATTCCAACATCAAGGCCCTGAACATTTAAGCCACAGCTTGGCCACAAGAAATCTTGATCTTTTCAGTGCAGGTAGTCCATGTGACGGGTGTCTGTTGTCACGGTGGCCACCTTCACTGTAAAGATCTGAAGGTTGGGAAACCCTGGGTTAACTAGAAAGCACACCTGGGAAACTCCCATTGTCATTCTGACACAGCATTTGTCAGCACACGGTGCTCACGACACAAAACTGCATTTATGCAGCCGCATGCACCCATGCGGCGGGACGGTACTATGCTAAGGGTACTTCAATCATAGAGGAGGTTGGGGGAGAGCACTGGTTAATTACTCCCCCACCAACCTGGCGGATCGGGAGTCGAACCGGCAACCTTTTAGTCTGAAGCCCTAACAGCTTACCCATGACTGATTAACTACATCTATAACCACATGTTTGTTTTTTTATATTGTGTTTTTGGAAGCGTTTTAGCATTTATTTATTTATTTAGCATTTATTTATTTATTTAGCATTTATTTAGACAGGGAAGTAAACATGGAGGCAGGAAACCAGACTCAAACCTTGGTCCTCATGGGTAATGTGTATCTGGTACTCATATGTAGACCAGTGTGTTTGCATGCTAGACGGCAACCCCCACATCTTTAAGTATTTTTGACTATACTGTAGTATTTTTTTTTCTTGTATGCATTTTATGTTCCCATGGCAGTGGTATAGATTGTGTGCAAGCCAAAGTTGTGAGAATGACTGAGCAGTCAGCAGCACTCCATTGAGTCGGCCTGGCTCATTGTGCTTGAATCAGCTCCACGTGCTGTGTTGATTTCTGCTGTCTGTGTTGTGATGATGTGGGGGGGGGGCACTGCGGGGTTTGCCGGCCTCAGCAGCATGGGTTTATGGTCCTGTCAGGGCCGCCATTGTCTGCCAGTGAGTACCACTCACTCTCCTCTCCCCCTCGCCTCATACCCCTGCCTCCCTGCATGCACGGGTCAAGCTCAGAAGGGAAGGGTCAAACATCTGACAGTTGTCTAACAGTCACTTTCAATGATCTGTTGTGATCCACCAAATCTCAGCAGCTTCTCTCCATGCACAAGTCAAATATAGGGAGGAAGGGCCAAACACATACACAGTGATGGTGAGGCACAGTGGTAAATTGCAGGGTGGAAAAAACCTTTTAGTCATTCTATCAACCAGGGCTTGACATACACTTTTTTGGTTCACCAACCGCAGTGGTTAGTGGGTTTTCAGAATCTCCAGCCATTCATCCTTTCTACTACCCACGGTTTTATTGTCAGTTTTGTTTTCATGATTGCCTGTGTTTAAGCTCAGAACAGGAAGTGCTATTCAGATGAGTGCCATGAGCATAACGTCTTACATGAAGATGCCATTGCCATGGTAGCCAGACAGCTCTGTAGCTAACCGGTCACATAATGGTCACATGATGCCATGGTTAAGGCACCTCAGTCATTGGGAAGGGATGGTCCCTAAATCCCCTTTCCCACAACAGGTCAGTGTTAGGAATTGAACCTGGAAGGCTGCAAGTGCAATTCCTTCATTGCTATCCTGTGACTGCCCCCGCTATTCACCTTGTATTTGATTACCGTGCTCCAATCATCCACAAGAGGGCCCCATTGTTCTATATGCTGATCTGGTGTAATTGCTGTCATTTCAAACACTGGCCATATAGAGACGTCATGTTTGGCTCAGACAAGGCTAGTATTCTCATTGCCCATTCTCTATGTTTGGGGGGGGGTTAGGGGGGAAATACATATGTGCTGGCTTTATTGTTTCTCCCCATTGTTCCCCCCCCAGCACTTTGCCAATTTGACCTTAAAAACCTCTCAACTTGACTTTTGTAGGCTCCCATAAGGATTTGGGGGAAGAAACACCATAAACGACTCTTTCCTCCCCATACGCATTAATATAAATGTTTCCCCCATTTCAATATGGCTGTGGCCTTGAAATTGATTGGGACATCACGCCAACGTACACCCTGTCTCCTCATCGTCTCCTGACCTTGCCTGTCCTCTGTCTCTTCCTCCTTTCCCCAGATGTGTGTAACAGCACTGATCTTCCAGAGGTGGAAATCATCAGTCTACTGGAGGAGCAGTTGCCCCACTACAAGCTACGAGCGGACACCATTTATGGCTACGACCACGACGACTGGCTGCACACCCCCCTGGTCGCCCCGGACTCCCCCAGCCTGGACCTCACCACTGAGCAGATAGAGGAGACCCTCAAGTACTTCCGTGAGTACCGATACAGTCTATATACACACCAACACGTGCAGTCACATACTTCTGAGAGTACCGATACAGTATATATGAACACCAGCACGTGCAGTCACATACTTCTGAGAGTACCGATACAGTCTATATACACACCAACACGTGCAGTCACATACTTCTGAGAGTACCGATACAGTATATATGAACACCAGCACGTGCAGTCACATACTTCTGAGAGTACCGATACAGTATATATGCACACCAACAGATGCAGTGTCGTGTACCTCTGAGTAGCGATACCGTATATACACACACACTAACACTTGCAGAGTCAAGTACTTCTGTGAGTAGAGCTGTCGTATACACTCCAACACATCCCAAATAATTAAGAGAGAAGTGATGCAGCATATACACACCAACACGTGAAGAATCAAGTACCTCTGGGACTAGAGCTGGCATATACACACCAACACGTGTAGAGTCAAGGACTTTCGTGAGTAGTGATCTAGTATACACACACACACCAACATGTGCAGAGTCCCGTACTTTTGTGACTAGAGCTGCTGTATTAACACCAACAGCTTGCAAGATAATGAAATGCTTCTATGTGTAGAGATATCAGCATACATGCCAATACATGCAGAATAATTTAATACTTCCATGAGTAGAGATGCACAAGGGTTGCAAATCAATATTGTTCCTCCTGTCCTCTCTTCTGGCCTCTAGCCATGGCGGTGTGGGGTCCTCTGTGGAGAGTGACTTTTTGTAAGTTTCCCCCTTTGAAGTTCTATTGTTTGCAAGATATTGAATTAAGACTTTGATCATTGATGACGTCACCCTGAGTCACGAGGCCAGAGGAGAGGATGTGAGGAAGGCCATTGGTTTTGTAGCCGCGCACACACACATGCAGAATTGCGTGCAACCCTCACAGTGGCTTAGACTCTGGCCAGAAGCTCGGCTTTAAGGAGAGTCGGCTATTTTTAGATCTCGTTAGTTTCCCCAACTACGTCATGCCCATTCACAGAGAACACCTCTTTTGGCTGTTCCTACTCTCTCTGGCATTTACCTCTACCCTCACCTCCTATTCTTGCCACACGCCTCTCTGTATGTTGGCGTGCCCATTCACAGAGGAACTTCTTTTGGCAGTTTTACATTGACACCGCATGGCTCTACTACTCTTGCAACCTGTTTCTCCAACTGTTGTATGAATTATAACTCATGCTCTGTGCTTTAGCCTGATGATTCTAACGCATTGCAAGCTGCATTTCCTTATACTTATGAAAACACTGGCATCCTGTCCTCCAAAGCAAAGCAGGAAATGGATTTTTGTCGTCTCTGCTAGCTCCCTCTGGAGTATTGCACTATTCTATTCCCTAGCAACGAGTGTGAGTGAGGAGGCCATGCACAATTGGTCCTTTCACAGCCCTTGTAGCAGTTGGTAGTTGTTTTAGCTTTGCTGGGCAGAGAGAGAACAGATTGCCTTGTTGTGGACAGCGGCTGCAAATGTTGGCAGAGGAAACTTAGGACTGCGTGTTAGGGAATGACATTGAAAAGTCTTAGGGCCTCCTTCACAAGAACGTGTACCCTTTAACTCCTGGGGTTGTCTAATGTCCCTGTGGCAATGTGAGTGGACAACGTGTTCTGCTGCTCTTAAAATGGCCTTCAGTACTCATCTGGCAAATTGCCCTTGAAGTTTTTTTTAATCCTTATGTATTCATTAATTCATTAATTCATTCAAATGACATTACACATTCATATACATGTCAGTAAATGTTAGCCAGCAGGCTAATTTTCAACTGTATTCCTTTGGCAAGGATATATACCAGGCTACTCTGTTGTGTTATAGTATTCCTTGGCCTTTTCCGAGAGTTGGCTTTTTTTAATTTAAGTGTATTGGCCAGCTTCCTCGGGGTGAAGGGACAGCTGACTCCCAGTTGCCACAACAAACATTCCCCCGTGTGACCAACCGCAACTTCAAACCTTGGGGCCCTCTGCTGGACAGATTGCCGTTGATTGGATAACAGGGCTGGCCGTAAAGCAACAGCTGAGAAGGTCATGAATACAATTGGTCGTTGCATCCTTCTGTTTTTTTAAGGGGGGGAATGTGACCATAAGAATGTGACCAGTTATGCTCAACAATGCTCTAACCCAAATTACTGACACAGATTTCAACACAAGAGCCCCACTGATCCCAGCCCAGTAGTGTTCCACAGACCCAGTGAGCCTCCCAGTAGCTTATTAGTCAGCACGCTGTGGTCGTGAATGTTGCAAATGACTAATTGGTGGTGACTCATCTAGGCCCCATCCACAAAGACCTCTCCTTCCCTTATTGGAACATATGGAACTTGTGTTTCACTGGAGCCTCTGTGGTGTCAGACAGATAATTTAGGCAGACCTGCGTCATTGAGAGTTTTGGTGATAAGTTAATGTGATAAAAGTATGTTTTTGTTGATGAATAATGGTTAATTCGCTTACCTTGGTCCTCCGCAACTAGGTGTAACACTAGACAGAACCCCAGTGTTTCAGTTTGTGTCATTTTACATTATTGCATATTACACTACATTGAGCAGATACTCATCCAATATGACTTCTGGTCTGTCAGAGAATACAGGTGTAATGGGTAGTGCAGTTGAATAGGATCTGTTTGTTATGAAGGGAAGAGATACGTCTCTGCAAGCTTTTACAAGGTCTGGCACACATGTTGCTGCAGAGCTTGTACATATATGCTAAATAAATAAATAAAAAACCCTCACAAAATCTTAAACTGTGGCAATACAGCAGATAAGTAAGAAAGTGTAACATATTTCAGACATGGCACGTAAGATTTATGGAATTAGCCGTGCCCTGCTTAATGTCTGTGATGTGTCTTCTTTCAAGCTGCCTTTCTCAAATGTGTTTCTAAAAATAACAGGCCAGACACGAGGCTTGCAATTATTCATTTAAGATGCATGTAAGTGGAAGTGTACATTTAGAATAGTTGGAACTATAGAGTAGCATAGTTAACTGCAGGATTATAGCCTAGTGAGTTGCACAAACCCTAGTGGCATGTGCCAGGTGTTTTGCCAGATAGATAGGTTGGTCTCAGGTTGCACCATAGGAAATAACTGTGCCTGAGCCAGGTAGTCACCACCTATTTTGTGTGTTTGTGTGTGAGTCTCACTCAGGCATGCAAGGTGAATTTGAGTGAGAACTGTCAAAGTCCACTGCTGCTCTGGCCAAACGTCCAGTTTAAGCAGGTTTAATGCAAGCCCTTGGTTCTACTGCTTTGCCTATGGTGCAACCCCAGGTTATACATTTTGTATTGCTGGAAGCATGCTTTTGGATGTCCTTCGATCGTTCAAGCAGGCTGGCGGGATGTAACAAGGCTATGGTGGTCTGTAACAAAGGGTTTAGTGAGTTACCTCCCAATGACCAAGGAAACATTACCACAGCTAGTGTTCCACATCTGTGATGTCATCCGTGTGTGCCGTAGTAGTCCAGCTCACCATAGCCATCACAGCCTGACCTTCAAGGAGTGCACCCCAGAATGATGCAACTCGCATGCTTCATGAAAAAGAGAGCCAGACTGCCTGAAAGTATGCATGAATATATAAAATGACATACATTCTTTAATTTAATAGTATAATTTAATAAATATATTATATTTATATATACAATTAATATATCAATAATAATAATAATAATAATAATGATATACTATATAATATAAATATATATCATATATAATCATTATGTCTACTAACATTAGTAGATCATAATGTTAATCTTGCTACTATGGTGATGTCTCGTGGTTTGCCTCAACTATATGTCAGCCTGGGCTATCTCTCTCTCTCGCACTCTCTCTCTCTCTCTCTCTCTCTCTCTCTCTCTCTCTCTCTCTCTCTCTCTCTCTCTCCTCTCTCTCTCTCTCTCTCTCTCTCTCTCTCTCTCTCTCTCTCTCTCTCTCTCTCTCTCTCACTCATAGCACACTTTGATGATCAAAATTAAACCACTCAGTTGCTGTCAAGAAATATTTCACAGACACAATACGGCAGTCTTGAAATCATTATTAGCCCTGGCATGAATAGCTAGAAAAGAAAAGGTCTCTCAATGCCGTCGTAACAAGTGCCTAACTGGTATCTGTTACAAAATCAGTAGGAGTGTCAATGAGCAGAGAGGAGAGGGAGACAGGAAGTTAAGCAACAGCTCACATGCAGGTACCACGGTTAATAGCTACACTGGACTCAGAGCCAGGAAGGCAGCAGGGGTACCAGGTTGGGGCAGTTTCCCTTCCAATTGGGATGTTTTGCATGATAGTCTGTGGGTAAAGAAACTTTTTCTTTCATCACTGTATATTTCATAGCCATACAAACCTTGTTGCTGAAATTGGGCAGTTTTTAGTGAGTTGGCTGGCTGTGCTTTTAGGATTTGTTGAGCTGGAAGTAATCAGCCTATCTGGCAACCTTGGTAGGCAGTTTCCATGGCAACCAGTCTCAGGAAGGAGGAGCGCATCCAGAGAGGGATGCAGAAAGGAGCAGTAGAGAGACAGAGAGAGGGCTGGCAGAAAAGTGCTGACGGAGAGAGGGAGAGAGGCAGCACTGCACGCGCTCCTGATGCAGTCAGCCCTGATTGGTCAGTTCCGTAGACCATCTCCTCCTCCTCTTCCTCCTCCTCTGTGTGATACAACCTTGAATCAGAAAGAGCAGTGTCACAAGCTAGAGGCTGCAGAGAGCAGTTTTTTTGCTATGTTTTGGTGCTACCTCCTGGACACTCTTGCTCACTCGTTTACAACACGCCCACGGCAGGCAGCGTTCCCCCCACTCTTCTTCTCATTTTTTGGGGCACTGGTACGTAGAGTAGAGTGAGCCTCCGCTCCACCTGGCCGCCTGTGAAGAGAGACAGAGAGAGTCAGAGAGAGAGAGGCGCACAACCGGGTGAGGAGAACCAGTGTCTCATGAAAGGATGGGCCACTGTTGTGGCGCTGACCTCGGCCACCACAGGACAGAGACAGAGACCGGGTTGCTGTCCTGCACCCCGACGGGGACAAAAGTATGCAGAGGTTCGTGGAGTCCGACTACTACGAGCTGGACTGGTACTACGATGAGTGTGCCGACGGTAAGCAAGCCAAACGAGCCAGCAATGACCGGAGCACAGCACTGCACAGCACAGCACAGCAGGCAGAAGACTCAAGGCCATCAGCTGCTTTACAGATATGAAGTGTTAACTCTCACAGTGTTTAATTGAACATTCAGTGCTGGTCCTACTCCCTAAGTGTAACATATTTATTATGGAAAGGGGAGGATGAAGGAGGGGGGGCAGATAGACTTGAGGGGATGGTTGAAAGGATGGAGCTAAAGGGAGAGATGGAACAGGTAGAACTTGGCTGGATTGGTCATTCAGTTATTGCAAGAGAGTGAAGGCCGTCTACTGGTTTATGGAGAGGGCAGAGTGGAAGAGAGGGATGGAGTGTTGAGAAGGTGAACAGGTAGAACTTGAATGGGTTAATCATCTGCCCAGACGATCTAAACCATGAAAGAGTTATTTAGACTTCATAAGCATCTTTTGTCTGGAAACAAGTGCAATATTTCTGTGTGGGAGGACTGGGTTGGACTAGCATTTGCCTCCCAATGATTGCATCAGACTTGGGTACTCCCAAAACCGTACAGTTACCAAACAAGGCAATTTTGGGACCGCCCAAAAATCACAGCGGAGCTCACATGTGTCTGCACGCTGTCAGTAGCGAGGTGTGAGAGAGGGCAATTTCTAATCACAGCTGGTAGATGATGGCAAGTGCACAGCAGTAAGAATGGGAGGATATTGTGAGAGAATCGCTGAATTGATTGATTGTTAGCTTTGTGCTGTGAATTGCGGTCTACATGCACATCCAACACTTTGCAGGTGTTGGGTGAATGTTCAACAGATAATTAAATGACATTATACGCTGGGATTATACACTGTTGGAAGCCTATGCATAGGAGTGAGAATCGAAGGGTACTGTGTCAGAACCAGTGAATTGATTGTGTTTGCTTTGTGCTGCGAATCAGGGAGGCTGGAGGAGTGTATTGGTGCTGCTGGTGTCGCAGCTCCTGACGTAGTGGTGGAGTCACATGCCTCGCACTCGGTCTTGCTTTACTCTGTCTGGCACTTGCTCTCCCCCCTCCCTCTTCCTCTTCCTCTCTTTCTCTCTCTTTCCCTTTTTGTCTGTGTGTCTCTCTCTCTCTTGCTCTCCGTTTCACAAGCTGCGTGTTATATCATGTGCTGTGCCACCTCCCTCCCACCCCTCTTCCCATGTGTGGCTCTGGAGCTTTGATAACCAAAACTGTATCAGCGTGATTTGTCTCCACACACATCCCTACACCCCACAGACCCCAATTCTAGTTGATTACATAATGTTTACATGTGTGAGCTCTCATTTGTCGAAACGGTGTGAAGTGCAATGACTGGTTGAAGTGGCACGTTTTTCTCCCCTCAAGATGTTCTTTTAATAGGCTGCTGCTCATGCCCTAGTTTCTCGCCTTTTTGTTGCTAAGGGTCTTTAGAATCTGATGGTTTTTCTTAGAGGTCGAAGGAAAGCCCAGAGGGTAGTATATGGATTCAAATTTCATATTGATTTGGTTAAATAACTGTTCAATGGCTGTTTTAAAACCACACATGTTACATGTGCAAAGTGACTATGTACCATATATGAGCTCAATCACTTTCGACTATGAGCTGAAAATGGCAATTCAAAAATGGCTGAAAGATGCTTAGAGAAAGGGTTTGTGCATTGCAGGTAACAGTGATCCCAAATGTGCACTTCAACGACCTTCAAGTGTCGTAATGTTGTGAGCAAGCCTTAAGTAATAAAGGATTTTAAGAATGCATACATAACTCCTGTGTGTATACATCAATTAAGTATTACCACCAACAATTCCAAATATTACAGTTAGATGCAGAAACAAGAAGTCCAAGGCTGTCTCATTTACATCAAGTTAGATTTCTTGGATCCTTCCCGTTTCTGCATCTTCAGCTGTCCCCATCCAAAGACCACTTCGATCAAACTTTTTCCAAGCCCAGGACATGGTCCTAAACAAACATTTTTGTGATTATTATATATATATTTTTATATTTGTGGACTTGTGGCAACACTAACATAATGATGCTTCATCATACTGCATCTGTATGACTGTGTCAGGGTCTTACAGGATAGAGCCCTGACATGATTGTGGATGACACTGGGTGACATGTTGGCTTTTTGTAGTTTGTAGCTCGAATATGTTTGGGAAGATTCTCATTCACCTTGGTCATTTTTGTCAAAAGAATGTTAGGCTACTGTACTTCCATTTGGGGTTCCACTTGCTTGCAACTTACAAAGTTGCTCTGACCAAGTAGGTGGAATATGTAATTGAAGTGTGTGGCTGTTTTAGATTTTACTTCAAATCTACATATTTGATTTGAAGGTTCTACAGGATGGCTCTGTTACGTAAGTTTACCTTTGGGAAATCCACAGTGATTTTGAGGATTGTGTATTCTAAGTATATAGTCTCATACTGTGTACCCCATGTGTGAGTCTGCAGTCTGTGATGGCAGCCAGCACCACAGGATTCCTGGAGGAGCTGTTGAATACTGATCAGTTCCCTGAAGTCACTAGCATTCACTCACTGGCTCAGTCACAAAAAGCTCCAGAGAATCTTCCCCCTCTTTCTACGTTTTTAATCTTTCTTTTACCTTCAGTCTTCAAGTGTCAGCAGTACAGCTTTATGCTGTATTAATCTGTCAGATATTTTGACGCACAAACACTCTCACAGACACACTCGCTCATGCGCACACACACACACACACACACACACACACACACACACACACACACACACACACACACACACACACACACACACACACACACACACACACACACACACACACACACACACACACACACACACACACACACACACACACACACACACACACACACACACACAAATGAGCAAGCACACACTCATGCATGCCACATAAACTGCCTGCATGTGCACACAATGGCCTGATTTTTAACTAACTCTCACAAAAGAGGCATGAACAATAAGGATTGGCAGCGGGTTCGAGGGCCCTGGGGTCTATAGAGGCTTTGGCTATTATGTGAGGGCCCTATTCTCTGGCTGTTTACTCTCGTCTTGTGTTTTTGGAGGAATGTGCGCTCTCAGTTAGCGCCACACAGTCACACATTCAGAGACTTTAGAGGGACAATGACGCGGCTTGGGAACAATAAAGTCATTAGAAACGGGACAAGGATGGGGAAACCCAGTAGGAAGTATTCATGCAAAAAAACCTGTGTGATGTTTGGCTGCTTGAGCTTGAGTTAAAGTTTAATCTTTGTGCTGACACATTTTCAAGTATAATTAAACACAAAATTGTTAGAGAAATTTTTGTGCAACATTGTTGAGGCAAGAATTGACTTTCTGTGCTCTAAATTGTAATGTTGTATTATTTGCCAAGGTTGTGAGTCGCGTCAGTATTATTCTGAAGGCACTAACATGCATTTTTACCATACTAACTCCAGCACAGTGCTGATGGGGATTATTAAGTTTGAACATGTGTGTCTTTGATGGCTAATATGATGAAATTTTACAAATAAAACTGTATTTGTCAGGGTCATCGCATGGAATTTTCCACCTTTGGTCAAGTGTTTGAAAATAGATAGGGCTTTGTCATGATGTATATTGGCTATTTCACCCTATAAAATAAGACAAGCCGTATCTTTTGTTTCCTCCTAATGGCAGTAGCCTGAATTGTCCTCCTGGTATCTTGTGTAATCTTCACCATGAAAACACTTACTGTTGTTGCCTGAACTGTGTTACCATGAAACACTTCCTCTGTTGTTGCCTCTGTGCTGTGTTGCCATTGCTTTGCATACATGTGTGCCAGCAGAATCACCTGTGGCCATCTCATTCCTTAGCCACGCCCTCAACAGGTGCACACATTACGCCACACGCAGCTCTGGCTGCTAAGGTTGCCATGGAGCGTCAAGTGGAAGCTACCACCCTGACACTGAACACGGGGGAGATCAAGTTTCATGTGGATGTCAAACGGCTACCTAAAATACTACTCTTCAACATTAGTTCTGTCACTGCTAAGAAATGATCTCTATGAAAGGAGACTTGTACCTCTTTTGAAAAAAAAGTGATTTTAAATAGCTCAGTGAATTCTTCCCACCCCTCTGTTTGTGTTACCTGCGATGGCCAGCTATGGTCTGTGCCAGTGAGTGTGCTGGGAGGGTTTGTTTGAGTTTACCCTCGCCCGAGATGGTAAGGCGTATCTAGTAGCCAGCCAAGTGCCAGTCAGGCAAGCAGGGACGACACATACGGGGGGAAGAGGAACATGGCGCTGGATTTTCGAGAGCAGAGGCCGGTGACATCGTTAGCACCCAGGGCGTAGCAGGAGCATGGCTCTGTCACCACCACAAGGTGCTGCTGAGGAGAGCTACGAGTTTGACAGCTCCTCTGATGCCCTGGACAGCTCTGTGTCTGTCCTCCAAGACAAAGAGGGAGAGGAAGAGGAGGTGGAGGAGGAGGAGGAGGAGAAGGATGAGGATGGGGATCTCTACACTTTGGAAGAGGGTACAGATAACTTGTTATTTTGTTCCTTCATTGTTTTTTATTTCCTTCTCTCAGTCTTTGCAGGGCAGACAGGGACAACAGCATTCATGATTTTATGGCTTGATAAGTTTCTCAGCTGGTCTTGAGATGGTGGTGTTAACCTTGGCTGACTTACTATACATTGCTAAATGGTTGTTCATGGATTTGGATGAGGGTACTGGGGTGTTTTTTCTTCTTCTTCTTCTTCTTTTCTGTCATTTTTCTTCAGGACAGGCACAACTGCATTATGATTCCATAGCTTGATAAGTTAGTCAGCTGTAGGCTACTGCTTGGATGCCAGTGTTGCCTTGGATAACATACTGCACATTGCTCACTGGTGATTCAACTGGCATGGAGTTGACATGACGCACATTTGTATACAGGCAAAATAAGGAATGCAGGAGAGCAGAACTTGGAGCTGATACCATCAGAACTTTACTGAGTGAAAGTGCAGATCTCAAGCACTGCCACTGGAGTTTTGAAATTAACCAAGTTCTGTAAAGTACCCCTGTCCCTCTCTGTTTATGTCCCATGTTAATGTTCTGCACTGCCAATACCATCATACTGTAACATTTTCCAAAACAACATGTTCATGACCTTTTCAGATGCAGATTCTGACGTTAGACTCTGGCAAAAAGCATAACCTACTTGGCAGAAATAATAACTATGTGGGTAGCTGGAATATTTGTGATCAGTGAACATACAGCATTGTGCATAAATGAGGGAAACCTTCCTCCTGGCCTGCTCATCTACCACCCATTAATTTGAGAACCGCCCAAATGTTTCAGGTGTCTGAGGTCATCCAGGTAGCGCCAGCTAAAATGCTTGTTTTGGGTGTCTCATTTCTTAATGCCATTATGTGCAGAACCAGTTTCACGAAAAGAGGTGGACGTCACGGCCCAAAGAGTGTTCATTTTGGTGGCGGAAGGCACCACTATGCCATGGGAACTGAATTGTGTTTGACCATGTGAGGTGTAGTTTGATATGGACCCCTCTCGCTGTGAAAGTAAGGAAGGCCGGCTTGTTTTCCCCCGCTCCCTCACACTCGTCGGATTTGTTGGTTTTAAGTGTCACTGCAGACAACTCGTTCTCAGTCGAGCCATGCTTCTCTCTTCCACCCCCTCAGACATTATGTCCCTCCGTACAAGAGCAGTCTTGGAGGTAGCTTTATAGGCAGACTTGTTATCCAGAGGTGAATTTGGTACAGGGACAAGCCAGTCATGGATAAGGGATGAGAGAGAAGAACTGTGCATTCACTTCCCACATCCTCCTCTCCTCTTATTGCCTTGGGAGCTTGGTCAGCCACAGTTTAGCACCTCTCTGGTGAGTTGACATGGCTGTGTGTTTGTTTTGTCTTTCTCTTGTCTTTTAATTGTATTGATTAGTGGAGTGAGTGTGTTGCACACAGTGACTTTGCTTTGTTCAAGTCACGGTAGTAATTGGTCACGTACACAAACTTCACACAACTGACATTCACTGTAACTGGGCCACCATTCCAATGCCATTTGATTGTTAAAGTAATTAACTCCGCGCCCATTTGATAAGAGAGCTCGGCCGAGTGAATAAGAGCTGTTAATGATAAAACTGGCATTGAAGTGGCATGTCAACAAACTCTTCAACATCTTTTCCTCTTCCTGGAGTATACACTGTAGAAAATACAGTGTTCCTTGAACACTAAGTCTAAGAGTCAATTTAACATCATCTGGAGTTTGTTTGGTCCCACAGTACTCTCTAAGTGTTGAATTAACATACGGCTGCATATCTTATTGTGTAGCCAAATTCTGCTTTATGAACACATTTCACCTCTTTCAAACCTTGCAAGGCAATCCACCATTTCAGTATGAGATCAAGGCTTTCTTTTTACAATAGCAAAAATCAGTATGAAATCGAGGGTTTTAGAGTTGCAAAACAGAATTGTTTGAAGCTTATGCCTTTTAATACGTCCGATTCTGTATGCATGCACAAATTACATCTGCAAAACATACATTTGTCATTAAGCTCTATTTGCTCCTTTTCCTGGAGTGCAAATCTGCATTACTGTATTAACTTACTTAATTCCTCTCTAAACCTTGCAAGACAGTACTGTATTGTTCCCTATTTTCAGTATGAAGTTTGTCAGTACAAATGGCAAAACAAAAGGACCTTTTCTGCTAGTCACACCCTCTGGTATCTGCCTGCTGTCCTGACCGCCAGTGCGGCGAGTGACGCACATGAAAATAAGTCTTTTGCATTCAGTTTACCTGATAAAGGTAAAGACACTGGCTGGTTGTCTTCTCTTCTTCACATTGTGGCCATTCTCGATGATTGGCACCTTTCAGGAAATGGGCGTCACCTCTGATAACCTCAGGCTCTCTGCTGAGTGAGTCTGGTTTAATGGTTGCCTAGTCCCTTTGTCCCTGGTGACTCAGGCCACCCTACCTTATTCCCAGGAACAGATGGGAGAAAAAAATAAGGCTGACCTTCATGTTTACACACTCAACCTGGCCAAGTGAGAGTGTTAAGTAGTGTATCGCTAAATGAATGACTATGAGTTTGATTTTAGTCTGATTCCTTTTTGTTTTGTTTGTTTTGTTTGCTTTTCAACAAAAGAAGAAATTAATCACATTTGTGCTGCTCCAGTGTCTTCCCTCAAGTCTCCCTTCGATGCTCTAGATGGCAAAACAGGAGCATGTGGAACTACCCCTTTGTTGTTTTTAACAGTTTTTTGTTTGCTATTATCATGTATTATTTGGAGCATATTCATCTAGTAATTACCAAACATGGGCACGCTTCTGAGAATAAAAACTGGTCTGGCACTGCTTCGAACTGGCACTCAGCCAGGATATTGTGCAGATAGTCAAATTGTATGCATTAGATGTACAGAAGGAGAATCAACACCACTGTGGCCAACCAGGCCAGCACTGGTGTTGATGGTGACATCCATTCAAGTTTTGATGAATGGTTAATTGAATGAGTTCCTGTTATGCAATTCCAACAGCAACATGTATGTTTTCTTGTCATTTCCTGGTGGTTGGATGTGGTACCAGATTACTACATGAGTTCTAACTCAAGGTTCTTTGTTGGGCCGGACAACAAAAACACACCTGTTTACAAATGCCTGTAGCCGACAATACTCTTCATAATGAAAGTGAAAGCCCATTGGGAAACTCCAACTCCCATTGTCATTGTGACACAGCACTCCACAGCACACAAGTGAACACTGCACACAACGAAATTGCATTTTATGCCTCACCCGTGCAAGGGGGCAGCCCTCAGTGGCGCCCCATGGGGAGCAGTGCGGTGGGACGGTACCATGCTCAGGGTACCTCAGTCATGGAGGAGGATGGGGGAGAGCACTGGTGCTTGCGTGCATGTTTGTTTCAGGTTTGTTAAACTGTCCTGTATATTAACAGTCTCAGATCTGCTGAATTGGATGAGTCTAAAAATATGCTATTACCTAGCTACGTACAGCACTTCATCTACGATTCCTAAGATAATATGTGAATTTGACTATCTGTACATAAATTCTCTTCTCTCTTGTGTTCTTCTTTTTCCTGCAGTTCTCTGTGCTGAGCGTGTAGGCCAGATGACTAAGACGTACAATGATATTGATGCAGTGACTCGTCTGTTGGAAGAGGTGAGTACAGCAAAAGAGAGGCACAGTGTGAAAGGTGTGGGCACGACAAGCAGGTGCAGCCTTTCAGCACACACTCTAAATATACACCACAGTGCCAGTGGCTGGGCACCATGCGATGGGTCTCAATAAGAGCCGTATCATGATCTTTAATAACACGCCCAACAGGCCTTTTTTTAATGTGATGGTATTTTTTCAGCTTGAGGAATGTTGTTGACAACGTCTGTAATGTAGTGTACACCGTGTATTGTGGTCTAAACCTTTGGGTATTCATAAGTTAGCATACAGCAGGCTTAGGTTTTACTAAGGCTTTGATACATCGCTCATGAACGTTGCTGTTCTCTCACATGTGTGTGCCATCATGACGTCTTGGTGAAATACAGCTTCGGTCAGCTGTGCCTTTGGGTTTAGAGTCAGAAGCCGCATATCAGTAACAGCGGGAAGAGCCGACATGCAAATCACTCTCAAACATGTCTGTTGATCTTAACCGTGTTGATTTCTCGATGAGGATTCTTCAAATGCTTTCAGTCATTCATTTGACTGAGTAGGAACTAAGTTTTTATGCTTCTTGTCTAGAAAGTAAATATGATTGCCAATTTAGTGGTCACTGAGTCACTCCAGTTGGGCTGTGAACTTACATAATGCATTCGAATATAGCAAGCTAAATGCATGTGCCTGGAAAGAAATCCACCTTGTGTGTACTGCCAGTATCTCTACAATACTTAGCTGACTCCATACCACATGCGATCCTCTCCCTACAGAAAGAGTTGTGTTTCCGATTGTTGGTTGATTTGACAGAATGACTCTATTATGTAGAGTGGCATATATAGCAAATTAAATGCATGTGACTGAAAAGGCATCCAACGTCTGTGGTGTGTGTAATGCTGGTATCTCTTACAGTCGTTCCCAAACCAGGGGCAGGGACCCCCACGGGGGGCTGTGAAGAGATGGAAATATAGGCCTACACATGTCTATGATGAGCACCGCAAAAAACGTTGAGTTGTGTGGGTCATGCAATTGTACATTTCCTTGATACATTTGCTGCTCTGGAGTCTATAGTATGTATTTGGTGAACCATGACATCTGTGATCAAAGATCCTCCTATTAGAGTAAGGAGACTTAAGGTTGAGAATAAATGGAGTTCCCTTATCGCTGTAGATGGCGGTAGCGCACATCTTATGCAAGCAGTCACCAAACGCCACAGAAAGAGTAGACGGCTGAGGGGACAACGCCCCTCGAGACTGAACTTTAGCACTCTCCTTTGCATTGGGTAAGCGGGGCTTGGGATATCTTACTGTATTGGATGATTCTTTGATATGATTCTCTCTCCCCTGCAGAAAGAGCGTGACCTGGAGCTTGCGGCCCGTATCGGCCAGTCACTGCTGAAGAAAAACAAAACACTCAGTGAACGAAATGAGTTCCTTGAGGAGCAGGTGGAGCACATACGGGAGGAGGTAGGAGAAGAGCTCTGATTTCATTCACCTCACGTTAACCCTTTTGCTTTCTTTACCTAAGGCTGGGGACATGCTTGCTGCAAGATATGTGTGCATGTACACAAATGCATCGGCATCCGTATTTTATGGTAGTTTTGTTCGAGGTACATCACCAGACACAAGGTACGCAGGTGCGTGCTTTTATAGGGCAATATTGACAGAACCGTGAGAGGCGATCTTCAGAACTTTCCATGCTGAGGTCGCAGTAGAGTGATAGAAATGATAGAAGATATTAAAGAGAGCTCTGTGGGCTATCTTCCCCTACATCAGGGGTATTCAATTATATTTCAATGAGGGCCATTTTTTCAAATTCCTCCCAGTAAAGGGGCCGAACTATACGTATGTATTATGGTTGCCGACTGTCAATGAAAAAAATATGGGAGACTTCATTGAAGTGGAGGGTCTGGGGGTCCTCCCCCAGAAAATTTAGCATTCTTAGATGTTATTTCCTGCATTTTAACGTCCCGTGTCCCTTTTCAGCATGATAAGGGAGCCCATACTTTTATGTATAAATTCCAAAAAAACGATTCTGTATTTGAAGGGGCTTGTGGGTGGCCAGAACCTTGCTGTCCAAGGGCTGCATCTGGCCCCAGGGCCACCATTTGAATAGAACCAAGTGAAAAGAGAAGTCCGCGACACTGCTTGTCTATTTATGATTTAATCGAGCAACGTTTCGACCTTCAGGTCTTCATCAGGCAATCAGCCACCATTTGAATAGCCCTGCCCTACATAATACCTCCAGTATTGTGCGTAGCGCTCTGATGGTTCTTTTGCAAGTGTGCACTCAGTTGCATGCGGCTGTCTCTGAAATTGAAGTCATACAGCAAGCATGTCCCTGGCATTAGATGAAATAACAAAAGTTTGTTTTATAACAGGTGTCATTTTTTTTCAAATGACATGATCATGCCATTCTGCTATTATAATGTTTCTCTCTGATTTTCTTCTCTTCACCTTGCATGCCTTTACTGAATGAATGAATGGTTTGTATGGAGACATTTCTCTGGTCAAATTCAGTAATATGACCTTCATACACAGTGTTCCAAATTATTATGCAAATTACATTTTACACTGATTTCCCTCAGTGGTCTTCTTGTTTACTCCAATAACTGTAATGGTTGATGACTTGAAAAGTATGATGACTGTCATTTATCTTGACTGTTTAGGGAAAATCAGTGAAAAATGTCATTTGCATAATAATTTGGAACACGGTGTAGATATTGACTTGTCCCCCCTAGTAATAATGCCTTTTATGCCTTACTGAGCAGTAAAGTGCATTAATTCATTCATTCAAGTTATGAAATTAAGCCAGTCTTTGGTAATTTGCTCTGTCTCATTTAAAGTTGAATAGCACTGTGTAAACTGTACTTAATTTGACTCCACTGCCCCCCCCTAGCAAGCTGCTGCTCTTGTTGAAGGTGGAAGCCCAAGCCATGCCTGAATGTGGTGTGTGTGTTTGTTTGTTTGCAGGTGTCGCAACTGCGTCACGACCTCTCCATGAAGGATGAACTGCTCCAGTTCTACACCAGCGCGGCCGAGGAGAGCGAAGGAGAATCGGCCACCTCCACCCCGTGAGTGACTCTGTCTGTCTGTAATGCCTGCCCCTCATAGCCCCTTGTACTCAAAACCTGTGACAGCTTCACAGACTCGGCCTAAAGTCTATGATTAGAAAAGTGACTTGAGAACATAAGACTGTGTGAACATAGAGAAAGCACTTCCGTGGGATTCACAGAATTCTGCGAGACCACGTTACCGTCCTTTGCCCCTCCGGCTTTCACGCTCAGCCACTTTGGGACTGCTAAGCTACCCCATGACCAAGAGTTAATGGAGGCCCAAGCGTCCCATCTGTTTGTTCAGCTATTATCAGAGGTGTCAATCCTGACGTCAGAAAGACGAAATGAAAGTTAGAACTCTGCTGTGCATTATTTGTGGCTGTGCTCTTGATGCTGGTCCTTTCACCATGACATTGTCATCTGCACAGATGCAATGCATCACTGTTGGCTATGCAATGCTAAAAACAATTGGCAATGGCAGGGACTCTCACTTCCACCCTCAGCATCCTGACGCACACTACAACAGGAGACGCAGGTTACAGCTGGTCATTCAACTGATGAGAACTGAGATTTGGTTTCATTATTATTACTACAAATATGAATTGGCCTACTTACATGTCCACAAGGGTACCTTTGTCTTCAATTCCAGCAAATACAAAAACATTTGAACATTCAACTTCCTGGCTTGGCACTACTGTACTGCACTGTGCTCTACTGGCATAACAATATGCATTCAAACATTTGTGTTGTTTTACACCGGTTTCTTTCTGACCGCACAAGTGTGATTTTATTGTAATTTAGGGTTTCAATGAAAGTGACTTTACCATCCCTGACTGATTATTGCCATATGGAGTACAATAAATCGGATGCTAAGAGAGAGTACAATGTCTACATTTTACCATCCTATATTTCAGGGCTGTCAAACGCATTTCAGTTCAGGGGTCACATACAGTCAATCTGATCAGATGCGGAAGCACATTGCCAGTCAATCATCTTGAGGTGGATTTCAGCAGGTATCATGAGCACTGGCTGGGAATGGCTCTAATGGCTGGAGTATTGAAAACTTGAAACACCGGCTGCACCATTGTAATGGGCTAGAGATTGACTTCATTTAGATATTGTTAGTTTTGTTTTCTCTACAACTCTGGGAGCATATTGAAGCAACTGGCGGGCTGCATCTGGCCCCCGGCTGGGTCTTGTGCTTGACAACCCTGCTTTATTTAGTGAGCATAGTATCACTGTTGGGAAAGTTACTCAAAAACTGTAATGCACTACTTATTACATGTTACTGTCATTTAAAAGTAATGCCTTACATTACAACATTACTTTTTTTAAAGTAAGGCATTACACTACTTTTGCATTACTTTTAGTTACTTTAGCCAAAATGACTGGAAATAAGGATTTGGCAATCTACAGTGCAAATCTATGAGGTGGCATGACTTTCACCTGCCATCCACAAGTCGTTTTGGAAGCCTGCAGACTGAAAACAAACATTTTCAGGAATTGCGTCTTACCCACATACAATAAGGCCTAAGAAAAATAAAAGTTTGGTTCCGGTTGGTTGTCAGGTTTGGTCATCGTCCGGTCGGAATTTTTTTATTATTTACAATTTTTTTTCAATTTCTTTTTTTTAATGTCCGACCCCCCAACCCCCCACATGCACCAGATTTTGTCAGAAACGTTGTTGAACAATGCCAAGGACGATAGTGGAGTTGAGGCTTGATAAGTACAGCTGAAGCTACAATGAAATATAATAAGCATTAATATGAGCCAAGAGGCCTATAATATTTTATTTCAAATTGATTTATTTCAATTTTAGTGATGTTTAGTTGAACAAAAGTGAGGGGGGTGCAACATACTCATCCCCCCTGTCGGATAGCCTACCCTGCCGTGTCCCTGTCTCGTGCGAATGGGATGCATCCCCTCCTTTCCTGACTAATTTGGTGGTGCGGCACCTCTTCAAATCGTCAAATTGTTTGTAGGCTACTGTTTTTCGACGTGGAAAGCGGTTTGGGTTTCAAGTACAGTGTGCATTTAACTTAAATGTTCTTGGCGTCCTTATTTTCAATGGAGTCAAAGTAGTGGGCATATACCCATCTTGAAAACGAGCAAGCTGGATCTTCTGGATCGGTCATCCTTTGTCAGCCTGCCATTTCGAGAGACGAAGCGTGAAAGAGGAAGCAATGTTCTGCGTGAAACTTTAAAATCTCTGCGCGGACGTAGGCTATCGTAGGCAATAGCTGATCTCACGGTGATCCGCTAACATTGTATAAAGAAAACAAAATACCCACACAAAATTTAGGTGAAAAAAATGCGTTGTAATGTGCAAGTTACTTGCATTGTAACGAGGACATATTACCGATTTTTTCCGCTGTAATCAGTTACATTACTGCGTTACTCAAAATGGTAATGCATTACAGTAATTAGTTACTTTTGTTACGAGTTACTCCCAACACTGCGTAGTATATCATGAAGTGGTGGTTCTTCCTGAACATTCCTTGTTATTTTTTATTTTTTTTAAAGTATGTTTTGGGGGCTTTTTGGGCCTTTATTATGACAGTATTGTGTGAGAGGAGAGAGGAAATGAGCTGGAGAGAGATATGGGATAGGGCTGGGAAATGACCCCGGCCGGACTCGAACCGGGGTCCCCATGGGCATGCAAGCCTGAATGTGGGGGGGGCTTAGCGCGCTGCGCCACAGCGCCCCCCATTCCTTGTTATTTTAAAGCATCACAAAAAGTCCTTCCTCCTCAAATGAATGACTCTATGCAGACAGGACTATAGTACTGGCACTTGCTTGGTATAGCCTGCAGGAGCAGGTCTCATTTCAGCAGTGGTAAAACATTGATTCTCGCTATAAGATATCACGGGGCTACTGGTCTGCATGAATAATGCATGTGTTGCGATCACAGCCAGTCTGCTGTGGCCCAGGAGAGTGTTTCAGGTTCATGTTCATTCTTTTCTCCAGAGCGGGATCCAGCGTGTATATATATGCATGGAAAAGGCAGCATATCTTCACTACTTTTGTGAAATTACAATAACATTTGTTTCATTGTCGTGTCCTGCCCACTATCGTTTTATTGTGAAAAACAAGCCCAAGTCCTATAGATGTAGTAGTATGCGTTTTAAAATATTTAAAGCTACTGCATTTTGGCCCAGAACCCAAGTGCTATGTTGCACAGTGTAGTGTAGAATTGTATATGGCACGGAATACTTGTCCAGGAAATTCTGTTAGGAAGAATCAGGAAGAGTCGAATGTGGGAATTGTTCTTGCAGGGAATAGTGACTTGCAGGGAATAGTGACTTGCAGCGCAGTGAGAACCCTGCCACACGAACTTCTTTCAAATGCACTTTTCCCAATAGTGACCATGTATGTGCATGAATGAGTGCATCATTTGTCATTTTGTTTTAGCTGCTTAGCCCGACCGTGATTTGTTGCTATAATCCCGCCATTGTGCAACTCTGTCTGTCTGTCTGGTATGGGTGGCCTGCACTGAATTCAAAAGCTGCAATCCAGTGCCACATATTCCACATGACCTGTTTTTACCTGTCCAATTAGGGCAATTGGACAGATTAAAAAAACAGGTCATTTCAACCAGGTCATTTGGTATATGTGGCACTGGATTTTTGCTTCTGCTGGGCGGTATCCAGAATAACCTCTTTGTATGCAGTCTATGGCCGTAACAAATTGACAGCCTTGCTGCCCTCCAATCTATAGTCTGGAAATTGTACGGACAGGGACACTATTTTGTGAGTTGTTTTCAAGTGCACTCTCTGCACTGTCCTATAAAAATACCTTGTCTTGTCTCTTTATGTGTGTGGCCAGTATCACACAAAACATAACGAGTTGACATCAGTGTCGTGGCAATCATGTTGTATGAATTATTTTCAAATGCACTTGGCCCTAAAGTAACTCTTGAGTAACTCTCTGTGAGCCTAGTGTCTATAGTCAGCAAATTTTACTCACGTGGACAAGTAACTGCAAGTACGTTGCAGTAGGAAGTCAACTCAACTCTGTCATAATGTTTTCAAATGTAAAAAGTAACGTGTGTGTGTGTTTGTCCGTGTGTGTGCGTGCAGTATCCGGCGTAATGAGTCGACGGCATCGCTCCCCAACAGCTTCCCTCTGGACTCACTGCAGAAGAAGCTGAAGGAGCTGGAGGAGGAGAACATCGTGCTGCGCTCCGAGGTGAGGCGGCCATCTTGAATTACTTTATATTACTATGCATTTATATTGCACTCAGTGTTGGGGAGTAAGTGATTATATGTAGGCCTACCCAGATTGCAATATTCAGATTACATTTTTTTGTATTGTTGGGGGGCTTATTACTAACCCCAACTCCGATGAAGTTGGGACGTTTGGTAAACAGTGAATAAAATCAAAATGCTATCATTTTCAAAACACTCAATCTATTCATTAGATGGAGAATAGTGAAAAGACAACATATTAAGTGTTAAAACCGAGAAACAATATTGTTTTGGGGGACATATGTACTCATTTCTAATTTGAGAAATCCAACACGTCTCAAAAGAGTTGGGACGGGGACAATAAATGGCAGCAAATGTCGAGGAAGACTAAAAACAAAACAAAAGACAACACTTAACAGTTAAATACATTAACCGATGAGATGATTTTATATAAAAAACAGTGTTAATTCCTATCTTGGACATGATTTCACCAGCTTAAATGGTGGGTGTATTCCTTGTCATGTTTTGCAATGTTTTCCTTTCTGTAGTGCTTACAGTGTGACAGGTCTTGACCAAAAACCCACCATTTTATCACATGCTGGTCCTTATGATGGAGCCAAACTGTTAAAACATAGTAGAGAATGCAATTTGACCTTACTATGTGGCAGTAATCGAAGATCTCCCTTCAAAATATAATGCATGAGTGGCTTTTCATGCTGTTTAAAACCCATTTATACCATTCAGCACTGTATTTAACTCTACAGATGAGTGAGAACATCTTAACCAATGCACTACTGCATCCGCATGCCATCATGGAGGCTGACTTTTGAAGCTAGCACTAACACAAGTTGGATGGTACATTTTCACTGTAGCACAGGATGTGCAATGCTCTATTATTGTCAAAAAGAATGGACTTCTACAACTTCTGCTGACTTCTGTAAGCAAAGGACAGTTTCCCATGTCTTCTGGGTCTATTTCAAATGAGCTCAGGTGCTTAGGAGAATGTTAAACCCCTGTGTCATTTTCATGCATTAAGCATTCTTAATATGGTCAATTTTCAATAGCTCTAGCACTCCAGGAATTAGAGTGAGACTACAGCCAATATATATTTCATGATGTCATGAACCTATACAATGATTTTATTAACAAAAATATGTCTTATATACACTCAATCGTGGTAAATCAAAGGGAATTCAAAAATGTATGTAATAACTATGGTAATTATTCCCTTTGCATCTTTAATTCTGAGTGACTCAGCCTCTCTGTGATGATCTTATACCTGGACACCTATATTGTCCGTCAGTACAATTCATTTTGAAATGTTCTTCTTTGTTGTTTTATCTTATTTGGATGTTTACTAAATTTCACTGATCCCCGTCCCAACTCTTTTGAGATGTGTTGGATTTATCAAATTAGAAATGAGTACATATGTCCCCCAAAACAATATTTTTTCTCGGTTTTAACACTTAATATGTTGTCTTTTCACTATTCTCCATCTAATGAATAGATTGAATGTTTTGAAAATGATAGCATTTTGATTTTATTCACTGTTTACCAAACGTCCCAACTTCATCGGAGTTGGGGTTTGTACATTGATGTTGATATTGCAGTGAAGGGATGACAGGAAGTAAGTGGGAGAGAGAGACGTGGCAGGTTTGGGACATGACTCAAAGTAAATACCATGTAATTGCCAAGAAAAAGACATTACTATGTATTTTCTGGGTAACAACAGGCTAACAAATAGAAGTTAGATTGTATCTAACAAGTCACTTGTCTCTGTTAGCCTGTTGTTACCCAGAAAATGCACAGTAGTTTCATAGTAATTCTTGAGATGTGTATAACAGTATTTAATTTGTAATTATCCCCTTTTTACCATTAGATACCATGTAACTTCTCTCTGTTACCCTGTTGTCACCCAAAAAGTAAATAGTAATTACTTTTCTGTAAAAGAAAGTTACCAAAGTATCCATAGTATTCAGATTACATTACTCTGATTGAGTAATACAATGTATTACGTTACAAACTACATGTTGAGCAATCTGCTCTGTAAATTGGTAGGGGAATACATTTTAAAAGTAACTTCCCAACACGGATTGCATTACAGTCAGAGGTGTGCCGGCTTCATCAGTACATTACATTACATTGCAATACATTGCTTTTACGTATCTTCAGTCAATTTCAACATGCAGTTGTAATGCTCACACTACCCTGGACTTGTCAGTACCTGAGTTTTTTTTTCTTTTTTCTTCAGCCTTTTTCCGAGATCCTGGTCATTGTAATGGGGCAGGTGTTTGTTTACATTTAAAAAAAAAAACATTTTTATTTATTCCCAAAAACATCCAAAAGGTTATGCAACATCAGCAGACAACTAGCAAACAGCGATACCTTTTGGGAAAATATTTGGAGTAGGCTTATGTTAAGATTTTTTTAAATGTAAACAAAAGCTGCCCCCATTAGAATAGCTTATATCTCGGAAAGGACTGAGACAAAAAAATGCAGCATCACCGGGTACTGACAAGTCAAGGGTAGTGTGAGCAATACAACAGCATATTGAAATTGGCAGGAGTGCTCCTTTAAGTGTAATTTGCACAACATTGTGCTGCACTCTGAGGTGAGTCAGCTGCATCAGTACATGCTGGGAATGTTATTGGGACTCACCTGTGGTGTCTGTGATTTCTCTCTACAATTGTCTCATGTACCACCTAGTGTGAGGACTCAGATTGCAGCTTTTACAGACATCATAGGCATTTTGAATTGTAAAATGCTAGTACCGAGTCAGTTACAATCTGCAGCTACATCCCGTTTGTGTGTTTCTGTTGTTCTTTGATACAGGCCAGTCACCTGGAAACGGAGACCATATGTTATGAGGAGAAGGAGCAGCAGTTGGTCAATGACTGTGTGAAGGAGCTCAGTAAGTTTATCACAGACGATATGCTGTCCTATTAAGGCAAAGTGCAGTACTATTTTGTCAAAATGTAGTAAAAAAGGGTTCCCAACTCAGTGGTGCATTTCTCGAAACCATAGTTGCTAACTATATTAGCTACTTTGTTGGTTGCAATGCAATTTCCCATTGGCAACTACCCACGTTGCTAACTGGGTAACAACTCTCCTTTGTGGAAACGCACCCCAGAGCAGCCAGCCTATTACGCAACACCCACCTGCCCAATGCTTCAGTCACTGAGCCCTCGTAGCTGCCGTCACGTTGATCTACCTCTCAGGCTAGCAGAGGTCATATCAGCAGCTTCTCTGCCATTCATCCCTGGTGGAGGTGTGTCTAGCTCCAACCTCCGATGCTCTCTCAATCAAATATAACAAAAAAGTACCCACACCCAGTCCTCTGCTTCACTGACTACCTTGAACTGTCTCGTAGTCAGGGCTTGACATTCACTTTTTTGTGTGCGTTTCTACAAGCCTCAGTTTTGCCATTTCTACTGGTCTCAGTTGTTATTTTTATAGGCCACTGTGACGCGTCATACCAAAGAATAAAAAAAGTACCTGCTGGAGGTGCCGTGGCTCAGTGGGCTGGGGTGCCGTACCATACTATACACAAGTAAAGGTGTAAAAGCCCCCCAAAAAGTACCAGCCAAAGTGGCTTATGATACTGATCTTACCAGCCACAGCCAAGTGTTCCCCACGTTGTGCTGGTAGGGCAGGTGCCAATGTCAAGCCTCTGATTGTAGCTGCCCTCACGTTGATCCTGCTCTCCGTCCGTCAGACAGGCACGGGAGGTCACCCGGCTCGCTGCCATGTGTCCCTGGATGATGCTCGTCTACTGCCAGGGCTGGCTTAGGGCAGATGCTTTCTCACAGCTCTTGCCCCCTGCCGTGCCTCGGGTACAGCTCACGTGGAGACACATGCTACCAGACTTGTTCATGTTTTATTCAGTGCAGAGCCACCGTCATCTAGGCTGTGCTGTCTGCTTGCATTTTTACTTGGGTGCGTTTACAAGAACGGATAACGTGAATAATCCATTATTGAGTGTTTACATGCATCTAAGAAATGGTGGATAATGACTTGATCAGTTGTGTAATTCAAAGCTTGCGATTGATTGTAGAACAACAGAAACCCGATTGAGCTGCTTACATGTCTTGAAGAAACCGGGTTATTGGTAAAATCCTACCTGTGTTAAAAAAATCCATTGTTTTTCTCATAAACTGATAATGGCAATAGACGGATAATGAATGTTGTTTATTTGGTTTACAATAATGAGATAAGTCAATAACCTGATTGTAGTTGTTTTGCCATGTGCATGTTAACACGGCCATTTTTTCCCAGTTCTGATTTAATATATTAACTAACATGATCTCTCCCCATAACTTTCTCAGGAAATGCCAACCTCCAGATTTCAACTTTGGCTGAGGACCTGGCCAGGAAAACGGACGATGCATCTCGTCAACAGGAGGAGATCACCCACCTTTTGTCCCAGATAGTTGACCTGCAGAAGAAATGCAAGGCTGTACGTCCTCAATCTCAATCCTTACCGGTATTTAATGCACACGATAAGAGAACCCTTTATTGTCTCTATATGAGACATTTATCTTGGGCAATAATGAAATGTGATTACCATACACTTACCAACACAATAGATAAGACATAAGAAACATGGAAACATTGTAGTCAAAACAAAAAGCATGCAAACATGCATATAGCTTAGCTCACATCCATCATCTGTAAAGACACACACACGCACACGCACACACACACATACACACACACACACACACACACACACACACACACACACACACACACACACACACACGCAATCCATCCATCCATCTCACCTCACAAAGAGTTAAGGTAACGAGTGACATTGTACACAACTCCTCTTCCAACACAATTTGTACACAACTTCCACTTCTTCTCTCTGATGACACTTTTACAGGTTTCCTGCGGGGTTTTAAAAAGTAGTACAATATAGTAAATGACAATGATATGACCAGTGAAAAGTAGTAGAAGGTAGTACATGGTATACTATCTGATGAGGTAGTACATTTTTCAATGCCCCGTTCTGCGTTCGTCAATTTGTGTTTTCTGCATGCAGGTGCCTATCTTTTCAAAATCGCTAAACTTGGGTGACTTTTTAATGCAGCAGGTAGGACCTGAGTGATGGTGTAGCTTGGTGTAGCTCAAACCCAGTGTTGACGTCAAGCTATAATTAAGTTATAATTGTATGGTTAAATTGTGAGGAAATGTTTCTTTGTGATTTAGAAAGGTGTTGCATGACGTTACTTTGCTTTTGCTTTGGATGTAAAAAAAAAAAAAAAACATTTTGATGGTAGTAAAAAGGTAGTAAGTTCAATTTTAAAATTCTGTATGAACCCTGTTCTGACAGTATGTGTTGATGTTCTGTTTCTAATGGGTGTTTTTGTCGAGTTGTTTAAGAACATTGAGCTGCATGTTTGTATGGATTGTGCTATACAAATGCAGAAGTTATTGATATTTTGCTGTTACGGTTCTGACGAATGTTTTTGACTGTTTTGCAGTTTGCAGTGGAGAACGAGGAGCTTACGCAGCATTTAGGGGCGGCCAAAGATGCGCAGCGACAGCTTACGGCTGAGGTAATGCATTCATACATGTTGAATAATAATATTGTCAGTGGTGTCAAAAGTAAAACTAAAAGTAAATTCATGATGTACATACAACACTAGCACATGATATTACATAGCTGTTACACCATTTACTCCATTGTTCCTAATGAGATGGATAGACTCTGACGTTTTTACTGACAAACACTTAACTGGAACCCACCACAACTTGATCCAATCAGCGCAAAGTCAGCTGATCGTACGATAAGTCCACAGGTCTACTGGTTACTTAGATAAGTTACCTGTGTTGGAAGTAAACTGTTTCTTTTTTCAATTTTGCTTTTACTTTTGATACCTCTGAATATTTTTACATTACATTACACTTAGTTGATGCCTTTATTCAAAGCGACTTACAGGGTATTCGTTACAGTCCCTGGAGCTGTGTGGGGTAAGGTGCCTTGCTCAAGAGCACTTCAGCCATGGAGGGATTGATAAGGGTGGGGACTGAATCTGTTATTTAGCAAAGAAATTCATATTAAAAGCACAGCATGAGCATTTTCTTAGTAATGACACCATCCTAACATGATCATTTATGAATACAGTAACAATGATTATTTTATGCATTCATGTGCACCCATTACATCACTATAATAATCATCCCTTGCATTCTTATGCTTTTTGTGACTGTGTCGTCTTGTTAACATTTTGTTTAGTAATGATGTTTCTGCGTGTATATTTTTGGATGTGACTGTACATACGCATGTGTGTGCATGCATTCTCATGTGTGCATTCTCGTGTGTGCGCGTGTGTGTGTGTTTTAGTTGCGAGAGTTGGAGGATAAGTATGCTGAGTGTATGGAGATGCTGCACGAGGCTCAAGAGGAGCTGAAGAACCTGCGGAACAAGACACTGCCCCTCAGCACCCCACGCCGCTTCCACTCGCTCGGACTCTTCCCCATGGTAGGATAATAATACTACTAATAATAACAACAGGGGGCGCAGTGGCATTAAGTGGCACAGAATTACGCGAGCTACCCGGGTTTGATTTCAGCCCGAAATTATAATAATTAAAAAATTATGACGACAATAATAATAGTAATAATTATGGTAGGATGGCTGTAGAGAGGGCTGGGGTTGGTGATAGGTGTGGTTGGTGAGTGTGTAATGCCGTGTACAGACCAGGAGCGAACAAAGCGACGGAAGTCATTATTTCTCTATGGAGGGCACGCGACCTGCGCTACCAAAGCGAATTCGCTAGGAGCGAAGCTTCTTGTGCGACCAGAGCGAATTTTGACGATTAAACCAAATCTAATCACAGGCGAATTCGCTCTGACGCTGTTCAGCGAAAACCAATCGGAACGTTCATATCTCCGAATGTCCCAGGCTGTCAAGCCAGAGTGATTAGCTGAATCAAACATGTCAATGCTGCGTCTGGAGCGAATACAGCGAATTCAAGGCGAAACTTCTTCTGCTACCCACGCTACCAGGCAGCATAGGTCGCTCTTGGTCTGGACACGGCATAAGAGAGAGCTCAGAGCTCCATGTTACATTTACCTTGGTTTATGCTTGCTTTTACAGTAGGTTTGCTCATAGGCATATAGGTTCATATTGCCATTTGCAAAGACAAAATAAAACGTATTTACACTTTATTTATCGCTGCAGCAACCTATTGAAAACTGTAGGAAAAAGTGTGTGTGCGTGCGCGCGTGCGTGCGTGCGCGCGCGCGAGAGAGAAAGAAAGATAGAGAGTTACTGTAAGTCTAAACAACCCTACTTGTTTGTCTGTGAAATACTGTATGATATGCTGCCCTCTGCCGTCTGACTGTGGTACTGATGTCTTGTAGGACTCCCTGGCTGCGGAGATTGAGGGCACCATGAGGAAAGAGCTGCAGATGGACGATCCAGACGTGGAGGAGCACAAGTACGTCAACTAGAAATACACTACAGGGTGTCCCAAGGAAATCCCAGCCAATTTCAAACATGCTGCTTGGCATGTAGTACTTGTTCTACCCTTGACCCAAAGACGCATCATTTTTTTGTCCAACCCTGTCTGTGATATCCTAGCTTGCTAATGTGGGTGTGTGTGCGTGTGTTTATGTGTGCGTGTGCACACTACAAAAATCTGCCCACCAGGTTGCACCCGAAACGTGTCTTCCAGACGGTGCGTAACGTCAACCAGACGGTGCGGCAGCGCTCCATGGGCCCGTCCCCCTTGAACATCCCTGGCTCCAACCAGACATCGTCCATGAACTCGCGCCGCTCCAGCTGCGTCAGCACGCCGCGCTCCAGCCTCTACGGCGGCGTGGTGGACAACCGGGCCAGCACCATGATCCTGGAGGGCCACATGCCTGATGAAAACAGGTGCGCCTCACTTACATTTTTCACCAAAGCCACTTACAAACGAGGACATAATCATATTATCACTAGCAGATACAAAGTGCACAGGAAATATACAGAACAATTAAGTGGAGTTGCTAAGTAGGGTTACCGGTAGTTAAGTAGAGTACTCCCTCTTTTACTGTTTTCAGGTCGACCAGAACGGTCCCTGTGTCCATTCCCACACCAGTTACGTTCAGAACTTAAGTGCTTACGTACCAGAGAACCACGAACATTCATACCGGGCGCTGAATTTTCCCTTACGTGACAGTGTGTTACCCGGATGAACCTGCTGTCCCCACGGTTCGCGGAGAAAGGGTTCACATCGCAAATCAACTTTTCTCGTTCTCAAACACACAGACTTGCGATATGAACATGCCGGACGGTTCGAGGTTAGATGCGGGTATGGGCTCCGGCACGGTTCTCAGTCAGCCCGAACGCACCTTGTGTGTGCTGTGATGCTGCACTCCAATTATTGACATTTGTTCAATTAGAAACTTATGATCCCGGAGGCCCACATGCCTGACCAGGAGAGTAGCAAAAGCAACCAAAAGCAAATTGACGAGTTGCGAGTGATATCCCCAAATAATGTAGGTTATCCCCAAATAATGAACATTATTATACCTATATGGTATAATATAATATAAAGTCTCAATGATGTACAACTTTTCCTCTGTCTGTCTGTCTGTCTGTCTGTCTGTCTGTCTGTCTGTCTCTTCATCCTGATTGGTCGGTGGGTAGGTTGGAGGACTCCAACAGGAAGCAGGCGGCGGGCTGCCCTGGCACGCCGGGCTCGCGGGACCTGGAGGCGGCGTTGCGGCGGCTGAGCCTGCGGCGCGACAACTACCTGAGCGAGCGGCGCTTTTTCGAGGAGGAGCGCGAGCGCAAGCTGCACGAGCTGTCGGAGAAGGACCGGCTGCTGGAGGAGAACCAGGAGCGGGAGGAGAGGGGGGAGGACGGCTCCGTGACGCCCACCGACAGCATCATGTCGTTCGGCCTGTCCTCCCTGCACTCCGGCCTCTCTGGGTTCTCGTTCTACGCGCCGCGCTCCTACCTGCCGGAGAAGCTGCAGATCGTTAAGCCGCTGGAAGGTGACCACAGCACTGGCCGCCGCCGCTCACTCTATGTCTACCTCTCCTCCTCTTCCTCTTCCTTTTCTTCTCCTTCTTTCTCTTCTTCTCACTTTTCCTCCTCTTCACTCCTGACACCCACTACTCTGCCTCCTGTCTCTGCCTTCCCTTCGCTGCTGCTGGGTGCTCTTTGGTCGCTGGTGCATCAGGATCAGGACGCCCTAAGCAGACACTACTCCTTCTACTTCCGACACACACAGCCGTTTGAGGAGAAAAGTTACTTTTAAAAAGAATGAAATGCCATAGCATTTCAAAATCATTTTGACCTGTCACTGTTAACATGGTGCCCTCTCCCTTAAGAGCTTTATCTGCGCTGCCTGCTTGAGATTTGAGCCAATGGTTTATGTGAAAGAATGGAGCCATAGAACTTCAAATCACTTAGCCTGCCAATTAGCATTGGCCTGGTGCTCCCCTTAAAGAGTGATTTTTACCAACATTGGCAGTAAGTCATTTGGGTTCAGTTTCTAATGAAAATTGTGTAAGCTTATTTTTCTAGTTTCAAGTAAAAAGCATCTTGTCAATCTTGTCAATTCTGAGTAGTCCAGTGAGGGGAAAAAATACCTATTAACAAGTACTTTTGAACAAGACATTTTAGACTATTTAGACTTAGACTTAAAGGGACACTGTGTGAGATTTTTAGTTGTTTATTTTCAGAATTCATGCTGCCCATTCACTAATGTTACCTTTTTCATGAATACTTACCACCACCATCAAATTCTAAGTATTCATTATGACTGGAAAAATTGCACTTTTCATACATGAAAAGGGGGATCTTCTCCATGGTCCGCCATTTTGAATTTTCAAAAATAGCCATTTTTAGCTGCAAAAATGACTCTACTTGGACCATACTAGAAAATATTTGTTTATTACTGAGTAAACTTTCATGAAAAGATCAAATTTGGCAATTGGCAGCCCCGTTTCAATGAGCAACATAGTTGCAGTACCTCTTTTGTCCATTTCCTGCACAGTGTCCCTTTAAACATTTGGCAGTGGGGAAAGTATTTTTTCTTGGTCATTCTTTTTTACTTGTTATAAGCAATATTTGTACTTTTAACAAGTAACAAACATCTGATCAAGAAAAAATTACTTGCCCCACCTCCAAATGTCTTAAAACAAGTCTAAATAGTCTAAAAGTGCCCGTTCAAAAGTACTAGTTATTAGTTGATGTTTTAATTAAGATAGACTAGATGTTTTTTACTTGAAAGTAGAAAAATAAGATTGCTAAGATTTCATTTTTTGCAGTGATAACACTAAATCACAATTGCAAGCTGGTGTAAATGGATCCATGTCTTGCATTCTCACCCTTTAGGTTCAGTTTGTTTGTGTCACTGCACTTGGTTCGCTAATTCTGTATGAACTCCTATAGTATTTCTTTATCAATTTCCTTTTTGTGGTCCTTCTGACAACCATGTGTTGTGTTTCAACAGAATGCTAACAAAAACCCAATATTGTTGTAGCATCTGCAAAACATGTGCCCAATAATCATTGTGTGGAATTGTACTTCTCCAGTGTTACATACCGTATATTCTTCTATAGTATTTTGCTGTACACAAGATGATTGTATTGTATTTCCAGGAAGTAACATAAATGTAGCTTTGCACTTCGGTGTAGCTATTATAACCAGTCAAGTTGGCAATATGCCATTGCTCTTTGTCGCCCCTGTGGGACAGACATGAGTACTGCTACTGGTATTGCTAACATTCGGCATAGCTGGTGTGTAGGATATACTGGTTAGGTACAGGGCATCTCCAGTTTAAAAAAAAAACGTCACTTTTTCCTAAGTTCCCTTAACTACGTCTAAAGCACTTTTTTCCTTTTTTCCCCCCACTTAACCCACTGACAGAATTAATGTATGCTATTCCTCAGTCACCTCTGTTTGGATTTTTTTGTGTTCTTTACATTTCTCACCCTGTCTTTTGATTGTGTTCATTTTTTTGTTGAAGATTTTGTCAATAAAACGCTATAATTTTCTTACCATGTTTATTTTTTGAGTTTCTGTAGTGTGCCTGTACCTAACCAGCCCATAGTTCACAGATTCACATTACTCATACAAATCACCTTCGTGTTTTGTGTTAGACAATCCATTTAAATTGGTGTCTGTGTGTGTGTGTGCTTTTGTGTGCAAGTGTGGGTGACAATGCCGCTATCACAACACTACAATTCTTCTGCATTACTGAATTTCCCGAAGTCTAACAAAGAACCTAACGTGGAGAACTAAGCTGTATTCATTTAAATAAAATAATAGAAATTTTTTATTTTCACATGACAAACACTACTTCTCATCTCGACTCCTTAATGCCTACACAACTGGAATTCCCCCTGGGCCCTGGCCCTAATTCCACTTGTCTTGCCTGCTTCTACCAACACACCATACTATGGTTATCGCCATTGGGTCCATGGCACGGCATGGACAGTGATCAGTGGTTTTTATATCTGAAATATCTGAAAATCGAGTCCATTTGTTCGGTTTTAACAGAGGTTCAGGCTTGCTCATGTTTCTTTAGTTACCAACCTTCCTAAATGGAACATCTCTTTTGTATTACCAAGTGATCTCTGAAAACCATGTGTATTTGTGTTCAGTGAAATGCTGTTTTCTGTGGCTGTTTCTCTCTCTCTCTCTCTCTCTCTCTCTCTCTCTCTCTCTCTCTCTCTCTCTCTCTCTCTCTCTCTCTCTCTCTCTCTCTCCCCATCTTCTTGTTCTCTTTGTCCTCCTCTCTTTCTCTCTCTTCATATTCCGCTCTGTCTCCTCTTCTATCAAGTGACCTGAAAACTTCTTGATTTGTGTATAGTCAAACGTGCTTATATTGTGTTAACTGCTTTTGTTTATGACCCTTCTCTCTCTCTCTCTCTCTCTCTCTCTCTCTCTCTCTCTCTCTCTCTCTCTCTCTCTCTCTCTCTCTCTCTCTCTCTCTCTCTCTCTCTCTCTCTCTCTCTCTCCAGGCTCGGCCACGCTGCACCAGTGGCAGCAGCTGGCACAGCCCAACCTGGGCGGCATCCTGGATGCGCGGCCTGGCGTGGTGACCAAGGGCTTCCGTCCGCTGGAGCTGGGCGACCTGGAGGACGTCTACCAGTTCACCGACCTGGAGGAGGAGGACGCGGTGAGCGGGGAGCAGCGCGCGGCCGTCATCGGCCTCCTGAGCCGCCACAGACTCTGCCAGAGCCGCTGCTCCTCCGTCTCCTCCCTGGCCAGCGAGAACGGCGTCGCCGCCCCCGGCACCCCGTTGCACAGCAACCACGTCGGCGAGCTCAACGGCGTGCTGCATGCCAACGGAGGGCTGTACCAACAAGAGGCGTCGTCGCTGTCGGCCGCGAGCGAGGCGACGGGAAACGGGCAGGTGGCCACGGGAAGTTTGGAGACGTCGTCAGAAGCTGCAGCCTTATCGTCTGGTGAGGGCGTCCTCTAAACCCCCTGGTCTTCCTCCCTGATCCAAGACAAACCCTCCCTCCCTTAACCCCCCCTTAACTACCTCTCACCACAGCACCCTGGACAGGAGGCATGTGTGTGACCCTAGCGTAACTACCTCTCGCCCTTGGAAAGGACAGGGCAGTGCTGACCACATCATCCCCACGTCCATCACAGCCCCCCAGGAGGATACTGGGCCACTGGGGATCGTGGGAAGGCTCTTTGTCTTGCTGGCTAAGATCGCTCTGGCTCATCATCCACATCATCATGCAGACAGACACACGACACACGGCACCCACATCACCCTACAGTACTACATCCCGATGCCTGGCACCATACCTCATTGAGTATATTGCATTTTATTACTTTGATTCGCCTTTTTTATTACTGCTCCACTTGCATCTGGCGCTCCATCAGATCTTTCCAGTCCAACCCATTTCTTTTCCATCCCTTCTATCTATTAACCTTCTTTCCTCTGCTAATCCAAAGCATGAGAACAGAGAAGTGGGAATGGGATGCATGTTTTAACACCTTTTGATTATGGGGAAAATGTGCCATGATTGGTTTCATGTTCTTTCATGTTCATGTCCTCCTAATAGAATCATGTGAGCAGTTCTTTATGGTCATGTAGCCGGTATCTCATAATTACTACCTCTGCTTCTGCTCCATCTTTTCCTCATGGTCTTCCAGCTCTGTACTTGACAGCCTATCGCACCGTATAGATCAGTGATACTCAAACTGTGGGCTGGGGCCCACTGGTGGTCCCTGAAGGTGTTCCCAGTGGGCCTTGAAATCGTTTTCTAAAAATCACAATAATTTACTGAATATGTGTGTGTCTGTGTGTGTGTGTGTTGCTGACCATTTATTTGATTGATATTGTTTATTGGGTCAGAGGTGAGCCCCGGACTTTTGTGAACGGTTCAAGTGGGCCCCAAGTTGGAAAAGGTTGGGAACCCCTGGCATAGCTATATCTGTTTGCGCCAATCCCCCCCTTGACAGTGTGTGGGTCTGTGCTGATCTAGACGTGAGGCCATATTAAAAGCAGCATGTGCACATATTCACATGACGAAAGGCAACGTGGTGTCAGTTATACATTTCAGCTCACCCCTGCGCTACATACTTTGTCCCGAAATACCGGTACATGCACAGATGATCGCGCGGATGGACACACACACACACACACACACACACACACACACACACACACACACACACACACACACACACACACACACACACACACACACACACCATACCATTTGTCTATATTTGCTCTCTGCATATACACAACATTTGTTCCTGTTTTCCTCTCCTTGATGGCTCCATCCGTGTATCCTGCCTGCTACTGTAGAGTTGTGTTGACCTTTACTGCTATACAGCATACTCCATCAAACTGCAACAGGAAACCCCTCTCAAAAAATATGCTTATATAATAATAATAATAATAATAATAATTATTATTATAATTATAATAATTGTATTTGTATAGCACTGTATCATACAAGGTACAAGGCATGCAACTCAAAGTGCTTAACAAATGGGGGGGGGGGGGGGGGGGTCGGCAAAATTGTTAAGTGTTCTCTTAGGTAAGTCTAATAGGAAGTTGATCTTCTCATTTTAATACCAAAGGCCATATCACCTATGTAATTCTACCATTCTTTGCGTTACGGCATTTACACAGCTAGACTATATCCATCAATTATACAAATTCGGATGGTTCCTGATGCAGTTTTGGTAGTTACGGCTTGTGCTCTGGGGCGTGCCTATCTGGGGCTTGTTGATGTTTTAATGATTTAATATTTTAATTGTGTGGGGGCGTGTAGTTTGGGTTTGTATTTACTGTTCCCTTCCCTGGCAAGTGTCGTTATTGTAATTGTGTGTGTGTGTGTGTGCGCGTGTGCATGTGTGCGTGTGTGTGTGTGTGTTTTCTCTGCTGCAGGACATTTCCCTGGGAAGTGTCAGTCCCACACCAGCTCCACTTACACCTTCACCACCTGCCGCATCATGCACCCCTCCGACGAGCTGACTAGAGTCACGCCCAGGTGAGCATGCGCACGCACACACACACACACACACACACACACACACCAATACCAGTCACTTTACAATTTTGCCAATATTTGATTTCATCACATGTACACCCACATATGTTCTGTCATGTTCACATATCCAAGTTTACCAAGGTGAAGACATGTACAATTTAATGGTGTCTCTTTACATTTACTGGACATTTTCAGGTCAGTCAAAGCCTAATTAATCCACCTATTTTTTAAATATTTTTTCATGTTAAGAGAGAGTATTTTTAGAAGTCTTCTTGCACTCCTCCTTTGATCAGGTGCGTTGGATGAGGTTTACATGGTCATCAACGCCTCTTAGCAAAACTCCCACACACTGTCCTCATTTGCTTGATTTAATTAGGCCGTTTTGGTCCACTAAATTTCCTGGATGAAGGGCAGTAGACCGAAATGTCGCAATTAAAATCTCTGCAAATGAGGGTAGCAGGGAGTAGTTTTGCTTTTTGTGACATTAATGTTAAGAGACACCAATAAATCTCCCCGTGGAACAAAAAGGCTTAACATCTCCCAAGTTTACAGAGGAAAAGACATATTATTGCCCGTCCCCACCCCACCTCCCCCAACCTCCAGGTCATGTGAGGACGAAGAGGAGCAGATGCTGTATCACTTGTTCCTCTTGCCCGGTGTAGAGCAGGCCCACTGAGCAGAGCAGAGCAGAGCAGAACACCCCCCCACTGTCCTCTGGGTGAGCCGCCATCACATGACCTGCCCTCCTCTCAATCCGCAGAGGTTAAAGGTCATGGGTGTGTGTTGCCCCTCTAATCATTTGTGTGGCTCCCTAACTAAACCCCTAGAGCAATGCCATGTCATGGGGGCACTTCTTCTTCAAGCATGATTGTGTGCTCACTACTTCTTCTCACCCAGGCATTCAGTTTCATGACGCAGTTGGAATCCTGGCAAATAAAATCAATGTTGTGTTTTTTGTCTTGGGATCAAGCCTGAAAGCAACACTAATTAGTTTCCCCCTCTTTGGTTACCTTGCAGTTACAGTATTTTCCAGCTTCCTTCTAACCTCTTCTTTGCAATCTCTGTCATTGTGACAGAAAAGTTGTAGGTTTTTGTATTCTAAATACAGAGGGACAGTGCACTCCTCCAAACTTACTTGGTAGAGGCTTGTTTTCACCCTTCTACAAGTTCATAAATGAGAAACGATTTTGAAAACATTACGGTAATGTCGGAAGGGCTACTTAGTGTTGCTTCAATGAATAATGTTTAATAACCGCAATAATCAAACTTTTGCTTTTAGTCAATGCAAAACTGACACAAGCTACGTTCTAACTTGTTTAACAAATGACCAGTTGCACAAGCGACGGAAACTAATACTGCAAATGTGGCCCTGGATGATGAAATATCTCTATCTTGTTAAAATAAATGTATTTGGTTCTGTGTAAAAGTGAAAGTGTTAATTACCAGTACATTTTGTCTTTCCCATGAAAGGGAAATTGATTCTGCCATAAGAGTGATACAACTTCTTACACCATAAGCATGCGATATATGACATGAAGTATGTCTTCTTACTATGCAACCAATCGTTTGGAAAAGTGGGTGTGGCTGCCTGTATTGAGCCCACCCACACACACAGCTAGTCAGACCTCATGAATCATAACTTCTTCTGGACTGTTCTAATTCAATATAACATGTTGATTATGGGTTGCAGAGTAAGGATGATGTCGGGACATATTTTATGTCACACTATATGACATGCTGAGGGTATAAGCATGGCATGACCCTTTCTCCTTTTTTAGTTTGGAATATAAAATTACATGGCCTTGACACAAAGGCCCACCACTATGAAGTGAAGCTAAAAAATGACATGCATGCTATGAATATAAATGACTTTTAAGCTGATTCTATGCATCGCTTATTTTTGATTGTTAAAACATAATTACCCAGTTGGGAGCTGTTGCACAAAATTGGGAGCTATTGTGTCTTATAATGGCTCACTCCCAAGACATGCCCCCCTCCTAACAACAACATAACAACTGAAATGATCCATGTATATATCAGCATGTTTAGTTTTAACTGCACATTTGAGTCTGATTAAACACAGGTTCTGTCTTCTTTGCAACGTTCTCACAATAAAATGTCTCTCCTATCTGGTCTCCCTCCATCCTTCCTTCCCTTCACTCCTCTTATACTCCTCTCCTCTTCTTCCCTCCTCTGCTCTTTTCCTTCTCTCTTCTTCTCCTCAATCCTTCCCTTTCCTCTTCCTATCCTGTTCTCCTCCTCTCTGGATCTCTTCTTCTCCTCCTTCCTTCCATCTTCTCTTCTCCTTCACCTCTCCTCTCCTCTCTCCTCTCCTCTCCTCTCTCCTCCCCTCCCCCAGTGTGATGTCCTCCTCGTGTGTGCTGTCCTCCTCCGGCCTCCTGCTGCGCTGCTCCTCCTCCACGCCGGCCTCCCCCAGCCCCTGCACGCCGCGCCGCCCCAGCCTGGTCCAGGCCGAGTCCTTCACCAACCTGCGTGACTCCACCAAGACCACCAGCACCTCACTGGGCCTGGTGCGTCGCCTGCAGGAGCACGGCATCTCCGCCGGCGTCTACGACCCGTGCAGCTGGGACCGCGTGGCCTCCGTTCCAGCAGAGGGCGTCCATGCGGCTCTCCCTGGCCACCCACCGCAGCATACCGTCATCACGGACCCCAGGCGCGGGCTGGCGACTGACGCACTCCCCTCCACGCCCCCCAACTCGCCCACCCGCAGGGCCAAAGCGCCGCGCCCGGTCATCAGCCCGGTCGCTGACCCCCCTTTCCACTACAGCCCCTCAGCACCCCCCTACGACACGTTCCTGACCTCCAAGCCGGCCAGCTCCATCCTGAAGGAGGTGCGCAAGGCGGAGGCGCAGCACCAGAGCGCAGCAGAAGCTGGCGCCGCTGCAGCAGACTCAACGGAGTGCCAGACGGACGCAGCCAGCAGCAGTGTGCACAATCTCCGCCTGCTGGACAAGGTGAAGTGCCTGGGGGTTTCCCCCGGCCCCGGGGGTGCCCTGATGACCCTGGGGCCCTTCTGCGGCGGCCTGCACAGACCCGGGGCTCCCGGTAGCCACCCCCTGGTCACCAGCCCCATCGCAGCCCTGCCTGTGCTGAACGTTGGCATGCGCCGCAATCGCAGCTACCCGGCGGTGGTGGGGGCTAGTATGGCTATGAAAGGCCTGGGGCCTGACGGTGGAACAGAACTGCTGCTGCCCCCACCTCACTTACCCAAACAGACTAGCCTGAACCACGACTGAATGAAAGCCTTTTTTCTTCCCTTGACCCCTCCCATCAATGTCATCCGTTAAACCTCCGTTTAAGCGTGTGTGTGCTGTATGTGTGAGCGTGCAGGACCCGATGTGTGTATACAGGATGCTAGAATGTTTTGCCTTTTGTGACAAATCCACTCTGTGCCTGTAGGGGGTGTGGTGGGGCTGCTTGGACAGATGTTTTTTTTTGTACAAGTGAGCCCTGAGTCCTTCATTTGAGTCTGTGCAACGAGTTGCGTCTATCTATACCCACGATACAGTTGCGTCAGTACTGTTTTAAGTCAGGGGTGTGGCACAGCTTCATGTAGCGTCATTACTTGGTGTGTAATTAATTGGCACAGAGATCACGACACAGTGGTCATTTACTTTTATAAAAGCACTTTTTTGTTTCTCTTTTCTGAATGATGAAGGCAACTGTGGTGGGTCCCGGAAGACATTTCGCTGTACTTCCTCTCTCTATTTTTGCCCCAGACTCTTCTCTTCAATCTGGGGCTTCAGCACTGTGTCCTACTAATAAAACCTTATGTCCTTACCCTCTCCGGGGCAAGAACTAAATACCTCCCCGCATTAGGGGGAAAACGTTGCCGATAAAGCACCTTAATTCATCCAATGTTGCATTCAGGTGAGTGTTTGTTTAAAGTCAAGTAGTTGAAACCATACTTCTAACATCCCTAGTGCAATCTGTAGCTCTGAAGGAGAGAGACAGTAGGCCATGACTTGAGACAAATTAGATAAGCGCAATGCCCTTGAAAAGCTTGAAAAGGCTAGATCTTGGCCCCTAACTTAAACCAAATTATTTCGAGGATGACGTCCTAAATATTAATGTGTTCCTAAATTTAAAAAGCAAGTGGTTTGTGTTGACCACTAACCTTGTTGCTTCCCTTATTTTCAGTTGAAGGCTCAAATTCAGTGGTTCAATAGAGTAAGATAACATGAATTTAACTCTATGTATGACTGATGAGAATGATTGTGCTTTCTGATTGACAAAGCAATTCATACCGATTTCTCATTTATTTCTGTTTTTTTAACTGACAACCTAATTTATAAGGGTGTGTATGTGTGTTCATGTGTGCAAACACATTATCTGTATAAAATGAAGTTAAATCAGTTCTAAAACCTAGAGTTTGTGACTTGAATCCTGAAACGATGCACACTTCAGCAATTTGACAAACATTTCCAGACCAGACCACCAGGGGTCAGTGTTGTGGTGAGCTGCGGTGCCTTGGCCAAGAGTGTGCAGGACTCATGTATCATCACCTCAGTGTGTGATTACTGTGCACAAACTGAACAATATATACGCTTTACATAGGTAATAATGCATTTCTCATCGTGGCCCTAAGAGCATTGTCCTAGTGCCTGAGATTTTAAGGTAATTTCTTGGCATTAACACTGAACCAGAATATACTGTATGCTTCTGACTTTTTAGTGTTTGGGGAATTAATGAACTATAAATAAGCAAGACTGCTTCTCAAGGTATGAAACCTCAGCACATGTGCCACATTGATGTACATCCATATTTCATTATATATTGTTTTTTGTCTGTTAATATTTTGTTTTGTGGGAAGAAAAACTTGGATGTATCTGCTGAGTATGGCGTGTGTGCACTTAACCATCATGTAACTTGAATGTGTGTTTTTTGAATGTACCGCAGCAAATTTACTGTTGAAACGTTGACATGGCAGTTTTAATATGTTGTACCACACAAAAGGGAAGTATGCCACTTGTAAATGGTAAATTATGCAATGAGTTTAGTCTGGCTATTTTTCTATTTTAAAAAACGAAAACAGGCAACAAACTAGAAGGAAGTGGAAAGATATGAATAACTGCTGGAAGGCGTTAAAGGGAGATGTACACGTCGTTCTGACACCCCAAGAAGCATTGTCAGATACAGTGATCAATAAAATCCAATGTCATATGACTTCTTCCCTTGTCACCCTCTGTTGTCTTCTAGTTAAACATGCATGAGTGTCTGCTCGGCAGAAATCCATCAGGTCGTTCAAAGGCCTCTCAGGAAGAAACGATAATACAGTGCTTGTAATGTCTACCGTGCTTCTTGGACTCATTAATGACACATTCATGTTTAGTGACGTTACTGACGTTTCTATCCAAATCGTCTTATTGGTAGTTAGGAATGGGGTATCCGTTATTGTCCCTGGAGCAATGTGGGGCAAGGTGGGTTGGGGGCACTTCGGGCATGGATGAAGAGAGACCATTCATTCACACACACTATGGTTAGCTTGGGGATTTGATCCGACTACCCTCTGACCCCAAGACCAACTTTCTTAACAAAATATCCACAGTACACTGAGTTTTGTTTACATGTGTAGATGATTTGGCTGAGAAAAGACATGTTTGATAGTGCTGTAGTACAGTGCACTAACACACCTGATCAAAATGGTTAACTTTGCTCATGGCAACCCAGGTTCGAATCTGGCACTCTGAAGTCAATCCCTCCCCCTTCCTTATCAGTTAGTATCATAATGAATGTTGTATTTTTTTCCCCCCACTGACCCGAGTTATGCTGTTCCCATATATGGAAATGTTCTAGGTATTGGAGGTGTACTTTGCAGAAGATGAACTGGCCAAGGTCCCTCAGATTCCATTGTGTACAACAGCCCTACACTTCTGTCTGTCGAGATTTTATTTTCTAACCAAAGTAATGTGTAGGATGTTATCAAGAAGGAGCTTTTACGGATGGATATCCAACTGCCTATTACCAACTCAATGGACACTGCACTGTCCCTGCAGCTACAATAGGTCTTTTTTTAAGGGGGTAGTCTTTTAGCTATGCACTTCACTTCTCTAACATCTCATATTAATTCTTGAACTTGCAAGTCATTGCATACTTTGCCAGGGTGACTCGTCCAAGTTCAAACCATGCATGGCCTTCTCGCCTAAGTCCTTTACTGGTGTTTCTTGCGGAGGCGTGCGCTTAGAGTGTGTGTGCGCACGAGCGCGTAATGAAGCAACCCCCGCATAAGTTCAAAGCTGACGGCTCGATCAAGCGATGGCGATCTTCTAGACTCATTAGCATACACCGAAGAAGAACCAAAAAGTAAATGTAACGGCCTGAAAGAAGAGTGTCCCGTAAGGACAGGTGAGGCTCTTTGGGTGCCTATAATTAAGGGCCTAAGCAGTTGTCGAAATATTAAAAATAAAGTGTCTTTGCTTAAAATTCCACGATGTTCCATGTCACACTAACCTCCAGGCGCAGCTCCTGCACTTGAAATCCAAAGCTCACAACAAGTCAAGTGAATACAAAATTCACAAACGTGGCTATTTAGAGCATCAGCCAGAGAGGCATGCGAATAGGTTTGGTGTTTTGCACTCCGTGGCTAGTTTTTCGAACCATTCTTCCTTTGCATGGCCAGGTGCTAATGGTAGGGTATGGATGTCTTAAAATAGCCTACAGCGCACATGGGTAGTTTTGCGGAATTGATGCAATTAATTAATTCACATTTTAGACTATGTATGTATTGTGTTTCAAACACCCATCATCAGCTGCATTTTGCACAGCTTAAACAATTATATTGCCGAGGTTCAAGGTGCAGAAATTGGGCTGCACATGTGTCTCCTGGCTTATTGTTGTGGATAGGCTACATAATTGCCCAGGATACGGTCTCGTTCGCTCTCCGTTTGCACACAGTCATGCGTTTTATTGTTAGACAGAATAAAAAAGCCCTGTCATTGTTGAGCACCTGTGCGATTATGTGCTACCTTCCCGTGCTTTGTTTCCCCAAAATAGGCCTCCGTGCGCCCTGTTCAAATGCCTACAGCATCTGTTAATGGGGCGTTGTAATGGTAAGTGTGGTGATCACGCCCTGTTGCCGTGCCATCGTGTTGTCTCACGTGGTACAACTGGTTAGTGAGCGAGGCTATTATGTTCTCAGCGACCTATCCCTCGAGCCCGCTTTAAAGAATGAGATCCAGTCGAGTCTTTATTTTGTCCACCTTTAATGCTAGCGCTGGGTGCAGCTGCTGCAAATGGTCAATAAGCGCGAACTGGTCACATTGAAGATCGTTAATCTTATTTTCTTCACACATATTGGTCAATCAACACTCCGTTATTTGTTTTGCAGTGAGCGCTTCTTATAAAGGGAAATCAGAAGCCTAACAGACTCCGGGTCACTGATAATCTCACATCACCAGCCATGTCCATTGTTGGAGCCTGTTTCTTTGAGATGGTTATCAGCCAATGCACAAGGTATATGTCGGACGCAAAGCATGAAACACACGTGAAAAATAATAAACATTCTCACGACGTTTTTATGCAAAAGTCTGTATGTCCACTCATATTTATATTGCATCATATTCATTGTACAAACAAATTTACATCGAATGTATCGCAAATAGAGTTTTCACACAATGATTTCCGAGACACCAAAATGTGACGATTCTCTGCTCCTGTACAAGTCGGTTAGTTGTGGATGATGGGGGTTGGTTGTCGCCGGGCCGGTGGGTGTTTCTTTTACGAGGAGTACTCATACTCCTCCGCGCTCCGCCGGCCAAAGTCCATCCAGCCCGTGTAGTCGCGGTCCTTTATCCGGTGGCTCGCTGCGGGCCCGCTGGCTCTGCTAGTCAGCACAGAGTTTCTGCGCGCAGCACCTGAAGAACGCAAACATTAGGATGATTACTTCATTTGTTAATTTTTTTCTGTCTCATGTAAGCAATAAAATGAAATAAAAACATAAATAATCAAAAGGCACAAAACCTGTTTTGTAGTTTGATGTAGAGCTACTTCTATTCGTTTCACAGCAAATCTGGTCATGAGCTCGAGTTTGGCTTTTTGACATCTTTGGTGTCATGGGTCTACATGTCTATATGTTCTCTTCAGGTTGCCATTCCTTTGATTATTCTCACTCGTCTTATATCCTATTATGCTATATGTCATACAGGCTTCTGTAGTCTGTCTATAACCTGGCTTTCCCAAATACAATAAATGTAAAAATTAACTGTGTGCTGGAGTCACACGTGTACGCGCGTGCATCTGCGTGGTGCGTGTGTGCGCATCCTGTACTGCATGTGTGTGCAGCCAGCTGGGCCGGGCCGGGCCGGGCTCACCTTTCCTGGCGAGTAGTGTGGCGATGAGCTGGTTGAGGCTGGTGCGGGGGTCCTGTTGCTCCTCGTCCTCCATGGAGGCTTTGGTGAAAGGCAGGAGGGCACCTCCACTGGAGGAGGGGGCTGAGCGGGCGTGACGCCTGTGGACAGCGCCTGCTGCTGCTGCTGCTGCTGAGGAGGAGGAGGAGGAGGAGGAGGGAGCCTCTGCCCGGGAGATGGAGATGGCCCCGGCCCCGGCAGCACGGGCGTGCCCTTCGTCCTCCTGTGGGGGGTGGGCTGGGAGCCCCAGGCAACCGCTGCTGGAGAGAGCAGCCAGCAGCACACACACACACATGCCACCGTTCATCTGCAATGCAAGCGCACACATACACACACACACACACACACACACACACACACACACACACACACACACACACACACACAAACATATACAAACATGCAGATACACACACACACACACACACACACACACACACACACACACACACACACACACACAGCAAGATAAATGTTTAGTCAGTCACATTATAATGGTGAAAGGATGAATCACCAGAGTTAAAACTGGATTACAAGGCATGTTGTGATCGCGCCGCCTGAATTTTTACAGTAAGCAATAAAGATGCCATACATGTTATTGCAGATTGGATAATCACTAATATAACTGCATATTAGTTGTGGAGAACCATTGTTCTTTTCTCCTGTGCCACATAATATGGTCTTTATTGGAGATATTACCCCGTTGACACCTGTTCTTCATTATGGAACGATCAGTTCATTGAGATTAATTATTGAAAAGGGCAAGATGCCTCTAATTGTGCTCGGTGTAAGTCGTCCCCCCCTGGGGTCTCAGGGGACCTGTGTGAAATGGGTCTGGTTATATCATCACAGGAAGAGCTGAGAATGCCGCTCTCGGTTCCGGTCATGATATCCAGCATCTCCCACTACACAGTACATAACCAAAATGGTAGTCTTTTGCAATGGCATCCTAGATTAATATGACGCAAAAACCCATAATCTAGGGTACCAAATCATTCCAGAAAAAAATAAACGTTCTCAGATTCATGCAAAAACCTATAATAGTAAAATATACGTTTGGAATTCTAGGGTACCAAATCATTCCAGAAAAAAGAAGTGTTCTCAGTTTAATTTCACATGTTCTTGTGTTTGTCTTTGTCTAGACATTTTCAGTTTTTGTACAGTAAAAATCTAATTTCATTCACATATTCCAAATGCCAATTGCTCCAAAACAATAGATTGGCTTCACAAAATAACAATAGTAAAAAAGGATATAATTCAGACCAGAAATGGCCCAATAAAGTAGGTACAAATATCCCACAAAATACTACAATATACTGCTCATACAAAAGACGCACGCAAGCATGCTCACTCAAAAGATCATCTTACCTTCAGTCTGTGCTGAGCAGAAAGCCACAGAGCAGAGAGAGAATTTCACCCTGTCCTCTGAACGAGTGAATGAGAAACTTCAGGGTAAAGAGTAGGGGCCGGCTGTTTTATACTGGCGAGGGGGGGATGGGAGGGGAGGGGTGGGTGGGGGTTTGTATGGTCTGCCTACCGAGTGTTTGCGCAGCTCTGACGCATGGATAGGCTTCTACATGCATGCACACACAGAAAAACATGCACGGCAACACACACAGGCACACACACACTCATGCTTACACGTATATGCACAAATACTTCATTGACCTAACTAATGTCAGACCTACGTACCTCCATATTTGGACACATCAAGACTGTCATGTCACTTCCTTAAGCACAGAGGCTATTTCCAGAGACTTGCATGATGTTGTAAATAATACTCTTATATTATATTATATTATATTATATTATATTATATTATATTATATTATATTATATTATATTATATTATATTATATTATATTTTGACCTCAGGTCCCCAGCGTCTTAAATAAACACAGAGGCTCGGGCTGAGGCTTTTAGGCTTTCAATTTTCAAGATTTGAAGTGGTTTACTTCATTTGAATGCAATTAGTACTAGTCTAGTCTGCATCAAATAATCCGGAAACCAATTAGTGTACAACTTCAGACAGCTGTGATACACTCAATGTGTGAAAAATGTTGGGGTGGGGGGGGTCCTTATTTATTCCAGTTTCACTCCACTGCATTCCAACTGTCCTGGGTTTTCACTTTCTGTCAAGATGTGGTCCAGCAGTGAACCTGACACAGTCCATATGAAGAAGATCTAGTACAGTAGGCCTATATAATAGTGGTCCATTCCTTATCTTCCTCACATATGAGCAAGGCACGCATGTTCCCTCCATGCAATGCAACATGGAATGCGTATGAGTGCTTACTTACTATATGACACACTATTAAAGTGTTTATTTCTTTTTTTCCCCCACATATCAAATTTTGTATTCTGTAAGGTTTTTGCTATGAGTATATGTGAAGAGACTTAGACAAATAAAATAGACAACTGTCTCCACCCTGGAAAAATAAAGGATACATTAAAAACAAATCTGAAGGATTTGTCGACATTATCACCTCTTACATCAGGCACTCTTATCCTAGTCGTCCAAGAACAGATGACATCACATGTGTCATACGTCATGCCAACATAGTCATGCCATGCCAACATAGTCATGCCATGCCATGCCATCATTTTGAGACTAAAAAAAAAATCCCCATCTGACATCAGGATGGAAAATCTGTCCAATTTTCGAGAGTATATTCTTTGGGCTAACAAGGTTGTGCAGCAGCTATGATAAACTATCTAATCAACCAGTGACTTGGGATGAAGAGAGGAACGAGGCGGGCGTCATCCCCAGGTGGTTGGAAGTTCACACCAAGGTAAATGACTTAGGTAATCCCCAAGTGGTCTTCTTCTCCCTTTGTGTAACTTCAGGAAAACACAGGGCCTCAGGGTGATGTCAGCAGCTTTGAAGAGGGGGGATCTTGTGCGCTCTTGAAGTGCTAACGTGAGGTGAGTGGAGAGTCAGAGAGCACATGAAGTGTTCAGAAGACTTCAGATGCAAAGCCCAGTCAATGTGTTTCTGATGATGAGCTGCATGTTTATAGTAGTCTATGTGAACCTTAATTGTTAAGGTGGCTTGAATTGTGATATTTGACAATACACATAACATTAAATATTTAAATTAATTTTTTTTATGGAGATTACTATTATTTGAAAATGAACCCCTAAAGCTTTCTGGAAAAGGTACGTGGAAGGGCTTTGCATCTGAACTCTTCATTAACTTCCCCCCCTCACGTAGGTGGAGGAGGCCTTTAGTCCGTACCTGTGGAAGACCCTCATCAGCAGGGGATTAGCGTCCGGTCAGAGGCCACCCTTGCTACCGCCAGCGGCAGGCTCCTGACTGCCAAAGAGCCCCTCAGAGATGACGCGTGATGAAGACGTAGAGGACAGGGAGGCTGAGAGTGTGAGCGACAGGCACGGAATAATAATCTGTGACCTTCCTCGGTCTGTTGCTACAGGTGGCATGGTGTTTATGACCCCGTCCAACATGGTGACTATTGGATACATGCACACCAGCGGTGGAAAAGTGGAAAATCATTACACAGACTCTAACAACCTGAAGCTTTTATGATGATGATTGTTAGGGTGTCGATTATTAGCTGCTTGGATTGGGGAGTTGACCTTTAGATTGAAGGGTTGTAGGTTTGAACCCTACCCTTACCAGTAGGAAAGAATGTGTTCATCTGATGTGCCCTTGATCAAGTCACCTAACATTGATACCATACAGTACAATCATTGTAACCAATATCCTGCAATAACTGTAAGTAGTTTTGAATAAAAGCATACTGTCATGTCATGAGCTGGACTCCACCAGTGATACGAAGCTTGGTGACAGTGACCATATAACGGAGCAGCACTGATGTGTAAATGTGAAAATGTGGTAGGTACATCGGTTTCAGCCTAATTACTATGTGTCAAACTAAATCACCATGTGCTGCGACTAATTACCATGTGCTCAAGATGAAAGCGATTGGCACTAAATTGCATTTCGATAGAGTCACAACCCCGGCAGCACCACTCAAGTTGGTGTCCGTATCAGCTAAAAGACATGATGCGGAAATGAGGACTTGAAGATGAAGTGAGGTGAGGTGTGTTTGGGGAATTTGCGCATCTTCGGAATTCATTAGCGGTCTGATTTCCTAAGTGTCTCCTCAACATATTATTACTAATAGAGAAGTTATTGTGAAATTTAGACCTAAATTACAAACGGATCAATGATTTGAATGTTACTTTTTCATCTTGGTTTACCTTGCTCTATGCTTCAGAGGTTGCGATTTTATGTTCCTTGTCATGAGTGTATATGTCCATCATAAAATGCTCTAGAAAATTTCAACTGTATCATAGGGTTGCATGAAACGGACACCTGTGGTCTAATGGTTAGGACGTTGGTCTATTAGAGAGGGTTGCTGGTTCAAATCCCACCCTAACTGGAAGTTATTATCTGAAGTGCACCTGAGCAAGGCACCTAACCCCACATTGCTCTGGACACTGTAACCCATACTCTGACTGCAAGTCACTTTGGATTATACTTTGTTACATGTGTTACATTAGCATGAATGAGGGTTGTAAAAAGTGCAATAACATCGAAAAAGATTAAGATGCAAGTTGCATTGACGTTTTGAAGTTATATTCTATACTATAGGCTTTGCTTGCCGTGCGGTGCATGTAAGCCTATTGCTATGTACCAAGTAAAGGAAGGATGAATCACCACACACTGGTATTCTTTGCTGGTAGTTTTATTTGTTGAACAATGCGTTTCGCTGTTGCTTCATCAGGTACATGGATTACTTTTACTGCACATCACCAGCACCTGGACAGTGGTTGTGCACAGTGATGCTACTTTGAGTACTATCAATATGTACATCATGCAAGCATACAGACTGCCCCCTCCTTAAAAAAAAAAAAAAAAAGCATTGTACTCTGTGTGTGTGAGATGAGGAGGAGGATCTGTGTGTGGACACACACTGTTTCATTTGTTGTCCCCGACCGTTCTGTGTTAGTGGACACTAGAGCTATGGAAGACAAAAGCCCACCACCACTCTCATTACAGCCTCTCCAGCCCACTGTACAGGTAGGTACACACATGAACACTTCAACTGGAGAACCACCACCACACTTACCATAATCTACACTCTCTCAGTGGGCACGCACGCACGCACGCACGCACGCACACACGCACACACACACACACACACACACACACACACACACACACACACACACACACACACACACATACAAATTGCATAAATATACACACACACACACACACACACACACACACACACACACACGCACGCACGCATGCACGCACACACACACACACACACAAGGTGTAATTCATTAACACATGTGTTGGATCAACTGGGTTTTCTTGCCCCGCTTCAGAGGAATATGTACTTTTGAATAATTCAGATGCTGTCATAAATTGTGTGTTTCCAAAAGCAATAGCAGGCCTATAGGAAACATGGAATATAGCCTACCGTATGCTGAACATGTTGACCGACCTCAGAAATGTAAATCTCACATAGTTGATACGATAATTTTTTGAGCTTATTCAAAACTATCATTCTTGAGCACACAAAGAGATCAAATGTTGAAATAATTTGAGCGATATGTACACACATGGATGAGACATATCTTGATGGCTAAAGTATTCAATTTCATGCAAACTGTCTACTTTCATCTACGATACAACGAAGCATCCTTTGGTCATAACATTTTTGTTGACAGCATGTGAAATATCGCAACAATTGAATTAAAGGAAAGCACACACAACAACAAACACATTTATTGAAAAGGAAAAGGTCTTGAGGCTGTTGTTTCCTTGGTGGTGAAATATTCATTCAGCTGACTTGGAGACAGCATTGGCTTGAAACACGTCTCTGACACAAGCGTAAAATAATGTGTCTAAATATGCACTGCCCTCTAAAAAGGGCTGTAGATGGATGGGAAGAATTAAAAAGGCTTCTTCCTTTTCCTATAAACGTATGCAGCGAATGCCATGACTAACAGAAAGCTCAGAAATGGGAGAATTTAGTTGCATTTCATGTCCCCAGTCTTAAGGAGATTGTGACAGTGTATTGTAATCCATACAGTAAGGGTCAGAAATGTAGCATGGAGTCATGTTTTAACCATCAAGTGACCAGGCTGTTTTAGCGACTAGTATGATCAAGTGGGGTAATTTATGACCCCAATGAATTTATATAGGAGTAGCTCTACATAAATTATGAGGTTAAGGAGTGTTTGGACTCTTTGCACATTCTTCAAGCGTATTGGTGATGTCATACACCAGTGTTGGTTCAGAAAGCCAGGCTCTCAGTCTCCGCTCTAATTCATCCTAAAGGTGTTCTATTGGTTTCAGGTTAGGGCTTTGTGCCGGCTAGTCAAGTTCATCCATACCATACTCTGTAATCCATGTATTTAAGAGGAAGAGGAAGGACGCACACCCCAAACTGTTCCCACAGCGTTGGGAGCCTGGAATTGTCCAAAATAATGTTGGCTTCCTGATGCTTCTAGATACCAAAACATGTTGGACAATCCCATACACTTTTTGTTTTATAAGAAATCATTCTTATGGTCAACATAAGATAGTTTCCCAACTGCGGTAAGATTTTGGAACGCTCCCTTCAGTTGCCACCCACCCCACTCACATGAGGGCCAGCCGCCCACATGATACCTAAACAAGGCTGGGGTTCATTCTTATTGTGCAATCATATTAAAATGATTAGATGAAATCACATGAGGAACAACAATCCCATCCCTGCTGCATGCACATTGGACGAGGAGGAGGAGAAAAAAAAAAAACATTATTCAATAAATGATTCTGTGGCGGGGCCCATCTTTTGGAGTGGGTACAGAGTGCAGGATTATGAGTGTTGCAATTATCTGGAGAGCCTGAGTCAGGCAGACTGTGGCCCTTTTTTCCACAGCGCTGTTGTTCCCATCATGGGTAGCATTGGCATGCTTTGAGAATGTGACAGTCAGAGGGAGCCTGGACAATTTGGGCGGTCAGGGCGGTCAGGGACCCAGAACCTCCCCCAGACACTCTACACAGGAAATGAAGCAGTGCTAATTCAATGCTTAAAGAGTGCAAACAACTCTATGAGTGTTCAATGTTTGATGAGTGTCATATTCGACTCACACAATAGGAGGAGAGGAGAGGGGAGGAAAGAGGAGAGGAGAGGAGAGGAGAGGTGAGGAGAGGAGAGGTGAGGAGAGGAGAAGTTTAAAAGGAGAGGAGAGGAGAGGAGAGGAGAGGAGAGGAGAGGGGAGGAAAGAGGAGAGGAGAGGAGAGGGCTAGTGTGTGGCGTGGGGCAGGGCAGAACAATTTGGGTGGTCATTGTGGCCAGGGTACCAAGAGGAACCTCACCTAGACACTCTATGAACTGATAGGAACAGAGTAGAGTTTGAGGTGATGATGCATTATCATTTGGGGAGGAATGGAGGGAAAAAAAACATGTTTCCATGTACGTAGCTATAAATATATTTACTACAGAAATGGTATTAAAGGTTTCTTTGTTCTCCCCAAATGTGTAATTTGACTGACTCAAATTAAGATCACTCTTAATGCACGTATGTAACCCAACAATCTGCTTCAGGCATCGGAATTGAGGTCATTTTTAAATAGATAAGAGATAGATTTATAGAATTTGAGGTGTGCTTGACCATACAGACAATCAGACAACATGCCCTACCGTGGCGCTAACTGTAGGGTACTCGTCTGCTATGCAGCTGACCGAGGTTCGATTCAGCCCGGGTCTTATGCCTTCCCTTCCTGTCATCTCTTCACTGTCCTGTCTCAACATAAAGGCAAAATGCCCCAAAAATGTTTTTTAAAAGACAATCAGACAAATGAGGCCTCTTATTAATGAGTAAATGCGGAATATTCACTCTACCAGGTACAGGTTTAATCGTCTCTCAATACGGAATCACGTGAGAAATGATGATAAATCATTCTGTGGCAACAGAGGACTATTGAGTAACAACTAACCTCTCCAGTGAAAGTGTTTCCTACACAGTGACATCCAATTCCTGGAAGAGTCCATATACTCTGCTCCTCAGTTACATAACCAATTAAGAGCTGTGACTGTGGGGAGTTCCACTGAAAAAAAAAATCTGAGGAAAAAAAGTGAAATGGGCTCGTTTGTGGATGGGCTGCACTATGATAATTGACTCGAGTAATGCTTGAAGTGGCACAGTCTTCTTTCGAAAGACAACAAAAGCACATTACAGCTCGTGTGTCTCAGCCACTATTCAAAGAGGAAATTGAGGTTACTGGACAGGGCAAAGCAGCCAGCCTTGATATCATGGGCGTGGAGAGATGCTCTGTTCTGTGGCCTGTGGATCGCACAGCTAATGGTGCAGTGTTCATTCAACACTTAGAGAGTGGGACCAACACCATTTTACCATTTTTAACACCACGAGTGCTCATTTCAACTCTCTACATATTGAACTAAGAACTGCTGTCAAACAGACTGCAGCAGCTGAGGCCTTTTGATCTTGATGACACACCAATTTTCCTCAGTTAGAGTCTACGACAGGCAACCTGAAGTAAGAAGCTGCAATCTACAATACACTTCATCAATGGGTCATGTTGAATATACGTAGCACTTTGATGAAGGAGAACATGTCTGAACCATCGTGCACATATGGGAGCATCTATCAGTACTGGAGGACTGGTCTTGGACCATAAAACTGCCTGGGCATTTTAGGCTTAGACCAGTCCATCACAACACTCAAACACTCTTTACAGAAGATGGACTAATGGGCTGCTCCCTCTAAACTGCAGCATTGTTTGCAGACCCTGAGGACTGTCAGCCCACTGGGAAGATGCTCTGTATGCCAGATTATCAGGCCAGGACCAGTGTACTGACCTTTATCAAGATTTTGGTCCACCGCTTGTCTTTCTGTTTTTGGCCACATACACATACTGTACCTCAGATCAACTGGCTCTACCTTCACAGTAATACAGGTCATTTCAGTAATTAATGTAAATGTTGTTATAACATTTATAAAAACGTCCAAAGGCTGTTTAGTGGAATGGAACAGTAAAAAACACAAACCTTTGGCACAGACTTACAGACTCAGGTACAGCCAGACAACTGGAGAACAGTGATGCCTGCGGGGCTTTCAGGCAGAGGCATATTAATAATAAACGTGTGTCATAATAAGTAATCGTTTAATGATTTATTGTGTATATCTCATGGGTGTGGCGTGTGTAATTGTTGCTGTCCGTGGTGCTGAAGCAGGCTGTATTCAATGCCCAGCTCATAAACCAGATTCAGGCGAGCCGTGCTTTGCCACATGACAACTCAGTGCCTCAGGAAAAACCTGCCAGGCCCCAACTATTGCTCTTGTCGAGCAGGCAGCCCACCCTTTGGCTCTCCTGAGATGCTCGCTCGCTCCCTCACGAAACATCCCTCTCTCTTCTCTCTTCCCTCCCCAGCTGCTCTGTCTGTCTGTCTGCCTGCCTGCGCCAGCCACTCTCACCATGCAGTGCCACTCTTCACAGAGCCGGATGCCACTCCAGTGTGCGTTGAATTAAAATGTGATCTCTTTTGGACACTTTTGGAGTGGAAAAGCTGGCAGAGGGATAGAGTGATTGCACATGCGCAGGCACGCACACACAGGCACACACACACACACACACACACGTACGCACGCACGCACACATGCAGGCATCCATATGCATGCGCACACACACGTACGCACGCACGCACGCACGCACGCACGCACACGCGCGCGCACACACACACACACACACACACACACACACACACACACACACACACACACACACACACACACACACACACACACACACACACACACACACACACACACACACACACACACACACACACTCATTTCCAGGTGCCGCTATTTAGACTTCTCACCTGTCCACCTCCACCCAGCTGTGTGTGTGTTGCAGGCGGCTAGGATCATTTCACATATATCACAGCTGTCAGAGCTATACTTCCACTCATCCTGCTTAGTGAATACAGATACTGAATCTGGAGCCCATATAGAGGGGTAGAAGAAGAAGTGTTTCATTGACTTATATTGTCAAAACTTATTGACATCTCCTGTATCTCCTTACAGGAACATATGAAAGACAACTCTGACTGTGAGTAAAAGTAATCATCAACTTAAATGTGTCCACTGCAGATGCATTTCATCCACCATCAGTGCATAGTTTCCTCATAAGAATATACATATGAGATATGATTTAGATTTAGATATTTAGATTTAGATGTGTCATCTTTGCTGTGCTTTGATAAGATTATGCATTTATGCACTAGGAACTTGAACTCTTGTCATTGGAATAAATTTGAGTAGGACTATTTAAACACGTTGTGGAATGTGTCAATATCATTTTCTTTCCCAGAAGGGCAGAGAGAGACGTCTCACAGTCTGCATGCAGCTGACACCTCCTACTCTTTCACCCCCGGAGTGCAAGAGGTGGCCAATACTATACTGCACAGCTTTTCCTCCAACCGAGTCATCCACAGGGGTGCGGAGGTGTTTGGTGGGTGGGTGGATGAATGCAGAGCAGGGGTGCATTTCTGGAATGCGTAGTTGTTAGCAGTTAGCAACTTTGATAGTTGCCAATGGGAAATTGCATTGCAACCAACAAAGTAGCTAACATAGTTAGCAACTACGCTTTCCAGAAATGCACCCCAGTTTTGTAGACACAAGGGGGTATGGGCACAGCATTATTACATGCCTCCAGAGATGGTGGGTGTTGGAGTGAGTTGGAGATTCACGCACGGGCAAGGCTTTCATCATTGCCTCACTCCTCTCCCGTAAGAGGGAGTTTTCTGTATTATGTTCCACTGGTGGCTCCCATATTCCCAACGATTCAATTTGTTGCCATGCGCTCCTCTTCTCTCTGTAGCTTTTTCTGTTCTTCAAAGAGAGAATCATGCACTCATTAAGGCATGCAATATTAACATGTGTGTATGTGTGTGAGGAAAAACTTGCAAAGACACACAGTTATGCCTGGGCAAGCAAGCCTTGATGCTTTTGTAGCAGACATAAATCGGAAACGGCTGGGCTGTAAGTCACCAACATCCATCCCATCACGGCTAAGGATAGTTCTGCCATGTCATGCTAAACCTGAAGTACTCATCAGGCCATCTTGACAGTCCTCCCCATGAATAGGTTCTATCATGAGCAAATCTTCCTCCTCGCTCCTCACATCCTGCTCTGAAGTATGGCGCTTTTCTGCTGAGAGACGAGTCGGTCTGTACTGGTCAAGCTGTGCTAAGCACTAGTAGTATTGGAAATCTTTTTTGATGAATTATGGATGAATCACATGAGGCTAGTTTGTACATGGCAAAACAAAACCATCAGAGAGTTCTCTCCTTCGTCAGGGGTAACCATACATTCTGTGAGCTTCAAAGGCTATTTCAATGCAGACAATGCAGAGGAAAGATATACAGAAGGGAACAGAAAGGATGCATGTGGTGGTGCTTGTGAAACATACCCTCTGCATGGGATCGATATTGTACATCGCAGATCACACTGCTACAGGCTACAAGTGTCAGCTTGGCCCAGTAAGACACAGACCCGGTTATAAGTTAGCTGTTACCACAATGACAATGAGCAAGTATGTATAACTAAAAGCCCTGTGCAAAGTTTTTTTTCCAGTGACAATCATAGTGTTCCAATGATGGGCTGATGGTGCATTAATGAGTTACTGGAAAGGTAAAAAAAAGAATGAATAAGCGTGTAATGCAGTAGACTTCTCTGAGCTGTGCCCATACTGCTGTCAGTGTTTATAGTATATCCCACTGAGTCTTTTTCTTCCTCAACTGCCACATTCAGGTTTGAGGGAACTTCCCTAATCGATATCTCCCCCACAAATGTGCAGGTGCTGACATTTCTCTCTCTCTCTCTCCCTCTCTCTCTCTCTCTCTCTCTCTCTCTCTCTCTCTCTCTCTCTCTCTCTCTCTCTCTCTCTCTCTCTCACACTCCTAATTTTCCAGTTACGTGGACCTTGACTATCACTTGCTTCTTTCCCTCCTTTCCTCTCTATCCCCAGGAAAACATCACTCAGTGTACGGAGACAAATCATCCGCTCCGTCTCCTCTGGATACAGCACAATTATCTGGTCTGTCCCCAAGCTTGTGCAGATGTCTCATACCTCTTCTGTGGTGACATGGGGACCTTCATCGTTCTCTCTCTTGTCACCGGTATATAAAAGGTCAGGCCCAACAGGACCAATAGCGTGGATGAGATACAGTAGCTAACTGTATCTAGACTGTCTGTAATTATTGTTACTTGTCAGGGAGCCAAATTGTCAAAAATGGGCTGACCCTGACATGGTTTGCCATTCTTTTTTATTTGAGAGCTTGCCCAACTGGAGTTTGAGAAATTTCAGGAAATCAACCTTCTTTTTATGTAATGAAATGTGTTAGGAAAAAGTGCATTCACTACAATTGCCACATTTCTTTCTGCATCTCCAGCAGCTGTGGGACAATGATGACCCAAAGCAAACGTCCTGTCACATAAACTTTATTTAGTCCAACCAAATTGACAAAAAAAGAATGTGTCTACATAAAATGTCTGTGCCTGTGTAAAGCGGGTCTGGGCTAACCTCCCTTGACAGGGATCAGGTTGTTGAAAAGGAAAGATAAGTGCTGGAATGCAATGGTTTTATCATGTGTGTTGTATTGAATGGGATCTGAATTTATTTGTTTTATTTCTTTGCAGGCAAAAAGACAAACAACTGTTGTCTTTCCACCCTTTATAGTGTGCCCCCACTTTGAAGTTATTGTTGACATAAATATATTTGTAACAAAAGAAAATGGAATATGTTGTGATCCAAACATAACAACACATGTGCATGTGACACACGCACACACGCACGCACGCACGCATGCACGCACGCACGCACACACGCACGCGCTCACACACACACACACAAACACACACAAACACAAACACAAACACACACACACACACCCTACTGTACCAGACCCTGCTTCAGAGTACTCATTACATCATCTGATCGTCAGACAGCTAGTGTCAGAGTGCTTGGTATGGTACTGTAGGAGTTACCAGTGTATACAGTGGCCTGCTGCGCCTCAAAGGAGGCCCTCAAAGGGGACATCCATCAGGACCTGTGTAATGAAGCCAGAGTGGAGGAGAGGGAGACCCAGAGTCCTAACTAACAGACAGACACCCCATTCCTCTTCCACAGCCGAGCCGAGCCTCCCTACCCTTTGAATACCCTCCAGTCAGAGAGGGAAAGTCAATCAAAGGCAACGGGTGACCAGAATTGTTTACTGATAGAGTGAACATCGCACAGACAAGGATCAAATTGCTCTGCTCGGGATTTGAAGGCGATTTTCAAGAGTAAGCCCACAGGCTCTTGGTCTGTCAGCTGGCTTCAAACGTGAGTCCCGTGGAGATGGGAGGTGAGAGGAGGTTTGTGGAGTTAAGGGGGAAACAAAAAACAAAACAAGAAATCTCCTGAGTTTCTCCAGCGTTTTGTTTCTCAAGGGTGTCTGAAAAAGCATGAATAAGTCATTGCATGCTATGTGTCATGGCCAATCTTTTTCATTAAGTGCACTCTGTACATTTCAAGGTCATACTAATCACAACAGGAAATCATTCTGCCCTCTTTATTCATGAAGGAGATGTGAGCTCCATGATTTATCGACCATAATTGTGCTTTTGAGGAAATATTAAAAGGATGATAAAAAACTGAGTTTATTTACAGGAAATCTATCCAAATTAAACCAAACAAAAATATTAACCATATCAGAAAATTAACACTGCAAAATGAGTAGTCAAGTAATATAACTGATGATATTCATATGATGATATTTGATAATATATGATATGATATGATATGATATGATATGATATGATATATGATATGATATGATATGATATGATATATAATAATAATAATAATAATAATTGTATTTGTATAGCACTGTGTCATACAAGGCATGTAACTCAAAGTGCTTAACAAATGGGAAAAAACATTGTTAGAGATAGATTTAAAAGGAGAGGAGAGATAGATTTAAATGGAGAGGTATAGAGGAGAGGCAGAAAAAGCAGGAAGGCAGAGGAAGAAGAGATAGACAGAGAATGTAGAGTCATAAGGTCAACGTAGGTTAGGACCAGGATTCTTAGATGTGTAAGGTCCATAGTGGCTGGGCCTATCATAAGTCATAGATAGTCACACAGAGATTGGGCGCTCAGGTGCGGCCCCTGGTGGCATCAGGGGTGAGGAAAAACTCCCTTTCGCTTGATTCATAGTTTGTGAGGGGGAAAAAAAGCTCAGTGAGGTCTGAGAAAAAAAGACCCCCTGTAGTCAGGAAGAAACCTCAGGCAGAGACCAGCGGCCACCTAGGGGAGCCCCCTGCCAGGGCTGGATTGCGAGTAGTAAGGGCGCTGCGGCGGCTGGGACACTATGACGTCTTGGCAGCTAGGAGTTGGCAAGGATGAAGAGGTGGGTCTTCAGCTGCTTCTTAAAGGAGTCGACGGAGGTGGCTGATCGGATCTCGATGGGGAGGGTGTTCCATCTCTTGGGCGCATAGCAGGCAAACGCGGCGTCGCCGATCTTCTTCTGCGGGGGGGTGGGGGTCCTTAGCAGCTTGGCATCAGTGGACCTGATATGATATGATATGATATGATATGATATGATATGATGTGATAATATGATATGGATGCTTTTAATAGTCACCATACATAATGTACACTACACACATGTACAATAACATTGAAAGTAACACATTTCACTTCAGACTTTTAGACATTTCCAACAAATCAATCAAATAAATATATGATTTGATAATATATGAAGAGTTCAGATGCAAAACCCCCTAACTCCATTTCTGAAGACATGCACTTCTATATTTTTAGAGAACCCATTTGTTGGTTTGGTTTACATTCATGTACTTGATAATACATATAAATAGTTATATTACAGAAATAAAATGAAAAAATATGCATTTTGATAGCTTTGTATTAAATAAAAATGAATTAAGATTCATTTCTGAAAAGGCACTTAGGGGGTTTTGCATCTGAACTCTTCATATATAATATGACATGAAGATGTGTTTTCTTTCATACCTTGGAAATGAATACACTCCCATGAGAGAGGTAGGTTTTATGAGGGTTGTTTAGGACTGACCGTCGGTCCTAATGACTTTATTACTGTGTGATTATCAGGAAGCAGAATGGGAAGACAAATACTGGCAGAGACGAGGGGGCTGCACAGGTACCGACCAGTGAAAGTCATATTTCTCATCGCCTAAACCTGCTACTGTGTATACACAATGAGCCTTTTATTTTTCCATCTCCCAGCTGCTTTTTTAACCCATTGATGCCTAAAGCACATGCAAAAAAACCCTTTTGTAAGAAAAGTTACCCTCTCTAAAAAAAAAAACAGAAATATCTTAGCCTCTGAAGTACATAAAAGCATGCGATAAGTTGCATTTAAACGCTAAGACCCTCATCTTAGTAGAATGTGTTCATTCAGCTCTAACATACCAAGATTTTTAATAAAATCGTCTCAAATTTCATGAGCCTGAATGTTGCATCATGCAGCTCCAGGCACCATGGCCAATGTTGCGCAACGCAACATCCAGCATCAATGGGTTAATCCTTTCCACTTGCATTATGTGACACAATGGCTACGTTTACATGATGTTTTAACTCGAAATTAATAATGCAGAATTAAATAGTTCCATCGAGTTTACATTAATTTCATTCTGAATTGTGAAGTATTCACATGAAGTTTTCAAAGCAGTTTTATTCAGAATTAAATGTAATATATTCTCAATTAAATTCCTCGTATATACAAGGTCCATGTCACTCAATAGAATGCACTACTTTTGCTACTGTCTATTGTTCACTGATGTTTTTATGTTCCCAATGTTTGTATATTGTGTGTCTTTTGATTCTCTTTTGATTGTTTTGTATGGATAGAGATGACACAACAAATGTGCCTTTGGGTACAAACAAGTCTAATCTAAGCCTCCCTCTGACATTCATGTTACATGCAAAATATAAATTATAGTCAATGTCAAACCAAACAATGAATGAATTATGACATTAATTGTAAACAATACTGCTTATAGGCCTATGCTCTTAGTAGCCTGTTATCCAGAGTGATGCACCTCTGTTTGCTGTAAACAACAGTGGGAGAGTGTGATGTGCCTTTGTAGAAATAGAAGAATTCTGAGTCATGTGCTATGCAGTGGAAATCTTCATGTGAATTCATGTGAATAGGATAGAAGCCGCTGCTAGAAGCTCCTAGACTGACATTCTCAGTCTCAAAATGGACCTCTTGGTGGTATGCTGTAGTCTAATGGGCCCTGCTTGGGGTGCTTGCAACAGATCTGATGCAATTAAGAATCAATCGCTTCCTTTTCCCTCCACCAGCCACAACACTAGCCGGATTTCAACTGTGGAGGAAGAAGAAGAAGAAGAAGAAGAAGAAGAAGAAGAAGAAGAAGAAGAAGAAGAAGAAGAAGAAGAAGAAGAAGAAGAAGAAGAAGAAGAACAAGAACAAGAAGAACAAGAAGAACAAGAAGAACAAGAAGAAGAAGAAGAAGAAGAAGAAGAAGAAGAAGAAGAAGAAGAGGTATTGCTCATACACTTGGCTTGCTTGCAAAATATGACCCTGCGGCAGCAGGTTAGAGTCCTTTCTTGCCATGGAGGCTTATTGTGTTCGGGGGTGGATCGTGGGGGTGTGGGGGTGTGGGGGTGTGGGGGGGTCCTCTCCTCTGCAGAGAGTGAGGCACTAGCTCGCTGAATGCAAACGTGAATATGAGCAATAACATTTAGCTGAACTCTAATTATGTGTGACACCCTCATAAAGGATGTATAAGAGGGACAATTACGTGACAAACACCCTCCCGGGAGGGGAAACACGCAGCGCAAAGCAGCGAGAGACCAAGGATTTTCAAGGACTTTTTAATAAGTACCGTTGACATCAGCACTGTGTTGAGCAGCCACACAGTTGAGTGATGGTGAAGCAGGCTGCCCTCCCTTTATACTGCCCACAGCATTTGTGCCACTGATAGAAACATTCAGGAGGTTTTTTTTATTCCACCTGATCACTCATGCGTATCATGCTGACGCATAAAATATGGAAGTGTCAATGTGCTGCTATTTATGCTATTTAGTAGCACATCTCCGCTTTGACACTGTGGTAAATTTACTGGAACCAGCATATTTGCTTTTCAGCGTGAGTATTTTTAAATGTATTTTTTATGGACTTTTTCGCCTTTATTTCGGATAGGACAGTGAAGTGCGACAGGAAGCGAATGTGGAGAGAGAGATGGGGTAGGGATGGCAAATGACTCGGATTCGAACCCTGGTTGCAACCCTTGGGCATGCAAGCCCAAATGTGGGGGGCTTAGCACGCTGTGCCACATTATTCTATATATATTCTATATATATAATATGCTATTTTAAAAAATATATGTAGGCCAAAAATGTAGAATATCCAAAGGCAGTTGAAGGAAATGTTTCAGGTCGATGAAAAAGTTGAACATTCAAAGCTAATGGAAGGTGTTTTAGACAGTTGAAGTTTCTTCAAAACATAAAAATGTCAGGCAGCAATGCTTAGCTGAGGTTGGCCCTGGGGATTCATGTCAGAGAAATCTATCTTTCACAGCACAAGATGACAGCAAGACAGGTATACAAAATGTCAAAGTGCTCTGTCGCAACAAGAGGCATTTCTCAAAGCAGTGACATCCACCATGTCCCAATGTGGTATGTCAAGTCACTGGACATATGATCCCTGAAAATAAAAGGCATGTCCTCCCTGTAAATGCTTTCATAACATCCATTCCTCGAAGACTCATGATTACACCATTAACAGCCTTTATGACTACTGTATTACATATTTGGAGAAAACAGGTTCAATGCCTAACAGATGGAAAACCAATGGTAACACTTTATAATAATGTTTGAAGAAAACATTAAAACGTGTTTTTATTATTAACTAAATTTAATTCATGCTTTAAAATAAATCAAATTTTAAGTTCAATTTTACAAATGTTTCAACAGAGTATATTTATACATTTACAAACAATTTGCACATGTTTGATGAATATAAAATATTAACGCAACATTTCCCAGTCATTTATAAACATTCTTTAATGTTTTGTTCATCATTTATTAATTATAAGTGTTATTAATAATTTATAATCAGAACTTATTATAAAGTGTTACCAATGGTTTTAACATACCTGCATTCATGCTGCCTGACCTCTCTACAAGAACCATAAACATTTTGGTAGCCAATAGGTTTAAAGGTCTGGACAAGCGGTCCTTTGAGAGAACGGACGGGGGCCCGGAGTGAGTAAGACATCGATCCACTTTTACATTGTGTTTGTCTTCAATCACATTATAATTGCTGATCTTTTTTCTAGCGGCTAATTTATCTTTGGTGATTGTGAGCGTATCCTCTTCCACCTTAATGTCCCTGTGTGTCTGCCTTATGATTTATGCTCATGCTCCTGCTCCTGATAAGGCTGGCTGTGTACAGTGTCATCAGGCATCCTGTTAGGAAGCAATTAGTCGGGTGATCATGTGGAAGAATGGCCCTCAGCACGGCCAAAATCAATACAACATATGTCTTAACCACCAGGAGCAGGAGGAGACTATTTGTTCAATTATTGGCAGTTTTGATAATGGGCTGGTCATTACACGCCCATACCAAGAAATCCAAATACCCCACCAGGACATAGACCCATGCAAACTGATGCTTGAAATGTCAGCCATGATTACTGCTCCATGAACTAGATGTGACCTATGTTTTTCCTAATTGTTTGTTTGTTTGTTTGCAACTATGAAAGTATACCTGTACGTGTTCATCCTCCTCAACACTGCACTATGTTGCTGTCAAAAGACTTTATTTTATACTTTATTTATCCCCGAGGGGAAATTCATGTCCCATGTTGCTCTGTAGATAGAAAAGAGAAAAAAGATAAATAAAAAAAGATAAAAAATAGATTTAAAATAATAAAAATAATAAAAATGGTTGATCACTATGCAGAAAAGTCTATGTTTTTCCTCCTTGTCCTTCATTCTAATAGCCTTGGTCTCATTACCGCGCTTCAGCGGCCCGGGGCCGCCCGGGGCTCAGGAGAGTGGCCGGCTCGGAGCTGCCGGCCCCGGGCCATTTTTTGCCTGATCGGACTCATAGCCGACCCCAGGCACATTCAGGTACACGCCTTGTTTGTGAAACGTCAGTCGCACAGCCCACTTTCGCCCCAAATCACAGAAGGACAACAACAGAACAACGACAAAGAAGGAGAAGAAAATTGAGCAAACTCTGCTGGAGCAGGTCGCCGTTTGGCTCGTAGCCTACGGACAAAGACGACAAGAACTGCAAAGAAAATGGCTTGCCTTTCAAGAACAGTTTTATTAGCCTACATGGCAAAGTTGTCGATTCAGAAGCTGTATGGGACGCAGCGCATGTTAAGAAGACAAAGACGCATGAAAAACAAGTTTTTCCATGAAAAGAGCTAACTTAGAAAGAACTGGTCTTGTGTTGGGGACGTACAAATGTAGCCTATTTAGACCGTCGGTTTAATTCGAGGGAACAAAGAACACAGCGACAAAACAGATTTCCTCTCTATCCGGCTGGAGAATAACGCCATTGTTTACTTGAAGTAGCGGCCGCTTAAGGTTAAATAACTGTGGATTGAAAGAACATAAAAACGTTCCGTAAAAAACTGTAAAAAGCTAAGAATCTCAGCTTTCGAACAAGCCCTAACACATGTCTGTAGGTCTAGGTTAAGGAGATCGCTGGCTGTTAGGAAAAAAATGACGAGATAAAAAAAATAATTGGAAAGCGCTATTTTTTCACTTGCAACAGCGGCCGCTTACAGTTTAATAACTTTTGAATGAAAGAACATAAAAACGTTCCGTAAAAAACTGTAAAAAGCTAAGAATCTCAGCTTTCGAACAAGCCCTAACACATGTCTGTAGGAGAAGGAGATCGCTGGTTATTTATATATTTAGACCTATATATCTTTTAGATTAGGACTCTTTAGCTTAGATTCACCATGGCGTGAAAGCACAGGGGGACTTATCGCTAAATTCTGGGCAAATTATTAGTTTGGGGTGTTTGGCTTTCTTATGGCATAATTTCATAAGATGCAACTTTGGCACTTCTGTTTGTGTTTTTAAAGTTATTTAGCCAACATAACTTTTTTGTTGTTATCAGGGCATCATGGGCACCACACACTTAAACTTGGGATGTCATAGCTAAGTCATGTCGGCTTTTTTCTGCTTTTAGCCGCCAACTCTTGTGCCATTATCGTGATTTGGCATGCTTTCCACTGGACACCAATACAAAGTGTCTCACAAATACTCACACATGACATTTATGTCGGCTTATTTAGCTTTTGCGCTATTATCGCCGAAGGTCTGGTAGGCTATATCGCACGTGGGCTATATCGCCCGAGGTTGACCCCGCCTCCGAGCCTCAGCGGTGCTTGCTGGCCCATCGAATTCGACGGGCCAGGGAAAGCGGCCCTTAGCCCCACAACCTGGCCCGGCGGCCATCTTTAGCACCTAGCCCCCTTTTGATGAGATCACCGTCAGCCCGCTTTTGTCCGGGCCAGCCCGGGGCTGGCCCTGCAGTGAGACCAAGGCTATTGACAGATTGAACAGCTGTATGGCTCTTGGGACAAATGATTTCCCCAGTCTGTTGGTTCTGCATGTAAGTGCCCTCAGCCTCCAACTGAACAGGCTCTTCTGTTGGATAATGGTGTTGTATAGTGGGTGTTCCTCATTGTCCAAGATAGTGAGCAGTTTGCTCAGAGATCTGAAGACACTGAAGTGAAGTTCTCCAGCTCTTCTCCTGCAACAGAACCAGCTTTCCTTACCAGACTGTCAATTCGCCCAGCATCCCTCTTCTTTGTACTTAAAGACCAGTGTTTCGCAACCTTTTTTGAACAAACGCCCCCTTGACATCATCATAAGCCTCCCAACGCCCCCTTGACCTCATCATAAGGCGCCAACACCCCCCGTAGTATTGAACAATAAAATAGACTAATGCCCCCTAATGGGAACTAAACCCCGCCCTCACTCAGCTGCATCCTTCTGAGTAGAAGTCGGCTATGGGCTGTAGTCAGTTAGATGTCCCTGTTTGATGGTCCAAGTCGGGCATATTGATAGGGTCACATCCACGTTCATTACAAGCTGACAACAGTGCATTATGCGTGTTGGTGCGACGTCGCCGACGCCTTTTGAAGTTAAGTCGTGCTCCTCAAGTGCAACGGTAAAGCACTTACTTGATCCTTCTCAACGCTTCCCTTGGGCTCCTCAACGCCCCCTGTGGGGCTGTTGTGCCCCCGTTGAAAAACACTACTATAGAGGTTTATGTTAATCACCATTTCCTCAACTTATCCAGCTATGACTTTGCTATGCATGCACAGAAAAGTCGACAGGGGGAGACAAAGAGGTCAGTTGTCCTGCCCAGGAAGGAGGAAGGGGGAGGGGTGTGAAGGGGTCCTCATCACATTGTAGGTATTGGGTGGGGGGCTTTCAGATGACGTAGTCATGATGAGCCCGGCCAATGCTGTCAGCAGCCCTGCTTGCAGATGGGCTAAAAATGGCACTGATGATGTCACAGGGTGCGTCAGACAAATGCGGTCCTGATGTTTCAGTGTGCAAACTTTTATTAGGGCCCGAGCGCCGAAGTGCAAGGGCTGTGGCCCTTCGCCCTCTCGGTAAGAAGCCCTATTTTTTTTCCGAAAGATTCTTATTCTTAGATTCTTGTTCTTATCATTATTCTTCTCTTTGTTTATATATTCTTGTCCTGCTGCACCTCATCTCAGTGAAGGCGGGCTGTGCATGGCTCTTCTCTGTTACATACCCTGTCCAGTGTGTAAGATCCATCCACTTAATATTTAAGATGTCAAGAAGTGAGGTCAGAGGTTCCCAAACTTTTTCAGCTAGATTTTCCATTAATAGTTTGTCCACTAATGTTGCTAGAAATCCACAGGACAACAAATACATCTATTAACCCTACAAGTAAATACTATTACTAATCAAATTATGGAATTATGGTAGCTGTTAACTGATAACCTATGGATTTCTCGTTTTTATACAAAGTCCCTTTTGTCTGCGACCCACTTTGGGAACCGATGCGTCATTTAGCGCTTTCTGGGAGCGATTACTTTTTTGTTTGTCCTTTTCGGAAACATATGGATTCCTGTAGGTTCTTGTAGTATATTGCTGTATCAGAGGTTTCTCTGAGCAGTAGGCTGATTTAAAAAGGGTAAACGCCCAATGCAGCCATCAAAACCACATGTAGATCCACAGTTAAAGGATTGCTGCAAACATTTGTCGGATTTAGGCATATTGGGATCAAATGACCTTCTCAGAAAGTGTGTGTGTGTGTGTGTGTGTGTGTGTGTGTGTGTGTGTGTGTGTGTGTGTGTGTGTGTGTGTGTGTGTGTGTGTGTGTGTGTGTGTGTGTGTGTGTGTGTGTGTGTGTGTGTGTGTGTGTGTGTGTGTGTGTGTGTGTGTGTGTGTCTGTCTGTCTGTCTGTCTGTCTGTCTGTGTGAATTTCTATGTGTGTATTGTTCAACATGTTCAGTAATTGGCAGCCAGCATATTTGGAGAAGAAGGTGCTGCGTCTACCCAATATATACTTTGCGTAGTGTGGTTTCAAGATGTTTACGAATTAGCCGTACAAATGCTTATTTAGAAATTCTTTTTAAAACTGTGGGCACAAAAAAGAACTGTGTGTGTGTGTGTGTGTGTGTGTGTGTGTGTGTGTGTGTGTGTGTGTGTGTGTGTGTGTGTGTGTGTGTGTGTGTGTGTGTGTGTGTGTGTGTGTGTGCAAGTGAGTGTGCGCGTGTGTGTGTGCACGACACAATAATCCTAAAAAGCAAAGATCAAACACAACTGTAGTCCAGTCATGATTAACTACCCTCTCTGCCACATCATTACAACTGACGTCCGAATTTTAAATCTTTGGTTAATCCCAACTACGACTCTGCAACGAATGTCAAGTGCTGCCACTTCGTGAAGGGTTTCATGATGCTGTCTCTCCTGTGTGGTTATCTTCTGCAAAGTGTCCATTGATGAAAGGGTGAAATCAGTCGACAGGCTAGTGTCTGGGTCCTCAGTGTTAAGAGCTTCTGCGGAGATCCTGCAGACGCCGATTGCTTTCATGCTCTCGACACGTATCAGAATGACGCATACTGATTATATGGATTGCCAGAGAGAGAGACAGAGAGAGAGAGAGAGAGAGAGAGAGAGAGAGAGAGAGAGAGAGAGAGAGAGAGAGAGAGAGAGAGAGAGAGAGAGAGATGGAGGCTTCATGCTCAATGTCATGCCTTGTCCTCTATGGCCTGAAATAAAGGACTCACTTCATGTCTTAATCACTTTTGCAGGTTTGATGTACTGCTACAAAAAACAGGCCCTGAGCATCATGGGAAAACATGGTCATTTGGGAAATATAAAACTGGATGGGGAACACACTGGCCAGAAAAGAACTGGTAAGATCTCCTTTCCATAGGCATTTTGTGGAAATAACCCGACTTTATGTTGATGTTTTATAGCCCAACTTCTTGAACAGTGTATAATATAGGACATTTAAAGCCAATATTTAACCCCCACCCCATGCTTTAACAGCTTTTCAGCTCAGAGTCCCTGTAGTTGATAAAAATGTGAATATGTCCTCTACATAAAACCAGATTTTACACAAAAATAATCTCCACCAAAAAAGGTCAAACACACTAATACCACATGTTGTTGGACTGCCTTAAACTTTGATTTTGGCACACATTTAGTGTTACATTGCATTCAGTATTGCATTACACACTTCTACAATTTATTTCCATTTATTGATGCATTTTCACCAAGATCTGTGATCATAGAGGTTGAGGTTTGAACATTGTGGTAGCCAATCCATGTGTAAAAAATGATATCTCATGCTCCCTGAACCATGCTCTCAAAATTTGAGCCCAATGAATCTTGGCATTGTCATCTTGAAACACACCCAAAGAACGAAAAAGCATATTGGATGGAATTACCTGGCCATTCAAGCTCTCCTTATTCTCTCAGCACAGTAGCTCAACCTAGCCCTCGACAACAAACGGTTCAGTGATTGCTGATGCCATCGACTTGACTCCTGTCAAACAGACTAACATCTTTCCCATGACCACAGGATGTGTCTTATACCTATGTGGGAATGTTATGCCTTCCTTTGACAAGACAGCGTGAGATGGTGAACGAGTGGAAGAGAGATGGGGGAGGATCTGGAAATAAATAGGCTGGAATCGAACCTAGAACCAGTCATTGCCCTAACTGTTTAAGCCATGACCGGGGCCAGAATATGTCTCTTGACATGGTTGTTTAATTTATGAGAAGAAACCCATTTCACCAGAGAGGTTCAGGGAGCATCATTTTTTGGATTTGAAACCAGAGTCCAGACTTCAACCTCAGTGAGGATCTTTGGGATGTGCAGAGAAGGCATTACATAGTGTTCAAAATCTATCATTATCAGTACAAGATCTTGGTGAAAATGTCATGCATCAAAAAGATAGAAATAAATCCAGACATTACAGAAGTTTACTGAAACAATGCAACCTAAATGTGCGCTGAAAACAACAACATATTAGTGTGTGTGACCTTTTTTCTTTAATGGCAACTTTTTTTTGGCCGCACCGTATATAACGGCAAGTTTTTTAACCTGTTGGTTCCGGGATGTCCGTCAGACTCTGCAAGTGAAGATTTTGAATCTTGGAGGTGGTCAGGAGAGGCATCGTCAGAATTTATGAGAAGACAGTAAAACAACAGTCCATATCCACTAAGTCAAATGGGATAAGACACACCATTGTGACTACAAATATAATCTGATGTTAATATTCACATTTATTGATGTATAATTGTGACATTATTTGCCAACAGGTATACATGAAGTTTAAGTGAGAAGGTCTGGCACATTTGTTGTTCGATTCCTCCATTTTTTCTTTCCTTGGGGCGCATATAAGCATACAGTAAATATGAACTCTGTACTCCCTTAATAAGTACAACTTTGTGTTTTGCAAGAGGGATTTGATCATGCATCTGCCTGGCTTTTCATGTTGAATTTTTAGAGCTAGGCCTATTTCTTTAAGAGCCTCCTTCAAACAGATGGGGGGTAAATTGGTCAGACTGACTTGCATGCGGACGCCTCTCTCTGGCTTTATGCATGATGTATTTGGTTGCAGGAGCTTTGTGTCAGCCCTAATTGGAGTGCCGATTACAGAGATTTGTCACATCAGCTGCTCACAAGAAGCTGCCGACTTCCAAATGGTAGGGAGGACTGCTCTCTTCTGCTCAGCTCCCAGAGATCTACTGTACAGCACTGGCCCTCATCAACAACACTGCATGAATGAACACGTAAAGGTTGCACAGGTTTTTTTTCTTTTGAGAGAGAAAATCTCAATATTCAGCAAAACATCCAAAGCCTTTAATTTTTTTCAAGTCTTTTGATGTGTAGTTACCTCGGCATATACAGTACAGTAGGCCTATGCGCGCGCGCACACACACACACACACACACGCACATGCACACGCACACGCACACAAACACGCACACACACACACACACACACACACACACACACACACACACACACGCACACACGCACACATAGGCCTACATGTGACACTCTTTTTACCTCTTGGGGGGGGGGGGGGGGGTGTTACCCTCCATCTCTCTTTGCTTTCTTTGCCCCCAAGGAATACAATGACACTGTACTAGGCAGAGAGACTATGGACACTAAGGGACACTTTACTGGCCACTTGTCCTGGCTTCTATGTGCCACTCAGCTAAGGCACATGCGACACTGTGGACACTTTATTCTATTATTACTTTTGGTGTGTGTGTGTGTGTGTGTGTGTGAGAGAGAGAGTGTGAGAGATATGCCTGGGCAAATGTATGTAACAGTGAGCTATATATGGTTATTTTATGTCTAAGTATGTGTGTAACAGTGAGCTATATATGATTATTTTATGTCTAAGTATGTGTGTAATGTCTTGTGAGCAATGTCTTTATTTATGTATGTGTGTATGCTACTTGACACCTTAATTTCCCCCTGGGATCAATAAACGATACTCTACTCTACTCTACTCTCTACATACATGTAGGCCTACGTACATACATATAAACACTACATTCAGCCTGCATGTTCATTGTACATACACGTAGGCCTACAACATCCGTGCCACTGTTTCCCATCTGTGACAGGGTTAAAATAGCTTAAAATACAAATTACTATCTGACACAGCTCAATGAACTGGGCCTTAAGAGATGTTTGTAGAGTGGAGTAGAGTAACTTCATTCATTCCTGGAAATTCAGGTGTCAAGTAGCTTACATAAATACACATAATGCCCACATGGACATTTCAAGACACATATAACACAGGTAATAGTCAAGGAGGGGAAAAATAAAAACTAAAGAAAAAATAAAAAGGCAATTGTGCAAAAACGTATTCTGTGAGTTGGGGTAGACAAGATTAACATGACCAGAAATCAGTGTTGACATCTACAATATAGTATTGTGATGTAGAAGTAAGAGAAATAAGATGCATTTCAAGGTTATCAAGGTAGAACATCCTGTAGGTGCCTGAAGACAATGGGTTAAATTATCATAAAGCAGGCAGTGTACAGAGTAGGGATGGAGAGTGGTACCAAAATATGTATGTTTGTATGTGCAGTGTATGCATGTACACTATGTAACACATCTCTTGGTTATTCATGTTTGTGATACAAGAATGCACGGTCAGAGTCAGAATCAATTCAATATGGATATGGGACAGGATTTCATGACTACAATATTTAAGCTGATACAATTCACACATTGGCCCATTTCATTGAGCTGAGTCATGTATTCATTTGTACTTAAAGCTATTTTAACCCTGGCGCAGATGTGAAACAGTGGCACGGATGTTATTGAGTATAGTAATTAGATTCCCCTGACAGCCTCCCAATTACAAAGATATTAACAGAAACTGATTTGGGATATTGTGTTCCATTCATTTGCCTTCTCGTCCCCATTCATTCATTAAGTACACAAAATGACAAGGTAACAGACACATAGCTTTAAGCCATCATTGGATTATGCCTCTGATCCTACCAATGAAGCAATCACATGACACACCAAATTACATTTAACGCCCTGTAATGGCAATGAATGGACACTTGTCCTATAGGTTTGAACCTGACACACACACACACACACACACACACACACACACACACACACACACACACACACACACACACACACACACACACACACACACACACACACACACACACACACACACACACACGTACGACGCATGCAGACACGCATGCAGGCACGCACGCACAGAGAGAGAGAGAGAGAGAGAGAGAGAGAGAGAGAGAGATACAGACAGACAGACAGACAGACAGACAGACAGACAGACAGACAGACAGACAGACAGACAGACAGACAGAGCTTTAGTGCAATGAGAGAATCATAAAGTTTTGCATGTTGCTGAAAGAGACTCTGACAGACATTTTCATACAGATCAAGACCCATCAATGACGCTTATACAGAGAGATGCTGGATGAATATTGCACACGGTGAACTTTGCTCTCCTGCCCCTTATTATTATGGTAATTTGAAGGTCTCAAAGGAGCCGGGAAATGATATAGAATAGGGGGTCCATGATATCTGCATTCAAAATCTGCCGTTTAGAAAACAGTGTGAAAGTATAAATTGATCATACACACACAATGCCATCTTTGACGACAAATATTTTGGCATGCCCCATCTTTACAATGGAATGCAATTCCTCTGTTTGTCCGTAATGTATGTTGGCCTATGTATCATGTCAGTCACATTACATTGTGTTTATGGAGAAAAAAAAACACCAGCTCTTACTGTAAGCAAAAGACTGGATTATTCAGCTTGATTTCCCATCTGATCTGATTTCCTTAAATTCAGTCCTTCTGGAGCAAGTTTGCATAAAGCATAACATCACAAAATGTTTAACCTGAAATATCGTTTGCTTTCATTTTAAAGTACATCTATCAAACCTCACTGGCTCACTGGCCACTGAGCAATCAAGTGCAGAGGTGATGGTCATATTTAGGTTTGCTATGCCACCACACTGTATGTTGGGCGCTTGGCCAGGTCAGTCAGTCGTTCAGTTGGTCAGTCAGAAACCAGTCTAGGCCTACTATTTGGAGAGTTGGCACGCGACGCAGGCCTCTTGGCCACTCCCTCAAGTGATATTTAGCTTTTATCTACTGAATATATCCATACCCCGGCATGGTGTAATGTTTAAAAGAATCTTGTCCATAACAAAAGGACACTTTTTGTCCCTTACATGACATGTCTCAAATAACCTTGTGATGACAATAGCACTGCAGTGCCCCTTTGGTTATGTGTACACATTTAGCTTACAGATCTCATATTACATAAGCGTTTGTATTGGGTGACATTCAGGTGAGTTCTGACCTCGTCATGATTCATGGCTAAGTCAGAGCAAACATTGGTCCGTGTTTATTGTCTGTGGCACAACGATGGTCATGTGACTGAGGGTGTAGATGCGCCAACTCATCGTCCTTTTGACCGCGTCTCAGCACCGGCTCCAGCTGGGCCACACACAGCAAACATTTCAGCCGCATACCATTCACATTTTCCACTACCTCATCCCAATTATTTATCTGGTCTGAAAAGGGGTTCCACAGATCTGCAACGCTGCTACTGTAAAATAAACAGACAACTATGTCAACAACGTATTTCAATGTCATGGGCAGACCGAAAACAACTATTGGTGAAAGAACAAAACAAGGCATCCTTTCATTGTTTAGACATTATAAGCAATTTTTTTTAATTGGGCTAATCTTTTACATTTTTATTTGATTGCTGCAAACTGCAGCACCTTACATCCTTTAAGTAATGAATGCCCCACATGTGTGCTTACCTAATAGTCCTCAATGCATTGACAGAGTCTAGGCTACTGCCATCTTTTTTACCATGTGCACATTGAAAACTGTTCTCGGCTGCTTTGTAAATTACATTGAGGAAAAAACACCACATTTATCTTTATAATGGCTACAGGTAAGTAACATTTCCCACTGTTGCAAAGTTTATTAAACACATGTAATTCCGTTAACCTTACACAGGACAGCAAATGATACAAGGTTTGACTCTTGTAGATCTGACGACAAGCGTGTTGCTGCATTCCACCAGGTCGGTATAGAGCAGCAGTCATTCCGTTTTGTTAACAAACAGTAAATGTCAAATGCAGAGGGAGGCGGGGGGTGTGAGAGAGAGAGAGAGAGAGAGAGAGAGAGAGAGAGAGAGAGAGAGAGAGGACGCTGAGCTGCTCCGAGGGAGGCCAGCGATAATGAAGACAGCCACAACACTAAAGACGCCCCTCTCCTCTCTCTCCCCTGACGATTGTGGAAAACCACAACAGCAGTAGCAGTAGCAGTAGCAGTAGCACTCCTCTTCCCTCCTCTCCTCTCCTCTCCACTCCTCTCCACTCCACTCCTCAGCCCACAGGATGAGCTTATTCAGCCAGCCACAGTGCTTCAGACCAGAGAGAGTGCACTTTAGGCTGCCTTGAAACTGCAGGAGTTCTAATAACCAGCACTATACAACAACAACAACAACAGTCTTCCTTCAACTACAGTAAGAGCGCAGTACACATGGCAGCAGCAGAAGCACTGTCACATACATACATACATACATACATACATACATACATACATACATACATACATACATACATACATACATACATACATACATACATACATACATACATACATACAGTTGAGGACGATATTATTAGCCCCCCCTCCTGAAATTAGACATATCTCTTCATTGATCATTGAGAATGATCATTATTAATAAATGTGTGTTATTCTGGAAACAAATACATCATGGATATAGTATCCAATAAGTTAAATTTGGACTTTTCCATTTTCACAATGAGTTTAAACAAAAAAGTGTAAAAATGGCAAGGACAAAATTATTAGCCCCCTTATCATTAATAGTCAATACAGTGCCATTTATGAACAAAAATTGACACCAGACACTTTGATTAGTTGTTAACTATGTTGGCACATGTCCTACCAGGGATTTTGGCCCATTTTTTTCATTACAAATAGCTAAGCTGGTCCAAATGGCATGGATGTTGAGGATGGACATTCATTTTCACCACTCTTCAAATACTATATAAAGGATTGAGGGCTGAACCACTCCATGACCATGGTTTTATTATCCTTGAAGAACATTTGAACTATTTTGGATGCAAGTTTTGGGTTATTATCTTATTGAAAGATCCAGTGAAGACCTTAGCTACCTCTATGAGCATATTTTTGCAAGGTCACTTTCCACATTCTATCATAATTTTCAGTTTTTATGGTGCCGTACCCCCAAACAAGGTTTCCTGTGGCTGAGGCTGCCACAGAATGATGCATCCACCACCATGTTTAATTGTGGAAACCATCTTATAACGATTCAAGGCCTATCCCTTTCTTCACCTGACAGAAGCAGAATTCATGCATCAAAGCAGGTGCAATTGAATATCATCAGATGAAAGCAGAGATGTTCAAAACTCATTTTTGACTTTCAAATGTTCACAGGCAAAGCTCAATAACACTCTGATATGCACTGCCTTTAGTAAAGGGGTTCTTCTGTGATGATGGCCCCAAAGCCCAATATGATGACAAGCCCTAACAACTGTCTTTCTTGGTGGGGGGAAAACTCCAGGTGAGGCCAGGTCAATAACAATCATCTAGGCAGGTGTCCAATGCTTCTTTGGTCTAATGAGGTCAAGCAGTTTCCACAGTTACACACAGTGGTGGGGCACCAAGTTTAGTCTGTTATTCAGCCTCAGACACAGGGAGTCTGGGTGTGAATCTGGATTACTGGGTCTTCCAACAACATTGTAACCCAAAGCATACATTTAGATTAGTTCAGAGGTTCTTCAAGGACACTAAAACCATGATATTGGAATCACCCGCTCATAGTCCAGTCCTCAATCCCACTGAGAGTCTGTGGTCAATGTCTATGCTCAGCATCCATGCGATTTGGACCAGCTAGAACACTTTGCAGTGAAGAAATGGGCCAAAATCCCTAGTGGGGCATGTGCCAACCTAGGTAGCAACTTATCAGAGCCTGTTGTCAGTTTTGGTTCCTAAATGGCGCCATATTGACTATTAATGATCAGGGGGCTAATCATTTTGTCCTTGTCATTTTTGCCCTTTTTTGTTTAAACTCGTCGTAACAATAGAAAAATCCAAATTCAACTCATTGAACATTATCTCCATCAGTGTATTTGTTTCCAGAATAACAGAAACGGTTAATAATGGTCATTCTTACTGAGAAATCAAGAGAAATGTCTAATTTCAGGAGGGGGGCTAATAATATCGTCCTCAACTGTACATACATACATACATACATACATACATACATACATACATACATACATACATACTACATATACATACATGTAGGCCTACATACATAGGTACATACATACATACGTACGTACATACATACATAGGCCCTACATACATACATAGGCCTATATAGGCCCTACATACATACATACATGTACATACAGGTACATACATACATACGTACATACATAGCCTAAATACATAGCCTACATACATACATACTACTGGTAGGCATACATACATGTTGGCCTACATACATACGTATATACACACATTGTAGATGAGTTACAATCAAGTGTGCAGTTGATGATAATGACTAATAATACAGTCTGATGGCACCTGACAGTAAACACCTATGTTGCTCGTTTATTCAACTGATTGCTTATGATATGACAGATTTGTATTATTTCTGTAGTGTAGAGATATCCATCAATCTACGACTATGACGTGACAGTAAAGATGCTCGCTTACTTTGTAGCTACACTGAATGAATGTATAAATACATGCAGCTCAGAATGCATTTGAGAATTATTTCTATATAGTGTGTGTTGCCCTCATGTTGTTTCGAGACTGTCACTCAGAAGCTCCGCGAGAACATGGAAGACGAGCGAGTGAAGAGTCTTGTTTTCAATTCATGTTCCACCGGGACAAGACTCACATCCAGAGAAAATTGCCGGCACCCTCAGCGGCACACAGGCACACGAAAGTGGAGCGAGGAAGGAGCTCAAATGAATGCCTCCCCACCACCACCACCACCTCCGAGCCCCTTGCTTCCCGCTGCTCTGCTGAGATTTTCCTGAGTGAAATGGGCAACACAAATGAATCTTTTCTGATAGCGAAAAACTCCCGGAGCCCGGGGCCAAATCAATAAGGTGGCAGGGGTCAGTGGAGAAACAGGACCCCCTGCAACACTCATCACTGTACTGCTATTGATTCTGTGTTTTTGCCACTACAATGCAGGTAGCACTATAACATAAATATTATTTATTAACTACATAAAGAGATATCAGTTCTGTGTATCATTCTTGATGCCCATTGTTATCATGATATCATGATATTATATGACTTGCACCTCTAGTCTAAACACGTTCCCAACCCCCGTGCACATGACATTTATACATAATTCAGTATAACGTAGATACAAAATGTCATTTCCCTTTAACACAGGATACTGGATCCTCTTTGGTATTGGTCCAAAAAGATATGTATGTCAACATTGTGTGGAAAACATGGAGAGATGGAGCTTTTGGCTATAAATCGATATGATGCTTGTTGTTTGGTTAAATGCAACCGTATACATGTTATGTATCTATGCCTATCAAATAAACAAAACTAAACTATGTCTGATGCGTATCAACCCATAGCCCTGGTGTTTCTTCTTGAGGTCAGTGACTGCTGTCATCACCAACCGAATGGGGCAGCCACTTTCTCTTTCCATGCCCAATGCAGGTGTTGACTACCAACTCATTATTCTGTCTGTATTGGATTGCAATTGCTTTTGTCAGTAGCATGGTCAGTATCTTCAAGACCCTATAGTTACTGTGTGACAACCCATGGAAACACAAGACACATACAGTACCTACAATAGGAAAGAATGTTGAATCTGTAGACTTAGATATTTTTGGTAGCCACACTGCTCCCAGGGGAGCACACGTGAGGTAAACAGGCCTATGATTAAAAGAGATCCTCTAGAGGTTTCTGATTTTGTGGGTCACTTGCAGCTGTGGAGACTGAGGCTTTACTGTAAAGGAACACTTCATTTTTGTTCTTGTTAAATAAGCTCATGCTCCAACTCCCTTATGATGTACAGACGCAAAGCGATCAGAGCAACGGGAGTTGAACGACCTGATGTTTCCCACAGAAGCAAAATGGGCAATAGAGCAAAAAAAGTTACAAGACACATAACTTGATGCAAATGTGGTATGATGCTGTTGAGAAAACAAAACCCAGTTGCAATGTACATATAAAAGCCAGAGTCTTGTACAGTTATGTCCTGTAAGTTAACAGTTGTTTTTTTATCCATTCATCTGATCTCCACCTTTCTCAGCAGTAGTAGGCCTAAACCGTCTGATATAATTCAATGGATTGTGCAACTAAATGCTACTATGATGTCAACAAACATTTTAACTGTACTTAACATACCCCAAATATATCCTTATATATATCCTAATATGTATAACTCTGTAGCCAGGGCCGCACAGGCATAAGTGCTAGAGCAGACAGCTTAGGGCCTCCTGACCAATTATTAAATCTGACCAGTTATGTTTAGGGCATCCCGAACCCTATGCCTACCTCAAGACCTAAAGTAGGCCTACTTGTATATTCATGCTTGTGTTGTCCAGTAAACATCCATTTTAAACACACATTCCGACAATTGCTGTGCATATTTTATTGGTGATTCAAATTGACTATTGAACGAATACACCCCCCTGCTGAGGAGGAGGTTTTGTTATCGCTCCACATTTCTGTCTGGCAAGACTACAAATGTAAGCGCAAAGCTAGGAAGTTGCAACATTTCACACACACAGTAATAATTGTTGCCCGCCAACGCGAGCCAGGCATGCTGAGTCTTCTCTCTGGGCTTAAGGGAGGACATGTAGCTGGCAGCTGGGGAAATTACCGGAACTTTCCCTTTGTATTTAACCATCCTGGCTCCATGTCTGGAGTGACTTTTGCAACAACCTCTGAATTGATGTAAGCGTTCAGAATGAGAGTGGAAATCAGCTCCCAAACCTCCCTCCGCCTGCCAGATCCAGACTGGCCCCCTCCCTCTCCTGTGGAATAAAAGGTGCTCTTCCTTCTGCTTTAAATGAGATGGCGACACGCAACAGTGGTTCAGGGGAACAAGGAGGATCGCTTGATGTGCACAGACAGCCCAAATGCCATTACAGCTGCATGTCATTTGATTGACATAACCTGTGCTGGTTTTAGACAAGAGCTTTAGATTGAAGTTACAGTGCTATGAGAACGTTTGGGCAGCCTTTTTAGAAAATCATTGCATCAGTGTATCTCTTATTGAGTGTTTGATGCAGGAATTTCACTTCAATTTATGTTAAACAACATGTTGAGGGAAAAAGAAACATTTCAGTTGTGAAATCTTTTTAATAAGTGTAACGGAAACAGTTTTATGTGCATTAAATTTAATCAGAGATAGCCATTAGAGCATGTTACATGAGACTGTCATAACCTGTGTTCTTTTTAAACAAGAGGTTTAGATTGAATGCAGTTATAGGTGCAGTTATGCAGTCGTGTAGAGTCCTTATTGGTTTCAAATCACATTCACAAAGCTTTGACACAGTAAATTGTACACATTAAAGTAATCATTGGTACATCCAGCAATTCTTTACATTTGCTGTGACTTTCATGCAAAAGACTATTTGTTAGAAAAGAAGCAGTAGAAAGAAATGCAGTTTTTCCCATTGTGTGTGTTGCGTGCTGAGAGAAAAACAAGCAGTTGCTTTTTGGGCTCTTCAGCGAGAGGATGAGATGGTAATATATGATAAGTTAAGTGTGAGAGGCAATCAATATAAGATGCTTTAAAATGCAGGACTGGGGACAGCAGGCTGGGGGAAGCGAAGTGAGCGAGCGAGCGAGCGGTAGAGCTGCAGGAGCCTCTGCCTCCATCTCTTTGATGGCTTCCCTTCCCGAGCCTCTGCAGCCCTGGTCTCCAGAGAGGATGAGTTTTCATAAGAGCTAGAACTGGAGGGGCCAGAGCTCCCATGCAGCATCCCTCCGGGCCCCCGCGCGTGAATACAATACTACAAGACTGCCTCTCTCTCTCTCTCTCTCTCTCTCTCTCTCTCTCTCTCTCTCTCTCTCTCTCTCTCTCTCTCTCTCTCTCTCGGCCATCTTGCTTCCTTCCCCACTTTCCTAAATCAAGTCATTCCTCTCATCTTTCTCCATTCTACTGGACGACTAGTGATGGCTCCTTCTCTCCCTGCACGGACAGACAAACCTAACAATATATGAATTGTGAGTTCAATGTTGAGAATGATTGCAGCGATCCATCAACGGCTGAATGAGGAATTGTGTGTGCGTGTGTGTCTGTTTGCGGGTGCATCTCTCTCTCTCTCTGTGTGTGTGTGTGTGTGTACATATGTTCAGGCATGCGTGTGTGTGTGTGTGTGTGTGTGTGTGTGTGTGTGTGTGTGTGTGTGTGTGTGTGTGTGTGTGTGTGTGTGTGTGTGTGTGTGTGTGTGTGTGTGTGTGTGTGTGCGCGTGTGTGTATGTGCGCCGCGTGTGTGTGTGTACTACTGTCGGCAAAGGTTAAGCAGACATCCTCCATCACTAGTAAATATGATGTATATTTCGTCTGGTATGGAGAGGTGTTGCCATATCACTATACATAGTAATTGTGTTGTTCACTTACTTAGTGTATTGTTGTTGTTATTTTTGCCGAAACTTTTTCACCTTTGGCCATGACAATAAAAAGAAAAGATCTAATCTGTTTAATTTTCCTGTGGGCCAACAGGGAAGAATGTGTTTTGATATATCTCAGGCACAGGAATTAGGGACATTTGAATGTAATTTTACTGCTTATTACCTGTAAAACTAAAAGGGACTGATTTAGTTATAAAGAAGATTTCGGGCACAAGTATCTCGTTAAGCCTACCTCTACCTCTCACAAAAAGAGATGGACGGAGAGACTGACGGAGACGTTCCCTTTTTTACAATATCCAGATAGCGCAAGCCTGCAATTGATCAGATGTAGTATCATACTTATTCTAGTGCTGGTGGAATGTAAATCAAAGATGGCGACCACTCGATCTATTTCCTTCAAAATATCTTTTGTTTCTTGGGTTTTAAAAAATCGAGGTGAGGAATCTTCATCATACCATCTAAATATTCTACCACTTCAATTATTATTATTATTATTATTATTACTATTATTATTATTATTATTATTATTGAAGTTTGTTTTGGGGGCTTTTATTATGACAGGACAGTGTGAGAGGAGATAGGAAATGAGCAGGAGAGAGATATGGGGTAGGGCTGGGAAATAACCGCGGTCCCCATGGGCATGGAAGCTCAAATGTGGGGGGCTTAGCGTGTTGCGCCACAGCGCCCCCCACTTCAAGTATTTATAGCCTGCTTATGATGAATGCCTTAACAAAGCCTGTAAGCTAAACATAAAGGGAGGATTTGGTGTGAATTGAAACTTGGGTAACAGTTCCGAATAAGAGGCCACAAAAGTAGCTTTTACCTAATACTTAAGTAAGGGTTAATAATTACTACATTACGCTACATTACATAGGCTACATATTAATTGTTATTAATGCATATGTTAAACATAAGTAAGTGGCTACTTACATGTAATATGAACACAGCCAAGACCAAGGAGCTGGTGGTGGATTTCAGGAGGAAGAGGACTGCCATCCAGCCACTTGTTATTGAGGGTGTGTGTGTGGAGAGGGTGTCAGACTTCCGTTTCCTGGGAGTTAAAATCAGGGACCTGACCTGGGGTGTCAATACCACTGGGCTAGTGAAGAAGGCACAGCAAAGGCTTTATTTCCTAAGAATACTTAAGAAAAACAACATCTGTCAGAAGCTGCTTGTGTCCTTCTACCGCTGCTCAGTGGAGAGCATATTAACATATTGTCTTTGTGTGTGGTTCCCAGGCTGCACTATGGCACAGAGGAAAGAGCTCCAGGGGGTCATAAAGGCAGCAAAGAACATCATTGGCTGCCCTCTTCCATCTTCGGAGGGCCTTTACAGCACCCGCAGCCTAAAAAAGTCCAAGTGCATTCTGGGAGACAACTCACACCCAGGTTACAACCTGTTTGAACTGCTACCATCTGGCAAGAGATACAGGTCCATGAAAACCAGGACAAACAGACTAAAAAGCAGTTTATACCCAGCGGCCTTTACAGAACTGAATTATGCTTCAAAAGCATAGCATTTATATATCGTTCTTTTTAATCAATTTTTATTTCATTTTATTTTATTTTATTTATCTTTGCTTCAACAAGGAATGCACAATTTCGTCACAATGACAAATAAAAGATATTGTATTGTATATTTATTAAATAACTATTATCTTCTGTTACAAGTTAATAGCATACTATAACTTCACTAATAGTTTAATAAGGCCACAGTTAAAGGGGTAATCCGGTGTGAAATGGGTTATGTATTAACTAGTGATGCTGAGCGATAACTTTTGCCACATACCTCACCCTCATAGGTCCCCTGCAATCTGAAGTCAAGCGCTAGTTAACCAATGCTAACATAGGGCTTTTGCTGTGGTCAATCCAGGCCATTTGCAGGCCTCAAAATTCCTTAAATGTTCTTTAAAATTATGGTCAGACTTAGCTCCAGTTGTGGCTGTTGATAAGGTCTGCCAAAGATTCCAAGGCACACTGCTGGTGAAGTTAAAAAGCCTTTAATTAAATGGGCTGACACGTTGCGACTACTGTCTTCTTCAGAGCCTAAACACTAAGCCCATACGACTTTGTTGCTGTCGACCCACGTTGACGGAAGCACGTGAGCGAGAACTTGTTGTCACGATGTGGGTGTTATTAAATACAGCGCATTTAAAGTCGGCCACAAATATGAACGAGACGATGAGCTCGCACCAGTTTGCTCTACTAACACACCACGTGTGAGGAGTGGGGGGACAGGCAGTGAGGAGGAGCTGAAGTGGGGACCTGCGCAAACTTGTGTAGAGGTGTGAGACAAGACCCATATACACACGTGAGTGAGTTGTTGACCAACCAGTTCATGGGCGCGTGACCTCGGAGGCAGTCCGCCGACGAGTGTTGAAGGGGATAAGCAACTGCAGAGGTTGCAAGATCTGACTGCAGCCGCATTCATCCCGCGATAGTTTTACACCATGTGACATGTCACCTCGTCAACGCAACGTCGACGAAATTTCGAAGTTGGACAGGAAATCTAACCGTCATGCAGCATTTTCCATCCAGGGTGCATTGCTGTCTAAATGCGCATACATGCGTTGACACATGTCGAATGCACCTATTTACTAATTCCCAAGTCCCTATAACAAGGAGAAGGCTCAGGTAATCAGGACTAAGTGGCAGGTGCATAGACTCCACCTATCAAGTCAGTTAGTGGTGCACCATGTCACACATAAAAACATCACACACAAGTTAAAAGCAATTATACTACTTATGAAGACTAAAGTAGGCGTAATCACTTCATAAGGGCTACAAAGAACAGTTCATCTGAAAATATTCAGTTAAGCATAGAAGAGAAAATAAGCGTTACTTATAGGCCAAACTATGTCTCCATCTTGTGGTCATTTTGTAAATATTTCTTAATCAACCCAAGCGTAAAAGTAAACATTGAATCACCTACTACTGTATATTAAATGCTCTGAAGAAGACGCACAATCTTACAATTACAATGAGCACATTTAAAATGTCTTTATAAAAAAGGGGTATAGTCCAAGTCTTCATTAAGTCCTGGCCTTGTGCGGGCTTTTAATGTATATATCCAGTAGGTCTCCCTCTAATAATTTTTTAAGTTTGTCACCTCCCCTTTTGGATAGCTCAATTGTCTCTATTCCTATTGGCCGTAGTGACTCTGGTTGCATCCATGGTGTTGTAATGCTTCGCCATTGGGTAATCCTCATTTCCTGTACGAATTGCATATTTGTGCTCTGCTACCCTCTGTTGTAGTTTTCTTTTTGTCCTTCCAATGTAGAAATGTCCACATGGGCAATACAGGTAATACACCACATAAGTGGTGTTGCAGTCGATGTATCCTTTGATGTAATGGGTTTTCTGCACATGCACATCTGTACATTTCTTGGTTTGCTGCATAGTAGTGCAGTGGTTGCATCTCCCACATTTAAAGAACCCTTGCGGTCTCCGGTCAAGCCATGTGTCCTTTTTGTCCCCGGGGAGATAACTGTGAACAAGCTTATCTTCGATGGTTGGTGCTCTTTTGAAGCTTACAACTGGTGCAGTGGGGAATGTTTCTTTTAGTGTAGGATCACATTCAATCATTTTCCAGTTATTGTGTATAATTTTCTTCAGTTCGTTTGCTCTGGTATTGTACTGCGTCACAAGGTACAGTTGTTGTTCTCCTGGTGTTTTTTGTTTGTGTTGTAGGAGGTCTTGTCTTTTCAGAGATTTTGTTTTGATGTATGCTTCATTTATGACTTGTGATTTGTACCCTCTGTTTTTGAATCGCAGCTTCATTTCATCTGCTTTTGTCTCAAAATCTGACTCCTGATCACATATTCTTTTGAGCCGTTGGAACTGCCCATATGGTATGTTTTTCTTAAGTGATGGAGGATGAAAACTGTCTGCCCGGAGCAGTGTGTTGCGGTCAGTTGGTTTCCGAAAGACTGTGGTGTTAATGCGTCCATCCTTATCCTTCTGTATGGTGAGGTCCAGGAAGTCAATTTGAGTCAGGTCATATTGTATAGTCAATTTTAAGTTTTTGTTGGTGTTATTTAGGTATCTGTGAAATGAAATTAGTTCTTGTTCAGTACCAGAGAAGAGGAACACTAGGTCATCAATATGATGTTCATTCCGTAGAGTCGTGGGGTTGTTGACATGTAAATCCAGGCACAGAGAAGTTTAATAGTGCACCGTTTGTTTAGAAACAACACCATTATTACAGGGTGTCGCAAACACTGATATCCAAGTGTAGCAAAATGGCTAAAGCTAAAGAAAAACGGTTGTTTGATTAGTCATGCCATAGCATGGCCGTGGGAAGTAGTTTTTAACAGGGGGTGCAGTTTAGGGGAAAAAAACGGGGGGGGGGGCAAGGGAGGTAGACAATGTCGGATGCAAAGGAGATCACGTAAAGAAGGGACAGCCAACGCAGAACCGTGAAATTCAAACAAAAAGCTGCTCAGTCAGTGTTCAGTGCCAATTCAACATGAACTGCTTGCACACAACAACAACAACAACAACGACGACGACGTTGTAAAGATACCAACAACACACACAACAGGCTATGGCCGGTCAAAATCTGTTTAAGTGGTGACATCTGTGACAGTCATTGCTATGCGGTCATTCCAAAACATTCTCACTTGTTGCAGATTGAGTCCAAACTGAGTAGGCTATGTAAAACGTGTAGAATATGCATTGTCAAGTCCGATCTATTTTCAAGCCTCACGCAACTCTTGCGTCATCTTCAAAACGTGCTATCCACCCCACTATAGTTTTTGCATACATGCAAACATGTACGCAGTGAAATACCATTTGCAGAAATGTTTCCATTAAGAAAAGTAAAAACAACATGATGAGCAGCATGGACACACCGTTTAAAGCGCACGAAAGTTTAAAATGAATAATATCAGTACAACATCTGAGTCCGTCTTCATGGCGCAAACCATCCTTTAGCCGAACCTACTTCAGCATGAACCAACTTTTTTCGCAAGGTAAAAACATTCAATGTACCAAAGTCACTGTGCCACGGCGGGCAAAATGAATAACCACAGTGCCTTACCTTAAAACGCTGTCTTGGTTTCAAGACTTTCATCACAAATATTCCACTTGAATCCATGGTGTAACACCCAACACGGCTAGCAAGTGGATGTACTGTAGCTTACACTGTTCGGCTCATTTTCTCACGTTTCTTGTGCCATTTTAACATTACCCCTAATCCAGCAATATGTCATATGTAAAGCTTAATTATGTTGCTTTTGTAACTATTAGGAGGGTAACAAATCAATACAGGAAAATCCCACGACATGTACGCCTCTCAAAACAGAAATGAAATGTTTACTGTTGCATCAGAGTTCTCGCGGGAGTAAAATGGATGACGTAGGCCTTGAGCTACGGGATGCCTTGGGGGACACACAGGTTTGGTTCACCTTAACCACAGATAGGCCTACCTTAACCAAGGGGCGTTGTGAGAAATAGGCTTCTGCTTAACCCGTCAATAAAACTAGCAGTCAGTAGATGGCGACTGTGTACTGCAAATACCAGGCAAAACATCGAGGACCACTATTATAGTAATTCAGACCAGCACGGCCTAGATGCCCATGCATTTCACCTTTTGTTCAAAGCAGGCACAAGATTGTCGTTTAAACACGCAAACTTGAAAACTCACAATAACGTTCGTTCAATAAATCACTTTGATTTGAATATTGACTAATTCCACGTGATCGTTAAAACAAATAAGGCCTACGTCTTTATTTCCCCTGCGACTTGACAAGGAATTTGAATATGCCTAATTTGGCATAGGCCTACCATTAAATTAAGATGCGTGTTCGATTCCTGATCGGAGCAGGCAATATGTTATCACGATACATTTTTGTTCTTGCTCCTCCTGATCCCGCAATGCACATTTCTTCTGCACCCCCTGCACCCCAAGCTCCCACGGCTATGTGCCATAGCATCCCCAAAGCAGTGCCATGCAAGATTACTGCACGGGCCTACCAGGCTATAGAGAATGGGGAGCATTCCAAAGTTCAAATCTAACAATAAGAAAATTGTCAATGAGCAAACAGATACAATTGAAGCAGAGAAACTACAAGTTTTCTATACATGAGCCATTTTCTTCCTGTGTGCAATGTGAAAGAAATGGAGACCCCAGAGGAGGTTGGGCAAGGTATTGCAATTTGCAATTTCTTTGTATATTTGTTTTTCTCTGTGTTTGTCCACCCGAGGTGATTGTGCAGGGAGCAATGAAAGAGCACACACACACACACACACACACACACACACACACACACACACACACACACACACACACACACACACACACACACACACACACACACACACACACACTGGTAAACATAAACAAACAACGTCAAGAGCAGCATTCAGGGGTCCAGGTTTCCATTGCTGATTGTTCATTCATGTGATTAGAGTATATGGACTTGCCAGATCCAGGATATAATAAACAACATACAATTTATCTTGTCTGTGTGAGCACAGTATACTGTGAAAATTAGTGGTTCCCCCGAAGAGTCTAGTTTAACACTGTGAATAAACCCCTAAAAGTTCTCTGAGGAAGCTAAAAGTTCTCTAAAGAACTTACACAGTATATGACAAAGTGGGTCTCAGCAGAACCCCAAAGTTCTCTTGTAGGTTCCTAAGAGAACCCAGGAACCCAACGCTTCTTGGAGGGACCCTTTGATTGCCGTTGTCAAATAATCCCCAATGGTCTTCTACGCACACACAACATTGGCGTTCTTCCCAGCACTTTTTGATTCTTCGTTGAACTCAGGGTTCCTCATAGAACTGTTACGTTCCTCCAAACACCAATTATAAGATTCTTTGGGAAACCTTTAGCCTTTTTTTTTTTTTTACATTTTTGTTTCAGTCATACTGTGTCTGTGAAGTTGTATTAGTTGCTGCAGCAGGGTGTGTGTTCCTATGGGTGTGTGTTCCTCTTGTAGAGAGTAAATAGGTCCTAAATGAATCAAATGGAGTGTTCTTGCCTACTACTGTGTGCAGCTGTGTCGCCATAAAATGGGAGCAGTGCTGGACGTCTCTTGCCCAGGGAAGCTTGGTCTCAACCATGGTGTGAAAATTTGGTTTCCAAAACACTATAAATCCATTTTCAAAAATATCCAAAAGGACATGTTTTTTAATGCACTTCTCAGTCACCATTTACAATATTGTTGTGCTGTCTGAATTTCTTCACAATGTTATGTTAATGTAATGTTAACCAAAATTCCTATTGACACATAGCTGCCTTAAAATCAAATACTAATTTGTAGTGTATGCAAATTGCATTTAAATGGCTTTATAGCGCTTTGGAAACAAACTCTTCGTGTGTGTGTTTCCAGGCAGCCACTGAAACAAACCACTTTATACTAAAGGCTAGTGCAGGAGCCGCACTGCCCACATTTATGTCTGCCCGAGCCACAAGTACTCTGAGCCTATTAAAAGTGTGTGTGTGTGTGTGTGTGTGTGTGTGTGTGTGTGTGTGTGTGTGTGTGTGTGTGTGTGTGTGTGTGTGTGTGCGTGTGTGTGTGTGTGTGGTGTGTGTGTGTGTGTGTGTCTGTGTGTGTGTGCGCGGGTGGGAGTGTGTGTGTTTAGGAGGGTGGGTCATGGAAATCTTCATGGTGCAACAAATGGTGGTCCTTTAACGCAAATGGCATGATTAGAATGGCACTGTTGGATCATTCAAAAAGGGTGAATATAGACGTCAAGGCTACCTCACAATCACACCTCAATCTGCATCATGCAATCACAATAGTTGTAGTATCATCTTTCAGGTATTATGTGCACCTTCAAACACGGTCCACAGACCTTCTGTACTTTGTACATCATGTGCAAAACCTCCAGAAAGCAGGTGTCCGAATGACAAGCCAATCAACTGTCATTACTGCACATGACTAAAAATGAAAAGATTGAAGTACAACTGGATGCAAATGCTAGAGTGGATTAGTCATTTCCTGATATATTGCATGTGGTTTATGTAATGCTTGGTTTAACCTCAAACATCCATTAGGACCTTTTAACCCTGTGATGTAAATTCAATTTTAATGATGTAAGGCCTGTGAGTATGTTTTTATTAAAAACATTAGCAGTGCTATACACTACAATTACGGGTTGCTTGCTACAACATTTGTATGTTGTTTTTGAAAGGCAACCCTTTTGTGCAGAGCCCCTGTTACCACCTTACTGTCACCAAAATAGTAATGACCATGTCTCTTATCTGTTAATTAAGACTACATGTTATGTCATAGCAAGCTTTTTCAGCAAATAGTGCATTAGTGGGCTCACCGACGGTACTATTTGCATGAAAGGGTTGCAAGTACCAATCTAATAACAAAAACTCAAGCAGCAGATACTGATCACTTATAGTGGTAGTAGACAGCAAGAATCAAATATCAGGCATCAGATATCAGACATCTGAATACTTGTCACACAACGAGACAGTTGACAGTCTTTGTTTTAGGAGAGTACAAATCGACCTGACCATCGAATACCTGACAATGTGAAACACATTTTCAGTTTTTTTTGTTTTGTTGTTTTTTCTTTTTTTTCTTCTTTTTTTTCTTCTTTTCATTAGTTAAGTAGTGAACTAGCTACAGCCAATGATACTGTAGGTTTTTCATGATAGTAGCAATAGACAAAAATGTGCACAACTCAAACTAAAACTCCCCTCTAATTGTTGCATTGATTAGCCTCTGGCCTTTGACTTGTTTAGTCTCTTGATTAGCCTCTGGCCTCTGGCTTTTGACTAGTACATTGCTAGTTTTAACTATAGTTAACTGGGTCAAAATATGTTGTGAGAGTTAAGCTTAGATGTTTTTGAGTAATTGTAGTATAGCGTGGTTTTGTGCCTCAGTCATAGCTCAGAAAATTAGAGTTAATTAAATAACTCTAAAACCCTAAAAATAAAATAGATAAAAATAGCTTACATGTTTAGCCTTAAGCATAATTAGACTTATGTCGTATGTGCGCGTGAGACATTATACCAAGCTCATTCAGCTTGCGATAATCAGGGCTTAAGACAGCCAAGCCTCCATCCTTTTGCCCATTCACCAACATGTGTCTCTGTGTGCCATCCCCTCTTTATTTTCTTAGCAGAGCTGATCATGCTGTAATTATGAGTCAGACTGCCGGAATGTTTCAATTTCCTCTGTGCCTGCAGAGACGTATCCGTCATAGTTATACGGATCCTCAGAATAGTGCCATGTCCAGGGGCAATCAATCAACCACTCTGGCATCTTGCAGTACGTCTCTTCTCCGTCTCTCTGTCAATTATGGGGTCTCTCTTAAAGCAGCCCTAGCCCCCACCCCCAACCCCGCCACCCCCTCCTTTCACAACTGCTCATGCCTCTTGTCTGGTGAAATCCAGACGTTTAGCTGTTTTCAGAGAGAGAGAGAGAGAGAGAGAGAGAGAGAGAGAGAGAGAGAGAGAGAGAGAGAGAGAGAGAGAGAGAGAGAGAGAGAGAGAGAGAGAGAGAGAGAGAGTCATCTTCAAAACTGTATGATTGTGCTGCTTGCACTGTCATAACCTGAGTGTTTCTTCCCCAAGAAAGGACATTTCTCCTTGATCTTTATCAAACAGCCAATTGAAGAACATGACCAATCCAACATCCACTCACAATGTCGTTGTGACTTCATCAGCCGGACAAAGTATCATCATTGAAAAGTGGCTCCAATGTAATGGAATAGGCCTACTAACAGACAAATAAATTGGCTCTAATCAACCTGTCTGGGGAAAAGAAACGATAGGCTATATGTGACCAGTACACAGTAGAAGCTACCTTACCCTGTTATTTTGTTGCAATATTGATTCTTTCAAGTCCATTTGTCCAGTTGTATTAATTATACTATTATAACCTATTCATATATTTTCAAGGCACAATGCAAAATACACAAGTGTGATGTGCTAGTAAAGGACACACATTAGCACATGGGCATAAATGTGACACATGAGGCAAGTTGTGTGTATGTATGACACTGAAGCAAGGAGCATTGAATATTGTATATAGGCCTTTTATGCAGAAATGTGGTCAGTATTGTGAATCTGAAATTTGTGCAATTTTCATAACTTCAGTGGAAACCGTCAGCCATTGCCATGGTGAATGGATATGGCAAGCCTCTAATTAAAGAGTTTTGCCGGCACATAGAGCCCCCCACACGAGGAGAGGAGAGGAGAGGAGAGGAGAGGAGGATAGGCGCTGACATCACAGCAGCCAGTGAACCTTGAGAGCTCTAGGTGCCATGGCAGAGCTTGTGTCATCTTGTGAAGTCTGGGCCTTTTTACGTCAGCTCGAATTGAAATACGCAGTTGATGCCTCATGCTTTCATCATCACTCTATACCACTCCTATGGGGTGGCCTTTGGTGGCCCTGCCCCCTCCCATCCCCCTTTTTTCAGTTATATTCTGCACACTTCATCAAGGCGGCGCTTCCTCGTGATCATCACAACATTACTCATGGGGATTTTAGGCCTCAGCCTGGACATGTTGTCTTCAGGCAATAAACGTTGCGTTGGGGGGTGGATTTCCAGCTGGATTCATTAGCTCATAAAGCCACCAGACTGACTCAGGGAAACAATCTCTTGTCTTTATGGAAAGTGGCAGGTGCATTAAAAGTAAAATATCTAGTGCTGTGTTAAATGAACACATTTACAGTCACAATTGCATTTTAAATGTTTTGTTTGTCTTGCATTATGTGGTGCGATATTTATGCCAGAAACAGAATGTTGAACACAGGCTAGCTAGATCAGTCAGCATCTTTGCCAGCTCATGCAAAGGTGAACGGACACTGGCATGTGCATGTTTCAATGATCTAGAATGAAAACTGTAGAGCATCTTCAAAGAATAGGCCACAGAAGAGCCAAGTCTGGTCTCACATCATGTAAGCCTACTATTTTAGTCAGAACAATGTCGCCCCAGCCTATATATTTAATATCATGCTTAATGCAAGACCCATTTAAATAACAGAACACAGCATAGTGGGATTGTTGTTACACAACGGAACCTGGATTACTCACCCCTGTGGCTTGAGGCAAGACGACCCATCCATGATGCTTCCATTTTAACTCAAACAGCAAGAGTTCTGTGATTCCTTCCATAGGTCAAGTCATTCTGTTTACAGATCAATTCTCCATTAAATATTATACATTTGAAAAATAGGCTATAGGCCTAAAATATAGACTAACAAATATCTCCATTTATATTAAAAATCTGCCTTTCTAATAGCCTACAGAAAGGTTTCAGTGACATCTAGGGGGTCCTTGGAGAAATTCCATGTATAGGCCTAGCCTAGGCTACGCTAAACATAGGCTACGTGTAATAAGCGCAGGCTTTAGTTTATGGTTTCAGTTAAATTAGGTATTGCCGTTGTAACAGTGTAACTTCAATTTGAACATGCTAACAACTAATCGCTAGGCCTACATGCTTGTTACATTTGTAACAGAATGTTGCAGACCAGTTGACAGAATGCTCAGTCATCCGCCAAGTAAGTTGTAGTTCCTCTCCATGACAGCAGGCGCTATCTTGCTCCTTCGCTATGCGAATGCCAGCTGTGTTTGTAGTCGGTGTCATTCTGGGTAATATTGATGGCGGAACTTTGAAGGCACTAGCCAACTTAACCGGCTAAACACTACTGGTGAAAGCTAGTCGTGATCTGTTTTATTTTAGGTTTTACTACGGTCATTAATACCTTGGAGTTTGTGACACCAAATTCAGTAATAGCACCAAAACATGGCAGAAAGTGCAGGTGAGTATGCAGCTAGCTAATAGTAGTAGGCTAACCAGCTAGCTCGGAAGCTTTCAGTCCTGCACGATTAGCAGGCTAACAGATGTGTAGGTGTAGATGTTGGCACCACAGTTAACGCGTGTACTGGAATTAGTGGATTTGTGTTTTCAGTGTGTGGATGAGGATGTAACATATGCGGTAATTGGTCGTTTGACCCATTTGCCCCCGGTATGCAGCTGTCAAGCTGAACGTGGCTAGCAGACTGCTTAGCTTCCTAGCGAAGTGGGTAGCGTCAGTAAAAGTTATGATCTGTGTTTGATCATTGGGTTATTAACTATCCTGTAGTCCTGGTCGCGAAAGACAATGTGTTTACTTGTCTTTAGAGACATTTCTTTGGAAATCGATCAGACCATTGGATTCTTGGAGTTGGTGGTGGGCCTGACGCCAACTAACAAGATTGACGCGAGCTAACTGTCACTGCTCTCTCCTTGCTCGTTAGCTAATGTTAACGTTTTTGATCTGGCTATTTCGACACGCCCATTTAGACAATCTCACACTTTTGTTTTTAATGTATTCATTTGTATTACAGATCAAAGCTCTGACACGAAACATGACAATGCTTCCTCTCCTGGTATTTCAGATCAAGAAAAAGAGATGGCCTCAAATGCTCATGAAGCATTCACGGTACTGAAGCACACAACACACCATCTTGGGCCTAGAGGTTCAACCTTGTTCTTCTGCAAAACGTTTGAATTTTCTAATTACTGTTATTCAGAGAACGTGTCATAAGTGTGTCCACGTCCAGAGGGTTTCAGCAGTACAACAGATGGTGGTCTTTAAATCAAACTGAACACAATTCAGAGATGCTTTCATAAACACATGTTTACTGTTTCATGATAACATACAATGATTGGGTGAACGTCTTTGTGTTGTTTGCTAGGCTGGAAAATATGACGAGTGCATGACGCATCTTGACAGTCTTCAGGAACTGAACAAGGAAGACTATAAAATTTCCCTGAATAAGGCAGTAACAGAGTTCTATAAGAGTGGCCAGACCACAACAGGCACTTTAAAGCAGACTCTAATGACCCTGAAAAGCCAGGTAATATATTATGCTGCATTTGTCTCCAAATAGATACCACCAGAAATATGATATGCATTACTTGAATTTGGAAAGGGGTGGGATATTCACATTTTTGTCTTGTAATTAAAGGTTCATACAGCTGTGGAAGACGATGGTTTAGACGACGTGGAAAACAGCATACTGTATTACAATCAAGCCATCATCCATTACCACATGAGGCAGTACTCTGAAGCGATCGTCATCGGAGAAAAGCTCTACCAGTTCCTTGAACCGTTTGGTATGATTCACATTATTTTTTTCACTTAGTCTTGCACAGAATTGGTGTTGTGTAGGTCCATCTTTTCATTTAGTAGTAGAGTAGAGTGACATCATCTAAAAAGCAACAAATCCATAAAAGCGTTAACATACTGTTAAACCAACCTGATTTGATATTGTTTAGTGGACTGTACTGTTGTACATAAAAGTGATCGCAAAAGCCCACCTGGCACAATCCCATTGGCACTGTGACACAGCACTCTACAGCACACAGCGTTCACCGCAAAGAGCAAGAGCCTTTATGCCTCACCTGTGCAAGGGGGCAGGCCCAAACGTCGCCACAAGGGAACAGTGCGGCGGGACGGTGCCATACTCGGGGTACCTCAGTCATGGAGGAGGATGGGGGAGAATTAATCCCCCCACCAACCTGACGGGTCAGGAGTTGACACGTTGACGGCCTAACCTAGTGTTTATCAATGGAGCGGTGCAGCCCCCCCACGGAGCATTGAGGGGCCCTAGGCGTGCATTGAGAAAGATACAGTTGAGAGGGGGCGGTGCTTAGATGTCATTGGGGGCATTAGTCCAATTCATTTATTTGATAGTAAGGTGGGCATTGGCAGGCTTGTGATGAGGTCCAGGGGGCGTTTGTTCAAAAAAGGTTGCGAACCACTGTCCTAACCGCTTACCCATGCCTTTCCAGTACCCAACCAATTACTCATGACTGCTACCCATAGTGTACCTGTAGTGCTTACTTTACTTTACCCTTCCATAGCCCTTTATACTGCTGCGTTGCATCTGTGTGTGATTATAAACAACATCTTGTTGTACTTGTATCGCAGTGATGGACAAAATGGATTCGTTAGTTACAATCCAGGGCCACATATTCCTAATGACCTTGTTTTACCTGTCTAATTCAACCAAGTGATCATTCAAACAGCCAATCACCTCACCTGGCTGAATTGGACATGGAAAACCAAGTCATTTGGAAAATGTGGTACTGGATTGTAACTCATGAATCCATTTTGCCCATCACTGTTGTATAGTGACAATAAAAAACCTCCACCTCTGCATCCCTAAGATGTGAGTGAATACAATGGCACGGCTTGGCGACATGGCTTGATGTTTGTCCTTTTGGCCCAGTAGAGAAGTTTGCCCAGGCCGTCTGCTTCCTGCTCGTGGACCTGTACCTGCTTACCTTCCAACCGGAGAAGGCCCTGCACCTGCTGGCTGTGCTGGAGAAGCTGACTGTGCAGGGGAACAGCAAGAACGGCAAAGGAGAGGTAGGACTAATGGCTAATTTTGCTAATTGGGTCTGTGTGTGTGCTTGCGCGCAGTCTCGTGCAGATGTTTGAGCATTTTTTGTTTTTGTGTGTATAGTTGTATATATATAGTTGTTTAGTTGAGTTGCACATCTGGAGTATGGTGACTTAGAGGTTTTAAAAGGACACTGTGTGAGATTTTTAGTTGTTTATTTCAAGAATTCATGCTGCCCATTCACTAATGTTACCTTTTTCATGAATACTTACCACCACCATCAAACTAGTATTCATTATGACTGGAAAAATTGCACTTTTCATACATGAAAATGGGGATCTTCTCCATGGTCCGCCATTTTTAATTTCCAAAAATAGCCATTTTTAGCTGCAAAAATGACTCTACTTGGATCATACTAGGAAACATTTGTTTATTACTTAGTAAACTTTCATGTAAAGATCAAATTTGGCAATACGCAGCCCGGTTTCAATGTGCAGCGTAGTTGCAGTACCTTTTTTGACCATTTCCTGCACAGTGTCCCTAAAGGAACTGGGCTGCCTATGGCCAAATTTGATCTTTACATGAATGTTTACTAAGTAAAAAACGAATATTTTCTAGTATGGTCCAAGTACAGTCATCTTGGCAGCTAAAAATGGATATTTTTGGAAATTCAAAATGGCGGACCATGGAGAATAAATGATAAAAAAACCCATACATAGTGGCATTAGCTGTAGTTTGACCACCCTGACGTGTGCTACTAGTAAAACCTCATTTACCCACAGGCACAATCACATACCGTTATGTTCATATCTCGACCAGGCACCGCTCAAACTCTCACAAAGTCTAGCAACATCTTATATTATTTTTTAAATCAAGTATTGCAGACCTTTTATTGATTTTTTTATTTTATTACTGTCCTTCTATTTTCTTAACAACTGTTTTAACACACTACTATGTTACCATTATGCACTGTATAGTGTCCTTGAGTATCTTGAAAGGCACTCCAAATGAAATGTAGTATTATTACTTTGAATTACACGTCGACTTGTCACGTCCACGACGTAAGAGAGGACTTTTAAACATAATTCAGAGTGCCTCAGACCCTCTCTCTTGACCTCACGATATGTTCTACTTAATATTTCAGAACTCTGGTAAAGACAACGCGAGTCAGAAGGCGGAGTTTATGGCTATGATCGAGGCGGCCAAATCAAAGATGCATCAGGTGAGCTCCTCCTTACTTGCTATTTTCACATATGGTGCCCTTGAAGTGAACCCAACTCAGTCCTCTGTCAGTGGACCAAAAGTGAAGCAATAGAAAAAGAACTCGGTTCTCCCCTCTTCACATTGTGAGTGAGTGTATTACAAAAAGACCAGGTGCACTTTCTTGTCCCGTTAGGCTTTTATGGGATGTAAGTCCCCGCTACTCGAGAGCTCACCATTAGTGATTACACCTAGTCACAAGAGTATCTTGTCAGGACTTTTTAGTAGGAACACGTCAACAAAGGTCTCTCAGTACGGTTCACTTCTAAGGGGTCTGGGTACACTTAAGCCCTATTCCGACGGGACTAGTTTAATGGGAGGACCTGGGGTAAAGTAATAATAATGGGGAATTGCACGAAACGCACAATATATCTAATCTCTCCGGGCTTGCAAACATTACAGCCTTGTAGTAAACCGTAAGTTTTGTTTTAGGGACTGGGTCCAAGCTGTGTTCGCTCTCAAAATCAGACAGCATGGTCTAAGGCACTTTCCAAATGAAAGGACACGCATGCAGACGCATTAGAATGGTGGCATTGGTTTTCTTGTGATGATGACCAATACCAGCCCTTCACCCATCTTGACTTAAACATGTTCTGTGTGAAACTTCGGCATAGGTTACTCATGGCCATGTGTCTTTCCTTCCCCAGTATAAAGTTCGAGCTTACATTCAGATGAAGTCACTCAAAGCCTGCAAGCGGGAAATCAAGTCCGTCATGAACACAGCTGGCAACGTGAGTATTTAGCACTTGCTGATTAGCAATCCCTCAAGATTGTTAAACACACACACACACACACACACACACACACACACACACACACACACACACACACACACACACACACACACACACACACACACACACACACAGACACACACAGACACACACAGACACACACAGACCAACAAATCATCGAGACTTTGTAAAATACATGTAAAGATACAGCTCTGGGGTTTCACATTGTCTCTAAAAAAGGTCACACAGGGAATAGAGCTGTTTTTGCAGGGTGTTTTTGAACTGTACATCATTTTGCGGGGCGGGCCAATTCTGTCAAGATATGGTAACGATAAAAAAGAATGAAGACTAGATCCGGATTGCGTTAACATTTGACTTATTTAACCTCATCCTTTCTCTGAAAGGTTAGTCGCATCCATCTTCTTGGTAACATGGATGCCACTTGACCTTGTGGATGACCCACGCATAGATTGTACCTTAGAGCATTTAGATGGATTAGATCCCTGAAAATACATTGATTATGAGGAAGTATGGAAGGATTCAGATATTTTCCCTTACATAATTTCAATTGAACTTGGTCTGCTTTTATAGTGGCAAGGTCGAACTTCATAACTGCATTTGAATGAATCTGGCAACAATATTAAGGGAGAAACAGACTGAGAAAGTCTTTATTTAACCCACAGCCCCTGTTGTATATAAGCTGGTACTAGAATGGCAATGACTTTCATAGTGGTGTAGTACTATGCTACCAAAGATTTTTCAGTGACATTACAACGTTCCAGTGGTGGAACGGTGTGTGTTAAGGCTACGAGGGTAGGACACTAGTACATTCACCCTTGATTATGTCAGTCAATTTAAGTTCCACAATATCGGTGGTTTTCATGTTGTTGTTTGAAAGTTTTTTTCTGGCTCTACAAAGTACACAAACGGCATGGAGTACAATAATCATCCAATTATGTATTATGTCAGATTCATATTGTTGTCAGATTCATGAAAATGCAGTTATGGGGTTCTACCTTGCCACTATAAAGGCACACTCGGTTTAATGATTAAAATCTGTGTCGGTCGGGCCCCGAAGTGTCTGATTTCACATGAAATGACCCATTCGTCTAAGGATGTCTTTTTAGGAAGATCTAGGGGTGTGTAAACTCATTTTGGGTTCAGGGGCCACACACAATCAATTTGATCTGAAGTGGGCTGGACCTATTAACCTTGTGATCCTAATAACTACCTAGAGTATCTCATTTTGTCTTCCAGTCAGCTCCCTCACTCTTCCTGAAAAGCAACTTTGAGTATCTGAGAGGAAACTATCGCAAAGCCATCAAACTGCTGAACTCTTCAAACATTGCAGAGCACCCCGGTCCTCTGAAAACAGGTACTCATTTGATTTTTTTTCTCCTGCTACTTCTTAAATAACATGCTGAATGCTTAAAAGCATAAGAAGAAGGTCTGCACACTGATCAATGCTCCCAAATGTGAGTTTGTCAGCACAACACTTCAAACAAGTTGTTCTTCATTAAAGTGTACTCTCACGTTTGGAAGTGTTAATCAGTGTTAGACCTTCATTATTTCTTTTCCGTTGGATTTGTTTTGGGCCTGTGCAACCTGCATTTGTGTGATGATTATGTGCATCCTCTATCTCCTTACTTCTTGTGCTTGCTCATGTCTTGCAGTAGTCCTTTAGGAAAACATATGCACTGCATATAGGCAACACAACACATTACACAAAATTGCTTGCAACTTTTTGTCATGAAGGTTGTAAAAAATGTTGAAACTTCACGACTGCTGTGTATATACCGTGTTCCTGCAGGAGAATGCGTGCGCTGTATGTTCTGGAACAATCTGGGCTGTATCCACTTCGCGATGGGCAAACACAACCTGGGCATCTTCTACTTCAAGAAAGCCCTACAGGAGAACGACCACACCTGTGCCCAGCTGGGGGACGGCAGCAATGGGCAAAGTGAGACACACAGACGCGCGCACAGACACACGCGGACAGTCATGCATACGCACGCACGCACGCACGCACGTACACACACACGTACACACACACACACACACGTACACACACACACACACGTACACACACACACACACACACACACACACACACACACACACACACACACACACACACACAAAGTGATTGACTCCTTGAAATGAGTACTGAAATGCATCTGTTTGGTATCTGTGTCTTTCTCTCACTCGCTGGTGCTGTTGTTTAAAAAATATATATATTTTTATTCTTTTATTTTCATTTCGGCAGGGGGGTGGGGGAGGGTGTTGTGTTTGTCTATGTTTGTTTTTGTAACTGTATCAGACGTACTGTAAATAGCACAGAATTAATTTCCAAAAGGACAATAAATTATCTATCTATCTATCTATCTATCTATCTATCTATCTATCTATCTATCTATCTATCTATCTAGATAAGAAGTTCACAGGCATTCCCATGTGTGCCCTCCTGGCGAACAAGCGTTACGAGCTGCTCTACAACTGTGGTATTCAGCTGCTGCACCTGGGCCGACCGCTAGCCGCCTTTGAATGCCTGATGGAGGCAGTTCAGGTGTACCACGCCAACCCACGCCTCTGGCTGAGACTGGCAGAATGCTGCATAGCTGCTAACAAAGGGGTATGTTGACACACACACACACACACACACACACACACACACACACACACACACACACACACACACACACACAGGTCCTCTGCCAATTATGAGGCCATAATCACCATTCGTTCTCTGTGAAAGGAGAATATAACTACAGATAAAGGGGAAACGACACAACAAATTTATGTTGTCACTGATGCATGCACTGATGCGTGCGTGCCAAATGAATAGGTTTATTATTAGTTGTTTTTTTTTATAGCCGTGTGTGTGTGCGTGCTGGCGTACTGGCCATTGGTCCTTAGTGGCCTCTGAGCCCCAACTTCTTCTTGATCCAGCTCAGGAAAGATCTTTTCTTGGGCTTGGTGGAGCTTTTTGCCAGGCCGTTGTTGCCTCCCTCTGTGTTTGTATCCACCTGGTGTTCCTTTACTCCAGTGATCTTCCCTTCTGTCTTATTGATGCACGGTGCTTGGAGGCCCACCAAAGTCTTGTCCTGCGCACTCTCCCCAAAGTCGCCCGACTCCAAGCAAACAATCTGCGCTGGACTAGCTGTTTTGTCCTGCGCTTTAGCCGCTCTCAGCAGAAGCAGTGCATCCTGGTCCATCAGGCTCAGGGGCTCCATGGGGGGTGCGTCCCTTCTCTCCATCTCCAGAGCTGCCAACCTCTTCTCCAGCCTCTTGAGCTTCCTCTCCTGTGCCTCCTTTTCTTGCTCTTGCTTCCTTCGCAGGGCCCTGGCTCTTTGCAGCATCTGCTGTTTTCTTTTCTGCATATCATCATCTTTGACACTTCTCTCTTGCTGTTCTTTCTTTTCTCTCAGAGCCCTAGCTTTCTTCAATAAAGCCTTTTTACGTTGTTCATCCAGTGGTGGCCGCAAACTGCCCTGACGCCTCTCGTCCTCCCTCTCCTGCAGCTGTCGCTCCTGCTGCCTCCACTGGCCCATCACTTGCTCCATGAGCTGCTGTTGCGCGGAAGCTTTACATTCAGCCTCCGCTTTCATGTTGTCCATTTCTGCCCTCATCTCCTGGACCACCCTCTGCAGTTCCTCCACCTTTGTTTTGCAGTCGTCCTGCTGTGGCACGTCCACTTTTACTTTGCTAACCATTTCTGTTGGGAGAGAGGGACACAATTCAATGTTTATTGATTTATTATTTGTCTTTAAAGAACAGTCTATCGTCTTTTGATTTTCACATATTTGCAGTATTTCTAAATATTACACGTATGCATATAATCTTCTCAGTGTGTTTAGTTATATTTATTGCTATTAGAATTATTAGCATAGCTTAGCATAATCACTGGAAGTAAATGCTACCATTAGCATCAAGCTACAAGTGATCACTTGATGCATCCCTGGATTGTGCGTGCACAATTTCTTCATCAAAACTGCCATCTATTGTAAAGTGTTGTAAAGCATGATGACTACCCTGTATGCATATACAGTGAGGAGAATAAGTATTTGATCCCTTGCTGATTTTGTTGGTTTGCCCACTAATAAAGACATGATCAGTCTTTAATGTTAATGATAATATGTATTATAATATGGAGAGACAGAATATCAAAAAGAAAATCCAGAAATTAACTCTAAAGAATATATAATAATTTATTTATATTTAATTGAGGGAAATAAGTATTTGATCCCCTGCCAACCATTAAGAGTTCTGATCCCGCAGATCAAATGGCACTTCCAATCAACTTGTTATCTGAATTGAACACACCTGTTAATAGTAACCTACACAAAAGACACATCGAATCTGCAGAATCAGTCCATAGAATCAGTCAATCAATCAAACTAAACTCGCCAACATGGGACAGACCAAAAAGCTGTCAAAGGATGTCAGGGACAAGATTTTAGAACTCAATAAGGCTGAAATGGGCTCCTGGATATTAAAGAGCAAACTGTTATTGTATTTCTTCCCAATTTTAGGACATACAAAATGATCATCAATCATCAATCTTAGGCCTGTCTCTGGTTCCATACAAGATTTGACCTTGTGGGAATTTAATAACCAGAAAAAAGGAGATAAAGCACCTTAAAACTGTATGGGAGGAGCTAGGAAATGATCTCAAGGCAGCTGGGACCTCAATCACTAAGAAAACTATTGGAAACACTTGATACCACAGCGGATTAAAATCTTGCAGTGCATGTATGGTACCCCGGCTTCAGAAGGAACCTGTTCAGGCTCACCTGAGGTTTGCCAATGAACATCAAACTGGATTAGTATATGATTGGGAGGTGCTGGAATCAGATGACACCAAAATCAAACTGTTTGGCATTAACACAACTCGATGTGTTTGGAGGAAGAGAAATACTGCCTATGATCCCAAGAACAACACCTTCTCCAACATCATACATGAAAGTGGTAACATTATGTTTTGAGGTTGTTTGTCTGGCCAAGACACAGGACAACTTCACATCGTCAAGAAATGGATGGAAGGAGACATGTAAACGTACAATGCTGCATGCCAACCTCTTTCCCACCACCACTAGACTGAAGGTGGGTCATGGATTGGCCTCTCAATATGATAATAATCCATAACATACAGCCCAAGCAACGAAGGAGTAGCTCAAGCAGAAGCATATTAAGGTCATGAAGTGGCCTAGACAGTTTCCAAACATTAACCCTAATCCTGTGAAGGGAACAGAAGCTCCCATTTGGCAAGCTACAGTCATACAACGTAAGTGATTTAGAGATGATCTGCAAAGAAAAGCGGACAAAAATCCTTTCTAATATATCCACAAACATTGTCATTAACTGAAAGAAACATCTGACCTCTGTATGAGAAAACAAGGGCTTTGCCACCAAGTAATTTTGTCTTCTTTGACTAGAGGGGTCAAATACTTATTTTCCTCAATGGAATACAAATCAATTAAAATATATTCTTCAAAGTCATTTTCTGGATTTTCTTTTTGATATTCTGTCTCTCAATATTAGAATACATTTTATCATTACTATTATAGAATGATCATGTCCTTATTAGTGGGCAAACCAACAAAATCAGCAAGGGATCAAATACTTATTCTCCTCACTGTACATCTAGTCAACAAAATCATTGCAGTAATTAACAGTTCACAGCCAAGCTATGAATACAGTCCATAGATAGTGAGATAATGTATGAAAAGACGCATCTTTTATATCAATTCAGTTTTCTGTAGCATGAGGAACGAGGGTGGTTTTTTTTTTTTTCGGGTTTAAGAAGAAAATTCACTCACTGCTTTTTTGAGATAAATTGTTGTCAATGGTAGGGAAATTTTTACTTTGTTATAGCCCAAAAATGCAAGCGATTTTAAATAAAACATGACTTTTTAATTTAATTTCTAATTGGTAATATTTCAATTTTTGTTTTATTTACATTTAATCATGTAATAGTTTATTTTATATTTTTTGTTTTTAATATATTTGATTCATATTAATACAACATTAATCATATATTCAGCAGTGAAGTAACTTACCTCTTGCTCTTGTCTGCTGCTGTGTAGAATGAGTGTCTTTTGGGATTCTCATGGTCAAGACTGCTGAAACGGAACTTTTGTTATTGTGACATCACGATAAGCATCTTCTCAGAAAATCTCAGAAAATGCCTTTTGCTCTGTCATAATGAGTGCTCTAGCTTGAAAGACCATTGGTAATGTTTCCAGGGCCAATTTGTGTCTCCCTTTCATTTTTGACTTTAATTGGCTGATGTACCATCTTCAATGTACAAATTATATATTTGTTATTGCTAGATTCACTCACAAGCCCTCCTTTACATCAACCCATATGAGGATCCTTGACAAAGCGGCTGTAAAGAAAATGGCAACGTTACAATGCAATTCCAATGTTAATCAACAAATCTCATTTTCTAATGAAAAAAAACTTCAAGTGGCTCCAAAACATTGCACAAAACAGAGTTTTACAACATTTGATTGTTGTTAAGACCTGAAAATTGCCATTAGGTAAATTGAAAGCATAAGCAGGTCACAGTAACTGAAACCAAAGGTTATTTCAATCAAAAGCTCAGGGTTAGAAAATCAAGGTTAAAATAGTATTCTACAATGGAGATATATCCAATATTCCAATTGCACTCTCATAGTTGGTGACTTGAAATTATGATGACTGTCAGATTATTAACTATTTTGGAAATTAAGAAATGTTAAGAAAATATAATTTTCATAATAATTTGTAATACAATACTCAAAATGAATTTGTGAGGTGTTTTTTAAGATGAGTGCAATTGTGTAGTTAATTCACAAGTTTGATCTTTTTCCATGAATAAATATTAGTACTAGTAAATGAACAAATATCCTGGTCTGACCAAAGTAGGTTTTGCAGCTTATGATATCCATGACTTTCATGAAAATCAAGCATTCTGAATGACCAAAGAGCCATGCTAGATGGTGGTAGTAAATACTCATTGCAAAAATGTCATTTGTGAATGAGCTGCATACATTTTGTAAATACGGTTGCTAAACAAAAATACGTAGCCTACTGGACCTTTAAGGGTTGTTCCTAGAGAATATTTCCAGTCAAGTCAAGTCGGTTTTATTGTCAATTTCTTAACATGCGCGGGTCATACAAAGAAATGAAATTATGTTTCTTACTTTCACATGCAGACATAGACATAGACTAGAAATAGACAGTATACATATGTAAAAAGAGGTAGTGTTGTCCATTCCAGTTATGTCATATTGTGGCGATTCTGACAGTGATAGTAGCATTTTGAAATAATAATAAATATTAAGTAAGCAATTGTAATCTGCAGTATTTACAACTAGTTGGTAGCTACTTTTCCAGTACAGTCATTCAAGTAACAAGCATATTTGTTAGAATTATCAGAACGGCAAGAGTGACATTACCAACATGACAACAAAGTCATACACTCGACCTTTAATTTATCGCCGATGCTAACAGAGTCTCTTCTGTGTTGCCTTTCAGAGCTCTGAACAGGAGAACAAGGGCCTACCCAGTAAGAAGGGGATCGTCCAGTCCATCGTGGGCCAGGGCTACCATCGGAAAATTGTACTGGCGTCCCAGCCCACGCAGAATACAATCTACAGGTATGGTCCATTTAACAAGAAGGTCCAGCAGAAGAAATAAGGTGATTCTGTATCCCCTGATTCCATGATTTTGGAGTTTTAAACTCTATTCTAAATGTCACTGGTAGCCAGTGTAATAATGACCTAAGTACTGGAGTGATGTGTCTCTATATATGCAGCCTATCCACCAGCCCTCTACTCGGCAGTGATGGCCACATGACGGCCTGTTGGTTACCTTCTCGTCCTGCAGGTGGCATCAGAGCACCTGTTGTAAAGAGCCAAGTTGTGCTGTCACTTCATTTTAATGGGTTGTTCTGAGGCACCCATGAACATGTGCATGTGTGTCCCGCACTTGTATTGATTGTTGCTATTATTAGTCGTAGTAGTACTAATAGTGTTACGGTATTATGATGATGAACAAGCTGATAGTTACTTAGCTGCCATATCCCTTTCACACATTTGTCCCATTTATTCCGTGTGTGTGTGTGTGTGTGCGCGTGCGCGTGCGTGTGCGCGTGCGTGTGCGCGTGTTTGTGCGCGATTACAGCGAGGGTCAGTCAGCAGCTATTCCAGTGGCCAGTATGGAGTTTGCTGCCATCTGCCTGCGCAACGCCCTGCTGCTGCTCCCAGAGACGGCGCTGCCCGAGGCCCGAGAACAGCAGCCCAGCTCAGACAGCAGCGGGGAGGGCAGCGACGCAGCCAGGTGAACACAGAGGAACACTGCAGCACACCTCACCACACCACACCACACCACCACGACACTACACGCCCACATACACACCCACATACACACCCACATACACAACCACATACACGCCCACATACACACCCACATACACAACCACATACACACAACACTACACAACCACATACACCCCCACAACACTACAAAAAATGAAATCTAGCAAGCATATTTTTCTAGTTTTGAGCAAAAACATCTAGTCCGTCTCAATGTACCGGTAAGTAAAAATCACCTAATAACTAGTACTTATGAATTAGAATTTAGAACTAGATGATTTCGACTTGCCTGAAGACATTTGTCTGTGGGGTAAGTTATTTTTACTTGATCAGATTTATTCACTTGTGTCAAGTAAATATTGCTTATAACAAGCAACACAAAATCAAGACCAAGACAAATGTCTAGTTCTAAAGTACTAGTTATTAGGTGATTTGAAGACTTTCATTTTTGCAGTGTACACGCACACTACACATACACAGCACCACACAATCGAAAAAAACAACACAACGCACAACGCACATACACATACACGTACACGTACACAGCACCACACAACCACGACACTACACATACACGTACACCTGCGTGCACATGCCCAGCACCACACAATCCCAACCACAACACAACCACGACACCAAACCACACAACATAGCACCGCACAACATGTGTGATTGACAGTGGGAAGGGGCAGGAGAGAGTTCCTTTTGCAGTTTCTTTTATATATGCACCATGCCATATTTCTGACCCTCATGGTTAAGGTTTTGTGATTGTCGTGTGTGCGTGTGCGCGTGTGCGCGCGTGCGTGCGTGTGTGTGTGTGTGTGTGTGTGTGTGTGTGTGTGTGTGTGTGTGTGTGTGTGTGTGTGTGTGTGTGTGTGTGTGTGTGTGTGTGTGTGTGTGTGTGTGTGTGTGTGATTGACAGTGGGAAGGGGCAAGAGGGAGATAAGTTCCTGCCGGCGGCCCCGTCGTCTCCGCTGCGGAAACAGGAAGTGGAAAATTTGAGGTGAGTGGAGCCGGTGCGGTGCGGTGCAGTGTGCCTGCTGCGCTACTCAGGTGTGCAGCGCGGTGCCCTCAGGTGTGCTACTCAGCCTGTCACCTGCATATTTAACCATGTTGAGGCACTCACATTTGTTCCTGCTGACACTCTCTCTTACACTTTCGTGTGTGTGTGTGTGTGTGTGTGTGTGTGTGTGTGTGTGTGTGTGTGTGTGTGTGTGTGTGTGTGTGTGTGTGTGTGTGAGGGGAGGTGGGGAGGGGGGCGAAAGAGAAGGAAAGAAAGCGTGAGCAAGCAATGCGTACATGTGTGCGTACATGTGTGTATGCGTACGTGTGTGTGGGCAGGCGGGCATGAGCGTGCGTGCGCATTTTCAGCTGTTTATCTCCCTCGTCTGGGCACACCAAACGGCTTGGAAACAGACACCCCAGTTTGCAGTTACTCATATGCTCTCAGTCCGTCTCAGACAACACTCCCGCTGAGTCCTCTGGGGAAATGTTTGGTCGGTGCACAGTGCCAGTGGTACGGAGCATGCTGACTCACAGCCAAGACTTTTTTTATTACTAATCTGTGTCTGAAGTTTTATCTTTGCACATCAAGATGGACTTCGGATGCCAAACTCAAACATCTTGTTGTTACATCCCCTGGTTTTAGTCATCCTTAAAGCAACACTCCACCATTTGTGGACATGTTTTATTACTATCTGTGTGAACTAGACAACAACATTTTGTTTTTTGCCTGGCGAGTTGGTCTAGCACAGCACCATGTGATAATCCAAAAGAATGCAAAACCAGTCCTTCGATCACTATGCTCTCTGTGTGTAAGAAGATGTTTTCCTTTGGGAGGTCTTAGCATGATGACTACACTCCTCATTATATGCATCTGCTCTGTTTGAACCATAGCCTACATGCCTATGGTTGGAATGCCAACTCTTCCATCTGAGGCAAAGACTTTTTCATTTTTAAAACCCAACTGTACTCGCCCCACATGAAGAGACTAGTCTCTCTGCGGTAGCGGAATTTTACTCTGCTCTAGTTGGACGTGATGTAACAAATCGCTTCTATGAAGAAGTGTGAGGGATGTACGTAGCCAGCCTGACGTTGGACTGATATAGAATTCGGAAATAACTGAAAGCAGCGTTGTCACAGAAAAATGGTGTTCCCTTCTGCATATCAGAACTGTACAAATGAAGCTTGCAGATGTCATTTTAAGCCCACACTACAAAGAAAACATATGTGTACGTATTTGAAAAGTGAAGTTGTATGTTCACACAATTCAACATTTGAGACGTGAGTCATTGTTAGCCTTGAGGTCAGAGCTTTACTTGTGCAGCTGTGATGGATATAAACCTGCACGTATTTCCAGCCCAACAGCCTACCCTAACCTACCTTGCATGGCGTGTGCGTGTGTGTGTGTGTGCGCGTGCGTGTGTGTGTGTGCGCGTGCGTGTGTGGAATTGCGCCATTTGTGTGTGTGTGTGTGTGTGCGTGCGTGTGTATTGTCCACTCCTTGTAGTCTTTCCTTCTCCTGTCACCTACCTCCTTCTGTTTTTCGTCTGCAGCTGATTAGAAAAAAGTCCCCCACCCCATCTCCCCTTCTCCCCTTCTCCCTCTCTCTCTCTTTCTCATATGTGAACAACAGCAGGCTGACCCTGTTGTGACACCCTACAGTGCTCCCTCCATACCTTGACAAGTTTATGAGCACGCCAGCCACTTTCTCCAGTTTCTCTTCCCAGAAGTCCCCCCCCCCCTCCTCCAAATCACTCCTATTTCCAACCAGCCAGCCAGCCACTTTAGAAAAGCTGCCAGCCAACATTCCAAATGTCTCCGTCCCCCCCTCTCTCTCTCGTTTTCTCTCTTTTTGTGTCTGTCTCTCCCTCTCTCCCTCTCATTTGCTCGCTCTCTCTCTCTCTCTCGCTCTCGCTCGCTCTCTCTCTCGCTCTCTCTCTCTCTCTCTCTCTCTCTCTCTCTCTGACTATAATGAGTCACATTGCCATGGCCACACCTGAGAGTGAGTGGACTGGCTGTGGCTGCGTCTGTCCTGTCGATTAGCCCCCCTGTGCATGTGTCTACGCACGTGTGTACGTGCGTGCGTGCGTGCGTGTGTGGACGTGTGTGTGTGTGTGTGTGTGTGTGTTGTGTCAGCTCCAGTGGCCTTAACAGCAGCGGTGTCGGGAAGCAGGCGCAGCAAAGTCGCGGCCTCCTCTGCTGAGTCACAGAACAGGCCGGCATGTTATTAGCTGCCCGTTCACACACTCCACAAGCCCAGCAGGTCTCGTAAAAAACGCCGGGGGTCTTGCTGAGCTCTTAGCATCCAACGTCTTTTTTTTTTTCTCTCTCCCTTTGAGTATGCACATGGCACTTTTTTTTTTGACGGTGGCTCCAGCATAAGCCATGTTGTTAATTGTAGGCTATGATCAGTTTTTCAAATAGCCTCCATCTATAAAAAAAAAAATTAACATCATTTGTGTGCGTGTGCGTGTGTGTGTAGGTGCTCCATCTTGGCGTGTAGTGCCTATGTAGCCCTGGCACTTGGAGACAACCTGGTGGCTCTCAATCACGCAGAGAAGCTCCTGTATCAACCCAAGCTGTCTGGCTCCCTAAAGTAAGTCCTCTGTTCCTTTGTTAAATCTCTCTCTCTCTCTCTCTCTCTCTCTCTCTCTCTCTCTATCTATCTCTCTCTCTATCTATCTCTCTCTCTCTCTCTCTCTCTCTCTCTCTCTCTCTCTCTCTCTCTAGTACCATCCATATTGAAATGGAGCCATTTCAGCCTATTTTAAGTCAGTCAATGGGCTGTCTTTTCATGTAAGCCTTCTTTTTTTTTTTTTTACAAGGAAAATGGCTGCAGGCTGCAGAACCCCCCTCTATTCCCCCGCTCCCCTGGCCGGCTGAGCAACCGGCTGCTTTTTCTTTCAAACATTCCAGCTTTTGAAGCTGTCGATAGTGATTGATAGGTGGGCGGGCCCAGGGCTGACTGCACCTTTAATGACACCCACATGATTGATTAGGCGCGGCAGCAGAGACCCCGCCCCCTCCAGTGGTGATTCCAGAACGTTTGGTGCTGGAAATTCAGTAAAAGGTTTAGGAAAAGTTATGGAAAAGTCATGGAAAAAATCTGGTGAAAAAGTGTATGAACCCTGAAAAATCTGGGAGGACTCGGACTGCGGGGGAAAATCCTGAAGTCCTCAAAGGGTTTAATGACACCCACATGATTGATTAGCGGTGGCTCTGGAGTCTCAGCCCCCCATTGGCCCAGGTCCCCTCCCATGTTACACTTCCTACCGCTGGGTAACAAAGAGCCGGGGCTCAGCTGTTTAGTCCACACCACCAAACGCTCCTCCTTTCCGTCCTCTCTCCCCTGCTCTGATGATACGGGGGTAGGACATGTGCACCATCCAATCCCATAGCTTTCAAATTTAGTCAATTCAATCAATAAATTGTTTACGGCAAATCAACATATAGAAGGGTCTCTGTAAAAAAAATGGGTAACACTTTATTTTAGGGATACATCTATTAGCACTAATAAATACAACGTGCCTGTATAAGTAACTTGTAAGGCATGTACAAAGCAAAATCAAACATTTCTTAGGCATGTATTCGCAAATGTCTTGTTCATGCACAATAAGGGATTTATTACCAATTCAACCTTAGTAAGGACCTAGTAGGCCTTAGCGTTTGCTTAGTACATGCCTTACAAGTTACTTATGCAGGCATTAACATTGTATGTATTAGTGCTAATAGATGTATCCCTAAAATAGAGTGTTACCAAAAAATGCATTCAACAATATTAAAGACAAATAAGTACTAATATACATCAAAAAGACATTTAAAAAGTTTTGACCTATGAAGCTTTGTCATGTGATTAATAAATATTGGCATTCATCTTTTGCTGTAAGTTTAACTTAAAGGTGCACTGTGTAATATTTTTAGTATTTCATTTCCAGAATTCAAGCTGTCCATTCACAAATGCTACCTTTTTCATGAATACTTGAATACATGAGTAGTGAATACTCTAATTCTTCATTATGACTGGGAAAATTGCATTTTACATACGTGAAAAGGTGCACCTCCAAATCTTTGGACAAAAACAATAGAGGACAGTAGAATAGAGAGATGTCCGTATGCTGTTTTAGCTTTACAAAACAGATTTTATTTTACTTAATCATAGGGATTTCAGCAATTAATCGATTAATCGACTTAAGCAATTCATCGCCAACTCGACTGCCAAGAGACCCAGGTGAAATGTGCATGACGACGTGGATGTGAAGATCGGGAACATTTTAGTCACCTTTGGATTAAAGACATAAATAAAAACGAATTTCAATTCAGCATTTCATCTCATTTTTATTTTTTTGGGTGGAAAACGCTGCTCATAAATTAATTGTAAGGCGATCGATAAGGTTAATCAACTAACAATTAATGAATTAATCAATGATATGCATCTGTAATATCCAATCTAGGGTGCTAGTCGAACCCTACATTTAATCTAATGTAATCCAATGTGCAGGTTTTTGTGGCATGTGTACACCACAGAGGTCCTCATCTCTTGCAGGGCTATTAAAATAATGTATAGAATACATATTTAATCTAATGTAACGTAATCTAGGGCCTGAGGTCAAAGGGCTGAGACGCCATACCATTACGCTAGCGTCCCGGGTTCGATTCCGACATGAGGTCTTTTGCCGATCCTTCCCCTAGCTCTCTGCCACTCATTTCCTGTCTCACTCCCTCACTGTCCTTTCCTAAATAAAGGCATGAAATGCCCAAAAAACATGTCTAATGTAGTGTAATCGTAATGTAATACAATCTAATCTGCAGATTCCTGGGGCATCTGTACGCTGCAGAGGCCCTCATCTCCATGGACCGCATCTCTGACGCCATCGCCCACCTCAACCCGGAAAATGTCACTGACGTCTCACTAGGGGTGTCTCCCAGCGAACAGGACCAGGGTAGGCTCTGCCTCTGCCTCTGCCTCTGTCTCTCTGCATCTCTCTCTCTCTCTCTCTCTCTCTCTCTCTCTCTCTCTCTCTCTCTCTCTCTGTCTCTCTCTTTCTCTGCCTCTCTGTCTCTATGTCTCTCTTTCTTTCTCACACCCTCTCTCCCTCACTTAGTGCACAGGATCAGGGTAGGCTCACTCACTCACTCACTCACTCACTCACTCACTCACTCACTCACATTCTCTCTCTCTCTCTCTCTCTCTCTCTCTCTCTCTCTCGCTCTCTCGCTCTCTCTCTCGCTCTCTCGCTCTCTCTCTCCTTCCATTTCTTGGAGTGCACACATACACAGGAGCGACACCCATGTCATGTTCTTAAGATGCTGACACTGTTACAAACATGCATTGACCGCTCACCCCCCTAACCTCTCTCACACACACACACACACACACACACACACACACACACACACACACACACACACACACACACACACACACACACACACACACACACACACACACACACACACACACACACACTGTGAGTGTGATCTATGGCTTGGCAGTGGGCCAGGGTCCTGGTGTTCAGTAGTTTAAATTCAGTGTGATTATAGTGTGAGGACAGGAAGGGAGGAAGGAAGGAAGGACAAGCCGCCGTCACCATACACTGACTGTACTTAATCATTAAGTAAGCGGAGCGGAGCACGGGGCCATCCACCTATGCTGTAACAGATACAAGAGCATGGTGTCTGTCACAGCACACGCTGAGCCACCGTGGCCACCGTAGGAAGCCCCAGGAAGTGGTTCAATGTCATTGAAAGCGCCAGTGTGTAATTTTTTTTAGCAGTTTATTTTACGGAATTTACGTTGCCCAGCATTCTCATATTGAATCCTTTTTTTTTTCCCATTACTACAACCATCACATTTTTAGTCAGACCAGTAAATATTAGTTCATTTACTTTGTAAATATTCATGAAAGTGATCAGATGTCTTGAATAGGCAGCATACGTTTTGGAAATAAACTACTAAAATTAAAGACTGATCACCCAAATGGTCACCCCCTAAAACAATAAGGGTTTGGTAGGTGATGTGCAAGCTACAGTGACCGCTCAGCTTTGCTCTGAGGTACCCACTCCTCACCTCTCTCTCTAAAGCCCGATTCACACAGGATAAATATTACATGTGGACCACAAGAACTGTGCGAGAAAAAACAGGAAGTTGTTAAATTATGACAAATCCGGTCATAATGTCTGTAAATTCAGTAAATCACAGACTCTTGCTTATCCCGTCCCAATGCGCTGCAAAATAATACAGAGGTTGTGTGTGTGCGTGTGCGTGTGCGTGTGCGTGTGTGTTTCTACAGGAGCTGATAAGAGCGATTTGGAGCCAGTGGAAACTTGTGAGTTATTCTCTTAATCCATATTTTAATAAGATTACTATACAGATATGTAATCAACATGTATTGCAGTATATATTGTATTGTACATAGTGTTGCTTGTATATATTAATAGTTTTGTTTCATTTTGGTATGCATTTGCTGCACAGATGGGTCATTTCATGTGAAATCAGACACTTGGGGCTCGAACAAATCCTACGTACTCTCATATTTTGTCAGGGCTTAACTACATATCAGCAATCTGAAAGGAGGTGGACTGATTTTTTAACCTTAATTCAGTCTTAATTCAGAGGGTAGGACACTATGTTGTCTTTGATTATGTTGGTCCCCTGATGGTATTGATAGACCGGTGGTTCCCTCTGATGGATATATGATGGAACCATTGACCACAGATGGTTGCATTCAGACTGGGATTGACAGTGTAGCTGCTAGCTGCTAATTTTAAAATATGGCTTCTTGGATATTCGTGTTTTAATTTTTTTATATATCTCATAAGTCATACCTGGACAGTATTGTTTGTCATGCTCTTTGTGTAATATGTGGAGTCAGAAAAAAGCTTTCAAACAACATTATCTTTCTCTCCGTGTGACTTAAATTGACTGACGTAATCATGGGTGAATGTGTAGTCTTCTACCCTCTTCATTAAAACTTTCTTAGTCTGTTTCTCCCTTAATATTGTTGTCCGATCCATGTAAATGCAGTTCTGGGGTTGTACTTGCTACTATAAAGGCACATTCGGTTTAATTAAAATCCGTGCCGGTCGGGCCCCAAGGTGTCCGATTTCACATGAAATGACCCAGATGTAACTTTTTGCTTTTACTAGTTTCAGAACTGGCTGTATAGCCACCATTGGTTTGTCATAAATCATAAAGAATACACAAAATAACAAATGGATGTAATGTGTTAACAAACTACTATTTCTGAAGTAAGAAAAAAAATGGAGTTAATCAAGACTTTGGGGAAGCCATGGGAAGCCATGTAAATTAACTAATGGCTTTTTGTACGTGATTGTTCAGCAGGGAAGCAGACGCCGCTGTGCTACCCCAGTACTGTCAACTCTGCACGGGCCATGATGCTTTTTAACCTGGGCAGCGCCTACTGTCTGAGGAGCGAGTATGAGAAAGCACGCAAATGCCTGCACCAGGTAGGCCAATATGTCAAGCCCACTCTTGCCAGATGAATGCAGTTCCTCTCTTTGTCTACCATGCCATGCCACAAAATGACTCGGTATGTGTATAGCATTAAGGATGAAGGAATTATTATACTTGTAGCTATATTACTTTTTTGAGCAAGGCACTCTGAACCCTCTGTCAGAAAGAAGCAGCTGGGGGTGGGTGGGAGGCATACACATACAGGAGGATGGAACTGGTCTTCCTTTCCACTGCCTGGGTGGGAAGGCTACATTGGAGACATATTTCAGGCGGCGGTTTGGAGACAATTGAAAACATCCTTTCCACCAGGATTTATACTGTATGGGTAGCATGACAAACAGACCGCATTTCGGTTTGACTCACCATCATGTTAAGATTTGTATTCTCCACACTAAGACTTAGTTGCACACACCCAAAGGACTTAAGCAATAGAAATAGCATTTGTATAGGAGATTATTATACATAACTGTCATTCAATACGTCAAAGAAAAAATAAAGAGAAGAGAGAAGAAAAAACATTGTAGAAAGTATTATGGAAAGTACGTAGATAACTGACCATAGGCAGATGAAAATGAAACTGTTTTTATTTTATTTTTTTCAATGATGCTGTTGGGGCTAGTTCTAATTTGGACAGGACGCTGGTTCCAGCATTTGGTAGCATAGTAACTTAATGCCATTTCACCCTGTCTGGATTTTACTGAAGGCCTAAGACGTCTTTTAGGATGATGTTGGTCTAACACATCTACAATACATTTAGGGCCGAGGCGATGTATAGACAATCAGAAGAGTTTTACCTTCAATTCCAAATCTCACTGGTGGCCAGTGTTTAAACATTATGGAGCTGAGTCACTCAAAAAACATTTCTCTGCTGGACATTTCACACTCCACCTGTTACATCCAGGGCGAGCAGTGAGATGTGAAAGTCATTCTGCCATGTTCTGCTGTTGTTGTCAGGCTGCCTCTATGGTGAACACAAAGGAGATTCCCCCAGAAGCCATCCTACTAGGAGTCTACCTAGAGCTTCAAAATGGTAACACATGCACACGCACACATGCACACATTTCATGACTTTGGTCAAGCCATTGCCCTCCAAATTTGAATTTGGATCAGCTTTGTTTTTATCTGTGTCAAATCTGTTTTGCAGGTAACACACAACTAGCCCTTCAGATCATCAAACGTAACCAGCTCCTACCATCACTCAAGACAACAACGACGTCACCAGACTTGCACAAGAAGCCTGCACCGCCCCCCTACCAGCCCTCTGCCCCCTTACAGCCCATCCAGGTGCCCTCCAGTTTCACACAGGTCCAGCGCAAATGACAACCCCCTTCCCCTTCCCCTTCCCCTTCCCCTTCCCCTTCCCCTTCTCGTCCTCGTCCAGTTCAATGATCACCACCACCGCTCTACCACGCCACCCCTTGTCTCTCTCTCCAACTGGACCCCCATACTGTAAGAAATTGGAGGTTCCTCAGTTTGGCACTGTGGAAGGGGGAAGTTAGAAGTTCTCTGGAAGAAACCCAGAAGAACCAACCTACAGCATCTTTGGATGAATTCCAAGGCATTCTCTGAGGAACCCTTTTAGAAAGCCTTGGGTTTCTTTGGTTCTTGTAGTCCACCTATGGGTTCATCAGAGAACCTTTAGGGGTTCCTTCCACAAGTGACGACTTGAAGGTTCTTTGGGGAGCCCCTCCTGAAGGCCTACTTCCCAGCTATGAAATCAACTGATCTCCAACTAGTAGCAGCAGTGGAGGGAGGCCCCTGAGTACTTTCCCAATCTCCTGTCCTTCTCATCTTCCTCCTCCTCCTCTCCACCTCCTCCTCTTCCGCTTTCTCATCCTGCTCCTCCCCCTCTTCCCTTCCCTCCTCCTGCCTCCTCATGGGCCCTCTGTGGTTGTGCAGAGCTGTCATAAGCAGGAGATTAGAGGGAGAAATTGGATGCCCTCCTCTGGTGACCAACACCACAACCGAACTGTAAAGCTTTTGCTGGCTAGAGTAACTGCTCATTATCAGCCTCCTGTGGGAAACCGAGATGAGATGTAAAAGAATAAAGCTTTTACCCCTGTATGTCCAGTGTGTGTGTGGTCCTGTGTATATACGGTGTAAAAAAAGCTGGTAGTCATTTATGACTGAAGACTTATAACTCCAGTTAGTGTGATCCTGGTAATGTACTAATTTAATTTAATAATTAATTTAAATTAATCATTTTTCTCCTAGGCGCTAATAATGGATCACAATACATCACAGTCATTCAGTCTGTGAATATTTAAAGGTGCGCTGTGTTGTGTAGAATGGTGGCCAGAGTAGGTTTTGCAACTATGCTGCTCATTGAAGCTGCTGTCTACTGCCAAACTGAGGAAGGGAAGTGTAATTTTCCCCAGTCATAATGAATACTTAGAATTTGATGGTGGTGGTAAGTATTCACGAAAAAGGTAACAATTGTGAATGAGCAGCATGAATCTGGAAATAAACTTCTAAAATATTACACAGTGCACCTTTAGGGAGACACACAGTGGTGTCTTAATACTAGTAGTGTGTTTAAAATGCAAGTGAAGTTATGAAGTTTATGTATACTTTTGGGGCACTGTTAGATGACATTACAAATTTAAAAATGGCAGTGACTGCAATGTTTACAAATGAAAGTATCCACATGATGTGTAACTCTATTACCACTATTTCTGAAAACGTTAACATTTGAGTGGCATGAATCAACCAACTTCAACCCCGTGTGAACTGCTATTCCATCCCAGAAACGGCAACACTTCACATTTAACGTCATGATTTCATTTAATTTCATTTTACTTCACTCCACTAGTTTTCTGTCAAAGTTAAGATCAGCTTTTTTAGCTGTTCTGTAAACTTCAAATGTGAACCAAGATGGTGACCACTTATTGGTCAATGTGTAGTTGAAACACCCCACATCAAGAATATTTCCTAATCAGTATAAGACAGCATGCCCTATTCAACTATTCTTGTATGGGCAAATTGATGGCCCCTTGTATGAAATGACTAAGCCAGCATCATACAAACAGAAGCATCCCACAAGCTTTTAATGGCCTGGAACTTTGCAGGCCACTGGTGTGCATGTTTCTGCTGAAATGGTCAGCAATAGGCTCCATGAGGCTCCAGACTCACTGTCACTTCGGTCACATGCTCATTGCGAACTTGCTCTAATCTGTGAAGCATGTGCGAGTTCTCTCTTCTCTATTACACAGTTGCACGTCGAACCTGCAGTATAGGCATATAGGAAAACCACTTAGTGTGGCTTTAAAAATATGTCTGATACTGTTTTATGTGCCAATTCAGTTAACATGAAGTGTGTGTGTGTATAAACCTCCAGTGGTGTGGACTCCTGGGGTCAGGGTTGCCAGATGAGAATGATGATTTCCAGCCCAAAAAAATGCTCAAAACTCTCCCAGAAGCGCTAAATCCTGCACAATTTTGAACTAAATTCTGTTGATTTCTATGGCCATAAATTTGAATAAAATATCCACCCAAATGCCCTTCTTACCCGTTTTTACCCACAGATGGCCACCCTAAGCAGCCCAATTGGGTGGGAAACCGTCCAATCTGGCAGGTTGGGGTGTTGTGTGTAGTGATTGGGGGCTGGAGCCTGCTCCTTTCTGCCCCCTGGCCAAAGCGTTCATGTGTGGTCCCAACCCCCCTCTATCCCACTCCACCCCCAGAGGTGGTCCTAGTCCTACCACCCTTTCCCAGGCAGGCATTTCTTTTCTCATGTTGAAATTCCACCTCCCTCTCCTCTCCCCCCTGCCAACCACCCTCTCCATTGTTAGTCTTTCAGCCACTCACGTGGACTTGTCAGCCCCGTAGCTCCACTACAAACTAATTGGTCATCTCCCAGCAACTGCATGTGGCCAACCATGTCCTATTCATCTAGCTGCCCCAAATTTAGTTGGCACTGGGACTCGAGCAGACCATGTGTGGCATTTATTTTCTAGACACTGGGTCTTCAAGGCCCTTTGGGATATGCAGAACCATTGTCAAGCACAATGTTACATAGAAATATTAACATAGAAAATATAATTTGAAAATGAATGCATGCCATTCCTGTCTATATTGCCAAATAGACAAATGGAAATTCTTTCTTGAACCTGTTCCCCTGCTGTGGTCTGTACTTTCTTGGGTGCAAACTTCACCTCTCCACACTCCCTTTAGCTTCAGTCAGGGTTTAGTTGTTGTAACCATAGGACAGCTTCCTGTATTTCCAATATGGCCAACGGGCGGCCATGCTTGTTGACCACTGCTGGCCTGTCTTAAACTCTGACCTCCACCCCTAATTCCAACGCCTGGAATGCGGAAACACAAGTTTCTTAAGGTCATCGTTTCCTTCAGGAATGTCTTCGTTCATTGAAACCTACACCTAAAGACGCACTCAAAAAAGTTTGGGGGAAAAAAAAAACAAGTCACACATATTTCAGGATCCAAGAAGTACAATTTTATTTAAGTGTAAACAGTACATAAAATCAAAAAAACTGCATAGGAAATGTTTAAAGTCCACAAAGACCAAGAGACCGAGACTGCAGGCCACATAGTATTTTAGTCTCTTCTGTCGGATTTCTCTTTTTTCTTTTGAGACAACACTGACATGACACCAACCAGTTGAGAGAATGGGAAAGGGCTTAAAGATGAGATGGGAGAAAGGAAGATGGGGAAGACTCTTACAGAACCTGCCCTAAGCTCCAGCTTTCCCCCCTCTACACATTTACAGGCCAACCCCAATTCCTGAAAACAGCCGCCAAAACCACAATCGCACACAGGAAATGGCCGTGGGAATCCTGTGTAATGTACAACTCACTTCAATGGAAGGACTTCATTGGGGAAAGCTTCTAGGGAGTGACTGTAGCCGTATATAATATAGAATATAAGAACTGTTTCAAATGACGTTAAGGCATGTTTTTTCACTTATCTGAAGGCAAACCCAAAAAAAATGAAAAAAATAGCTTCTCTTTGGTCAGGTTGATTGGCTGCTACAGCAAACAAAAATTGTGCCAATTGGTTTCCTGAGAAATTGAGGGGGTTTTTTATCTGGGGAAAACGGAAGGGAAGCGATATCCCATAGCCATTTCTCTGTGGCTTTTCTGGGGCTGATTAAAAAAGGTGAATTTGTACAAAAATGGTCAAATGCATCACTTTACATTTTCGGAACAACTTAAACGGAAATAAAACGAAGGGGATCCTGCAAAAAATTACACAAACAGCATTTTTTTTATTTTTTTTAACAGGGATCAAGACATGAACTTGCACACATACACACACATACACACGCATACACACACGCATGCACACACACACACACACACACACACACACACACACAAATCAGGAACTAAAAGTACTATTAGCGGATTCACTATCAAATGTCAAGAGAAAAAAAAAGTTTGGGATTTTTAATCTCTAGAAAGCTACCTGAGTTGTTTCTTACATGTGTACACATCAGAAGACAATACAATCATTAAAATGGGTCTTGGACCATGCACTTCTGAGAAGATGTGTGCATATGAGGTTGGTTGTGTGTGTGTGTTTCGTCAGAAACGGACTAAAATAAGCTTGAAATGGCCAAAAGAGGCCCACAAAGGGGGAAAAAAAAACAAAAAAGCAAAAATTCTAGAGACCCAATCAGTACATCTTTAGCAGGAATATGCAGGTGACTGATACACATACGCTTTGATAAAATAATTGGTTTGAAATTAACCTGATGCTTTCAAAAAGCCTGCACATCCTCGTCCATGACACTTATGCACAGTCAGCGGCTGGTGTATGTATGCTGGTGCCCCCCCCCCTTAGTGTTGTAGACACTAGGCTTGTCACCCACACAATCTCGTCTTAAGAGAAAAGCGGTCTGTATACTTCACAAGCAACCAGTAGCTCAGAAAGGGGCCTTTGTGCATCTTTGGAAACACACATTCAAGTCAATTTACATGGAACTGCGGTGAATGTCATCCCTCACATTTTTCATACTGGACATTGACTTAAACACGGCTCCACAGACCACATCTCTGCACGCAGCATCCTGATGATTGTTCAGTGTAAAACATGGCATGAGGATACACCCTCTATGCCGTTTCACACCAGAGGTGAGCTTGGTAAAGAGGTATTCCAGGTCAAACATTTAACATTACACAATGTCAGCCAGGAAATTAATTTAAAGAAGACTATTTGGCAGTTTTAGGTTATAGATAATCAAGTTGGGAAGAAAAGTTTTGATTTATTTATTTGTTTTATTTGCCTACTACTGCATGTGTGGTAAGGCATCATGGACAAAAACCATGCCACTAGTGTCTTACACAATGAGGTACCTTTCTTGGGCTCTGTAAAGCTATTTGTGAAAGAGAAATACAATCGTATAGGTCAAAGCCATCCACCACAATCTACCATACACACTTTTTTTGGTACATCATAAAAGTGTCATCAAATAGTTATTTTTTTTCTTTAACTGTTATTTCAAATCCACTTGTCTACAAGGACTTTTAAAGCATGCAAAAAATATAAATATAGGGTTTTTCATTTTTCCTCTTAAAGAGTATAGATCTTAGGATCACACGGGAGGCGATTTCTGCAGCACTTGTGCTCCGTGTTGGAGCAAAGTAATACTAGGTGAAAAGGTCTGACTCTCACACGCTTGCTACCCAGGTAGGCCATTGGCCAGGTGATAGCTGCTTTCTAATCCCCAGACAACTTCACATTCACACTTTTCATCCTCAAGCTCCTTTTGGTTTTCTTTAAGTATCTTTTTTTCAGTGGTCTACTAGAGATCTCCAGCTATGGCTCTAAAAAGCAAGTGTGTTACACAAGAGGACAAGAGGTAAAGACATGAAAGAAGTTTCTTCTTTTTTTTTCTTGGCTATGCATGAAAACATAGCCATCATGTTAGTAAGGAACACTTACTAAAACATCTGCTGAAATAATACCTGAAGAATATTCAGAGTGTAAATATATCTAGAAGTTGTAGTGAAACTCCAATGACAAACTTGGAAAGAACATAAGAGGTGTGTGAGAAGAGGCAGCCTTTAAGACACAACCTCACTCTCAACTGAGGTAAATATTACATGGACTTTTGTAGGCCCATGTTAATGCTGGACAATGAAACACAAAATGATGAGGTCACTGAAATAAAAAGGAAGAGACAAGTCAGAATAGCCAGAAAAGGTTTTGAAGCTCAACAGCTTGTCTTAAAGATCATTGCACTAAGATGATTTGCTTTTACCATAGTTTTGGCACAAGCTTAAAATAATATATGGTCACAGGGTTTGGCAAGACATTCAATGTAAAGCTAACCAGTAATCCTTGTGCTGTAACGGAGGCATGTGGACAAATGTCTACACGCAACACAAATGTGAACACACAAACCTGCATAGGTTTGTTCATCAAAACATTGATGACACCTTTATACTTAAAAATGAGGTATGAGTTTGTTTTGCTCGTTTCACTGCCCTTTCAGTGTCTTAACTTCCCACGTTCTAACTAACCTAACTGAAGTAATATACAGATTATCCTGAATGCCATGCCCACTCAAAATAACCTTCCAAAACTGTAACGCGAGGTTCATTAACAGTACACAAAATTAAATTGTGAAGGAAGTCATCTTTGAAAATGACAGACATGATGCATTTTCTTTTCAGCTTAGGAATTAGTAATTCTCCAGACCTAACAGATATCAACTTGGATAGCCAAAGGGGCTTGCCGAATACAATCAAAAAAGTACAGATTTTGCATGTTTCCAATGAGTCTATGATCTTATCATAGCACAACACGCCAACACCGGACCCTTTAAAGGTCCATAACTCTCAGGTTAGGCTGGAAGGGAAACGGTCTCTGCTGCTCCAGGAGAAAAGTGTGTCACTTGTACTGTGTGTGTGCTTCAGGGTTCATGCCCCGTCCCCAAGTCCAGAAGCAGCCGAGAGTTTAAACACCAAGTGCCTAGACTGACAATCACATCACCGTATCCATCCCATGACCTAACTGAGAATCAAAAGTCTGCTCTCAACAACAACTTGTGTGCTTTCTGTTGCAAATACTGATACCATACATGTTTATGTTATGTTTTTAGGTGGCAATGAACAATTTCAATTAAAGACAAGCGGAGAGAACAAGGCAATAACATTGCAAGCGGTTCAGCAAGAGACGCTCTACTCCGTGACACACCACCTCAGTAGCAGAGGATTGTTTTGAGGTTGGAGGGCTGAGTTTCTACTGAAGCCTTGACGTGACGTAATGACGGCGCCTATCACCACCACCACCACCACCACCGCCAGAGAGAGCCCCCTGGAGAACTTTCTTGCCAACAACAATAACAAAAAGACACGTGGAACAGTTTCTCTGAAAGCCGAGCCCTCGCAACAAAGGCTTGAAAAGCCTAAGTGGAGTCCAGGCCAGAACCCCCACACTTAAGTCCACAAACTAAATTATGGCTATCAAACTAAGAAATTCAAACAACATTTGGATACAAATTCAACATTTCCCCCCAGCACAGTTGTGCCCATTTCAAACAAACACCTTGCTATTATATCATTCTTTCACCTTAAAGTTGTGCAGCCATAGTAATTCATTTTTCAAATACTAACTTTGCAAGACAAACAAATCAAATAGAGGTTAGTTATATTCATAGAAAATATTATGCCCCTCCTTTAATTTCCCCCTAAAGAGCCACCAGGACCTAGACAATAATATTTTTCATTAAAGCAAATCTCTTCTGGAGAATTTTTTTTTTTTGGTTTCTTGCAATATTCTTGCCATACAACTGGATCTGTGATTTTTCATTTTAATATGCGACATTAGGGGATAATGCAAGATAAATGTTCTTAACTATGTTTAGTCAGTCAAGTAAGTGTGACTGAGCCCCCATATATATATATATATAAAACAAAAATGAAACGGAAAATGCTTGCAGAGGCAGCTGGACCCATTGGAGGTATTGTGTAGTTGAGGTAAAAAGTTTAAAACAGAGGTATGAGGCAGATGACGTGTATATAGAACTACAAACAACAACAAAACACAGTAGATTTCTCTGAATATGGCTGCATGCTTTGGCTAAAACATGCCACAAACTGGTAAATTTGAAACATTGTTTTTTTTTTTTTAGAATCATTCAGGGTTATTTTCATTGCTTTATGTGCACAGTAACAACTGGGAAATTTTGTGCGAGCTGTGCAAATACAAATCAAACATTGCTTCATTTTTGTAGTTTTTCTCTTGCTAAAAAGCACTGAGGTAGATGTTTTTTTATATAAAACTTCATGGACTAAGTCTCTGCACACAAAACAATGCGAGTACATTCATACATAAGCCAGATGAGGTAGGTAATGATGCAGAGAGTAAAATATTTCAAGAATGAAAGAAATTCCCTGAGAAAAATCTGAACAAAAAAAGAGATTTGAAACACACATCGAGAGCAAAAAGGGTATCCTATTTCAGCAGTCCTAGCCCCTTGGAAAGTGGAAGGGCTGCTTCTTAGACCACAGAACAGATCTGTTGGTCAGCACTGAGCAGACGGCTTCAATATGCTCTGATTAACTAATACAAAAGGCATTTTGATTTAAAGTGTTTTAGACAATGAGATTTAACTCTGTTAGTATTTTCTCCACTTTTTTGCTCCTGATGTGTGTGTACCGAAAATCTTCTTTTCTCCGCTTCTTCACGATGCTTCCTTTTGCCACACCGAGCAAAAAGCAAGCATTGCTTAGAACATGAGGATTCGGTTGTTACCAAAGTCCACGGCGACAATCATTCCGTCAGGGGTAACGGCTATACCCGATGGGCGATCCATCTGCCCAAAGCCACTGCCCTGAGTGCCGAACTTGCATAAGAAATTGCCGTTGGGCTCGAACACCTGAATGCGATGGTTGCGGGAGTCGGCGACGATGATGCGGTCCTCTTGGTCCACCGCCACCCCCTGCGGGCGCAGGAACTGCCCGTTGCCCGTCCCCTCCGAGCCCAAGAAGCGAGCGGACTGGCAGTCCGGCCGGATGACGAGCAGTCGGTGATTGTTGAAGTCTGTGACCACCAGGTGCCCTTCCTGGTTGAAGGCCACGCCACGCGGTGAGTCGAAATGCTTCCACAGCGCTCCCTCGAAGCCATACTTGTTGAGGAACGTGCCGTCGGGCCCGAAGAGCTGCACGCGGTGGTTGCGCGTGTCGGACACCAGGATCTTTCCCTCCGTGTTCACGGCGACGTCCCAGGGGTAGTTAAACTGCCCATTCTTTGTGCCCTTCTCGCCAAACTTGAGGAGGAACTGGCCCTCGAAGGTGAAGATCTGGATGCGGTGATTGTCCTTGTCCGCCACAATGATTCTCCGCTGGCTGTCGCAGGCCACGCCCGCAGGCCGGTCAAACTGGCCAGGGCGCGAGCCTAGCGTGCCGAATTTGTGGTGGAAGGCGCCACAGGGCTTGAAGATTTGCACGCGATTGTTGCTCCGGTCCGCCACCACCACAAATCCTTCCTTGTCGACGCAGACGCCCCAGGGGCGGCAGAGTTGCCCCTCGCCGTCCCCCTCGCTCCCGAACGAGGCCATGGGCAGCCCCACCCCGCCATAGCTGCGGCCCGACTTCACCAGCACCTTGAAAGGGCTGCCCTCAATGTGCTGATTGCAGATGAGCACGGACAGCAGGTGCTCGCCCTCGCTCTTGGACAGGTAGCTCACCGTATAGGTGCCGTCCTGATGGTCGGACACGTCGGCGCTGGACAGGGCCCTGTCAGGACCCATCAGCACGGCCGACACACCGTCTCCGCCAGACAGCCGGGGCTCGCCATCATGGTCGTAGCCCACCACGGTAAAGGAGGCTACCTTGCCCTGCAGGCCCCGCTTCAGGCCCTCGCCGTGGGCTTTGGAGGCAGACGCGTAGGCGCCGCTGCTGATCAGGCCCATGGACTTGATGGCTATGAAGAGCGCCTGGTCGGGCGGGGTGAAGACAATGCGGTCGTCCTCCTGCGGCTGCAGCAGGCAGCGCAGGGCCTTTAGCTCCTCGATCTGGGCCAGCATGTGCTCGCGGGCCAGCAGCACGTCCAGGCTCCCACCCTCCTCCAGCACCTGCTGCACTGTGGCGATGGTGGTGTCCAGCTTGGTCAGGTTCTGGTGGAGCTTCTCCACCTGGAGGTACAGGGACTTGGCCTTCACCTGACGGATCTTCTCAACCTGAAAAAACAAAAACAAAAAACAAAGAGCAAATTAAAACGACTCATTTTAAAGAATTTTATCATCAAAATCTTGAAACACTCTTGTCCACTATCATTATCTGCCTTGCACTCCCAATTTTGTTTGTTGATTTCAGCCATTTTGAATTATTAGTCATAAACTGTACTTCTCTGACTGCAAAACCTACTCTGTTTAGTGCTAGACCAGTGAATAACACATTTGTGAACAGGCAGTGTAGATTTCGAAAATACTACTAAAACTACTAAAAATGAACTACATTAAAGGGACACTGTGCAGGAAATGGTCACAAAAGGTACTGTAACTATGCTGCTTATTGAAATTGGGCTGGCTATTGCCAAATTTGATCTTTACATGAAAGTAAAACAGCATGGATTCTGGAAATAAACAACTAAAAATCTCACACAGTGTCCCTTTAAAATAATTTGGCAGCAAAATGCTTCGTGGCCGCTCTCAACAGTTGGGTGAAAAAGTCCCCACTTTTGCTGTGTCAAGTTTGGTTTGCATAAAGGAAAACTGCACAAAAGGGCACGGTGGATTTCGGTTTGTTTTCAAAGGGTTTTGTGTCTCCAATCCACAGAGTATGGCATTGTGAAAACCCTGTCATACAATATGTTTATGGTATAATGCTCGCACAAACATCAGCACAGAGGTCAGTGTTAACCGATACGTCCTGTATTCATTGTTACTGAGAAACAGCATAGGCCTGCATAGATTGCTGTAAAGAAGAAAAAAGAAACAATCACCCATTATTTCCCTCAGGGCTTCTTTCTGTATCATGAGTGAATGTCATTTTCTTTTTTTTTTTTACTATACTGATACCTACACACAAGTGTTTTTGTATATCTGCTTACTTTCAGAGAGCACTAGCACCTCTTCAAAGTATGAACAGGTGTGCATGTTGTTGAAGTAATGCCCATGATAAGTGGAAAATGTAATACTTGATTGATTTCATATTGTTCATGAAATGACTCTCTCCACACGCGCAAACGTATACGTGGAGCTACATTTCCAAAGCTATACGTGGAGCTACATTTCCAAAGCTATACGTGGAGCTACATTTCCAAACCTATACGTGGAGCTACATTTCCAAACCTATACGTGGAGCTACACTTCCAAACCTATACGTGGAGCTACATTTCCAAACCTATACGTGGAGCTACATTTCCAAAGCTATACGTGGAGCGTGGAGCTACATTTCCAAACCTATACGTGGAGCGTGGAGCTACATTTCCAAACATGCTCTGCTCTGCTTACCTTCCAGAGGAGCTCACACTCCCTCTCCTCCAAGGCCTTCTTGTGGCGCAGAGTAATGGTCTTCACCTCCGTCTGCACCACCTTCGCTTTCAGCTCCACCTGCTCAGCTATGGCTTGGGCCTTCTCAATGCTCAACTGTAAGGGAAACAAATTGCACAATTTATAGCAAAATGAACAAACAACAAATAAATAAACAAACAAACAAACAATAAATAAAAGTGAAACATTTTCATGGTTGATGAGTTATCGAGCCATCTACTAATCTACATTCTTTTAAAGGTACACTTTACATGAAAATGTACTAACTAATAAACAAATATTTTCTAGTATGGTCCAAGTAGTAATTTTTGCAGCTAAAAATGGCTATTTTTGGAAATTCAAAATGGCGGACCATAGAGAAGATCCCCCTTTTCGTGTACGAAAAGTGCAATTTTTCCAGTCATAATGAATACTTAGAATTTGATGGTGGTGGTAAGTATTCATGAAAAAGGTAACATAAGTGAATGGGCAGCATGAATTCTGGAAATAAAAAACTAAAAATCTCACACAGTGTCCCTTTAAGATTATTCATTAGTGGATGTATGAACGCTCACTCTGCCACCCTAGTAGCCTATACCCCTTGCAACTTGAGTTCTATTGACATTGTCTGTGGCATATGCAACTGATCGAAGGCTCGCTTGACGGCATGGCTAGTTGACTCCTAGGCACCCTTAAGGGGGATTCATACTTGGCGTGACTGGTGTAAGTCTCCTTCATACTTCACTCACGACCTCACTCGCGACCTCACTCGCGCCATCACGTGACCCAAAATGACGTCACACGCCGTGGCGCGAGCTGCCGTGTCGAGACGTCGTGCACCCCACATTTTTTGTAACATGTCGTGCGCCACCAGCGACCATGCAGGTAGGCAGACAAAGCAGGAGTTGCGAAGAGAGGCTACAACTACTGTAGGCTACTACAGAATGGATCCTGCATCATTTTGAGGATAATAAAATGTCAGAGAGTTATTTTATCTTCTCTCTTAAATGTTGTTCAGTGAAACAATTGTTTACTTTGTTCAGAAGCACGTTGTGTTCGGCGATCTATTTATAAATTCTGCCGCCAGAACAATGCTCTCACATGGTCTTGGAATTATCTGGCAATGTAGGCTACAACAAAAAATATATGTTTCAATGTGGTAAGTCACAAGTCAGATGTTCAGTAGCCCTACAGCAGCCGTGTTTGGCTTTCTATTTTATACATCAGTAGAACTCACGCTGCGAGTTGCGAAAAATACTGCCGTTTCTCTCATGAACAGCAGAGGGCACTTCCGACAATGCGAGCAAGGCGCTTTTGAAGTATGAATAGTCTGTCGCAAGTGATGACGTCATTAATGGTTCTCGCGCCACTCGCGACAAAGTGCGCACGTGAAGTATGCAGAGCCCTTTAGTTTGGTACCCAAGAAGGTTCGGGTTCAATTCCCGACAGGCCAGAGCAACCCTTCTCCACTTCATTAAAAAGAAACATTGTCAATTTCAGTGATCCAAAACATGACAACACTACTTTCCTTCCTCTGATGCAAAAAAACCCCACACATGGGACATTCCAACTGGGGATGGAAAAAAACAGCCTGACAGAGAAGAGTGTATGGTCCCTTAAGATAAGGCAGCAGAGTTTCATTAAACAAGCTAAGTGTTGGACACACAAATCAACCAATGCAGAATTGTTCAAAAATGCCAAATATCAGCCTGATGAGCTGACGGCATGATACATCAGTTTATGTCCGTTCACATATCTGCATCTTTTGGCTACTTGGATAGTTCCAAAGAATAACCCTGACTGGAATAGATTGCCTAGCTGTCATTCAGCATCCAAATATAGACACGCAGCTAAACGGGCATTTTCCCCCTCCATTATGCGCTGGGCCGATGGCTTTCCTGATCTTTTGGGGCCGGATGAATGGGCCCATACACACACGAGGGGATCTATTGTGACGCCACACTGGGAAGTGAAAGACACCAAGCTGTGAGGCCGTGACCCCTCAACCCCAGTAAAACAGCCCTGTGGATCCCACAGGCACACGGAGGGAGGACGGGGCGACCTCCACAACAGATGCTCTTTAAAACTATCACAACAAAAAGAGACTCCCCTTTCTTACGATAAACCTCAGGAATTTTCCTTCTTTCTCGACACAACATGGAAAAATAAAGGTTGCCCAATCACTGATCATAGCACCACAGTGCGGAAAACACAAGTAAAAGCTTTTTTGCTCATGCAATGTTAAGCTAAATATTTTACATTCGGACTACAACAAAGTTAAATGTAGTAAATGTGAGCAATGTTTCTATGTCCATTACTACCTTGCTAGGGAAATGATTTGCCATGCAATGCATTGGCCGTCTGGGTACCTGTGCGTGTTTCCTTTATTTCATTGTTGAGAAACGGAAATGACAAAAAAAAAAGCTAGTCAAGGTGGGAGGTTTGTTGTCAAGATGGTCTGAACTATGGCGTGCTTGGTGAAAATCTGAATTATTTTTTTTACTAATTGCAATTCCTGCTTCTGGGGAAGGGAACGGAAGGGAAGGAAAGGAAAGGGAAGGGACTGATGGACAAGTGAAGTTAACACATTAGAAGCCATCTATTTCAGCAGCCAACCATCAGTTGTCACTTCTCCTCCAAAGCAACAGACCCCACAGCAGCAAGCAAGCACTAAACTAAAAGCTGCAACACTAAACCCCAGCAAATCAGATTACTGCGGCCAAGTAAAGCTGGCATGCTCGAATCTCAAGCCTCTTCTTCTCTTCTCTCTCCTGCTGACGATAATGCAGCTTGGACCTCCTCCAGCAGAGCTCTGTGGTGGCTAGCTGAGCTGGGCAAGTTCCTCAGGAGGAAGCAGAAGCATAAGCATAAGCTACAGACCCCTTCCACAGGCCCTCCCAGCACCTCCGCCGCATGATGTGATGCTCTGTAATCTGATCACTGCTACCACCAGGGCTTGACGCTTCACCTCTCTGCTCACAGGCCACTGTGGGTTAACCTGACTCTAGCCAGATAAATGGGTTTCCACCTTGCTCCACGAACATTCGTCTGGGACTACACCATCTGAGTAGGTCTGCAAAGGTGTGGTTTCCTCAAACAAAACTGTGCATGTGTTCGGGGAAACACTTGTCTACCATTTTTAATGACCTGTTCTGACTTCTACCCACAGATTCGAAAATACAGTCGAAATGACAGAATCAATGTTGATGAGTGAGTCCATGCGAGCGGCCATTTCGCATTTCACTTACTTTCCCCTCCTGATTTTAGGTTTAAAATTTGACTGTCACATCTCTGAAAAGCCCATGATCCTGCTTGGTTCTACTGCATTTTGGTTCGGGAGCAGGGCAAATGCAAAGGTCCTCCAGACCCTCACGCAAGTTCACAAAGCTGAGCAGAAATAGACAAGGGTCTGGCGAGAGTCAGGCTAACTGGAGGTAGTCGTTTTCCCAATCCTTTCTACGAGCCACAGTTTCCCTCTTTACAATGATATACTGTATTCATTTCAAACTCACACAAAGCACAAAAATGTGATGTATCCCAGAATAAAAAACTGACCCGCAAAAATGGCTAGTGACTAGTGAGACGGAAATCATTACCCCATAAATTACTGCATGGCACCTGTACCTGATCCTTACATTTCAAAAATAAATATAAAATGCATAAAATCAAATAAAAAATAAAATGTATGAAGGTTTTATCCCCATTTTGGCAGTTGACAGATGCCAATGTTAAGCCTTCATACAGATACACTGGTGGGAACTGAGCAAGCAGCGAGGCATGCAGCTCTCTTGGTGGCATGTCTGTCTCCCATGCCGATGGGTTTGCTGTGAGGTTGCGAGTTCAAGCCCCATGTAGGAAGACTGTGCAGGATGGCCTTTGTTACGCTACCACACATCCAAATGGTGTGCGTGTGTGTGTGTGAGAGTGAGAATGAGAGAGTGAGAGAGTGAGAGAGATGCTAGATCTGATGCATATGAAGCGATGAAACCCAATTTCCCAATTGATGGAAAGAAATCAAAACTCGACTTTGGCACGCTCTGGTTAAAACTGAGCAACACAACATTCAACATTCAGCCATCAAGGCAGCAGTCCGTGCAGCAGATAAGACAATGGACTTCTGGCTCGCGGTCATCGACAGCTCTGGACAAGCGGAGGTTGCAGTTAAGGGTGGTTTATGCCTCGAGATCAGCGTCCCTGCGTCGTGATGCAGTGAGCCGCGCAGTTAACGGAGTGGAGCCCCCCCCCCCATCACGCAGGTACTGAGGGGCACCTCCCCAAAATTGTGTCTCGACGCAGGGAGCGACGGCGTGAAATGGCGAAAATAGGTCTCTGATTGGTCCTCTCGACCAGCCTGCTCTGTCCTGGAGTAGAGAGCTACTTCCTTGTTCTAACCTTCGTCGGTCTACCGACTGTGAGCTCTTCATTAAATAAGTTGCCCATGCTTTGTCGTTTGATTTATTTACACGAACCAAAGACAACACGTGCGCTTGCAAGTTACCACGCTGAAGTTATTTGGACAGTTGAACAGTGGTTCCGAGGTCGAGGAAACATTCCGCTTCGTCCTCGACAAATGAGCCACTTCTTTGTTCCAAACTACCACGGTGGCTGCCAGTGCGATCAAACATGCACGTGATATAAAGATGTAATGTTGCATTTTCATTGTCGTCGATTCTGTGAATCCACAAAAACAACCGGCACGTCTAGGTTACTCTTTGTATTGAAGGCAGTTTGAGCGTGGAATGACATCGCGCAGACCGTGCTTCAAAACAGGGCATAAACCAAAATTAACTGCATCATGGCTGCGACAAGCTCACTCTGTGGCGCAAGTAGGAAGCATAACCCGCCCTTTACTCCCAGCAGCAGCACTGTGTCACCCATAAGATCGCGGCCGTAAAAAAAAGCAACTGAAAACAATGAGGGGTAATTACTTCAGGGACATTTGTGAGGTGGATGGGGGGGGGGTTATTGAGGAGGGATTGCCTCTTAATTGACATGCGAGCATGGCATGGGGTCTGGGGTTGGAGGGATGGACCTGGCTTCTCCCCCCCCCCCTTCTCCTCCAGGAATCCCCCCTCAATAGGGGGGGGGGGGTGGATATCTAGCCATCACTCCCTTCCTTTATCTCTCCCTCTGGTGCCCTTTCACTCTCCACCCCAGCTGGCTGGAGCTGAGGGATTAGAGGAGCCTGCCACCCCCACAGACACAGAGAGAGAGAGAGAGAGAGAGAGAGAGAGAGAGAGAGAGAGAGAGAGAGAGAGAGAGAGAGAGAGAGAGAGAGAGAGAGAGAGAGAGAGAGAGAGAGAGAGAGAGAGAGAGAGAGAGAGAGAGACCCCTGCCGAGGCCCAGGGCCTGATGGAATCATTTCCTCTGTGTTGTGCTAATGACTCGTGCTTGGGCCATGAGCCATCTGAATGGGAGCTGCCGCTGGGGGTGGTGTGTGTGTGTGTGTGTGTGTGTGTGTGTGTGTGTGTGTGTGTGTGTGTGTGTGTGTGTGTGTGTGTGTGTGTGTGTGTGTGTGTGTGTGTGTGTGTGTGAACATCCAATTGATTGCTATCTGAAGTTGCAGATTGCAACAATTCCATTGTAAAACTACAAAGGCAATGATTTAAGATCTCCACCAATTCAAGAGCTACACTGATGTGACAAGAGTCCACCAGCTAGGAGAGATTCAGCCGTAACTCCCAGTCTCAATTCATTTTTCAAGTCGATTTCAAATCATTTTTCCATTCCAGACCCTCTGTTTGAGTGAAATTAGAAGGCAGATGAAATATTCTTTGTTGCTGCGGGCGGTTTAAGAAGAGTATAGCTTTGACAAAAGCGGACTTTGAACATTGACAGGTAAAGGTCCAGGTGCTTTTTGATAGCACAGAAATACAGGGTTGTTCCCCAGCAGATGTGGGGGATATCCACATGCATAACGTCCCATCTCCTGGCACAATGTCCTTTAACCTATTGATGCTGGATGCTGCGTATATGCAACATTGACGTAGACGCCTGAAGCTGCATGAGCGCAGCATTCAGGCTCATGAGATTTGAGGGTTTTTTTATAATTAAAAATGTGTTTATGTTAGGGCTGAATGAACACATTCTAATATAAGATGAGGATCTTAGCTCTTAAATGTAACTCATTTCATGCTTTTATTTGCTTTGGAGGCTGAGGCCATTTAGGTTTTTATAGGCCGAGGGCACTTTTCCCCAAAAAGGGCTAAAGGGTTGTGTATGCTCTCGCGACAGCCTGTCGCACAGAGGTCTCCGCAGATAGTTTTGATTTTTGCTCCGCCGGGATCACTAGGTCTGTGCCATGTTATTCATCGTCACAACGGTAGGGGCAACGAGAGGATTGTTCAAACTGCCTTCAATACAAGGAGTAGACTATTGTTGAAATCAGCAGGTCGCATGAAATCGAATGTTTCTATGGAGACACTCAACTGTCCCGATATAACTGCAGAGTCGTAGCTTGCAAGTAGGTAATTCCGTAGGCTATGTCGCTATGTCTGTTGTCTTTTGGCTTTGTAAATAAATCAAGCTACAAAGCATTGGCAACTTATTTAATGAATGTTTCTGAGCCTAAACTGAGCTTTAGGTATTTAGCAGTCTTTTCGTGGGTGCCTTAGGCATCCATGGGTTAAAATGTGATGCAGAACTAGAATGAGTGGCCTTGGCATACCTGAACAGCCTGTCGTCCCTGCTGGGCATCGGCCAGCAGCTGGATGGTGAGGGCACGGCAGTCTTGCACCGCGTCCTGAAGGTAGGTGACGCTGTGGCCGGCGTGCCGCCCTGCGCTGCACTCACGGCAAATGGGCACCGAGCAGCTGTCACAGAAGAAGCGCAGCACCTAGAGAGAGAGATGGGGCAGGAGAGAGAGAGAGAGAGAGAGAGATGATTTTAGAATGTCTGTTGATTATTATACATGCATTTTCCTTACTTGTGTCGATAAGGAAAGAGAGAGAGAGAGAGAGAGAGAGAGAGAGAGAGAGAGAGAGAGAGAGAGAGAGAGAGAGAGAGAGAGAAAGAGGGGTAAAAGGAGAATACTTCATCAACATAAACATCACTGTGCGTATCTAGACATGAATTTGTCAGTCGGTTTTCATATGACTTCAAATGACCTGTATGCAATTTTAAGAAAATACTGCTCATCACATGCTAATTTTCTTCATTAGGGGCCGAGCACCAAAGAACAAAAAAGGTCAGTACTACGATAACAAGGCCAACAGGAAGTGAGAAAATTGGACTTTTAAAATGTTTACATACAAAACACTTGTCCTAAACAGTACACCAGATCTGACTCATATTGGGCAAACATTGGGCTCAAGACATTGTAGATGATGAATGGAAAAGAGATTTTAGATATGCTGAAAGATAGCAAAATGGCGACTTGATGAAAATAGCAGCCCGGTGAATTGAGGTGTCAACGATTTCTTTTTGCAGTGTTTCCCTAACAGGAAAACCTCACAAGCATGGTAAGGCTGTGTATCTGACTTAGAAAAACAGAAAAGGCAGATGGGGGGCGGGGGTGATATGCCCTGCCTCGAGTCATAGGTACGAGGGCCCGTCAACGCCACTTGCAGCTTTAATTTCAGTTTCAGAAAGGCACAGAAACGCAGACAGTTGAATTGCCAGCACACAGGCCTGGAGACATTACCACCAAACGTCAGAAATTGTTTAAGTCTGATGAAGTTTGAAGTGGATCTGATTTAACACCGTTCACTCCCTCCAATTGAAATAGGTGCTGATGCGGGTCCAGGCCCTCACTACCAAATTAGTACAAGAGTAAAGGTGCAACCAAAGAGTAGTCTAGTAGAGCAAGATACATCAAGCCTGTGTATTCCCTGCATCCATGTGACATCAGGTGAACGCCCCTTTAGCAGACCTTCGGTTAGGAGAACTTTGGACCTCTGGTTGAGAATGAACAGAGTTCCCTTGGCGCTGTAGATGCCGGTAGGGCACATCTTATGCAAGCAGTCACCAAATGCCACAGAAAGAGAAGTAGGAGGAAGCATAGAGGCCTGCAGATGAAGTCACTGGACGCTCGCTCTCTCTTTCTCAGAGGTGCAGTCAGCACTGAGGCTGAGCCTTCATCTGCACACACACCTAATCCCCTCTTGCAAGGTATTCTGGGTACCATGAGCGCACGCGGCGGCATGACTACTAGCATGCCCAAACAGCTTCAGGGGACTTTTACAGAGATCCCGGTCAACTACATGATGTGGCTCTGTATGTGCTCATAAATAGTTACATTGGTCAGTTGCCAAGAATATAAATGTTTACAATAATGATCCGTACGGACGGGTGTTTATCTTTTCAGTGCTTTCCCATGCTGGTTGCCACTGGTGGTTTATAAGGCATCTTGCTGAGGGGGCTTTATAATGCACTCTCTCCCCCTTATAGGAGCGCAGCCATGGCAACAGCCAAAGCACAGCTAAATGCACTGCAGCAGCGAGAGCCCTGGAGTGATTCCATACTGGTACACGTGCATCTTCTTCCACTGAGCTCACATGCCATATTCTGCTCCATAGGACTTCACAGCTGCCATGCCCAGCTTTTATGAACAAAACAATCTTCTGCACAACCCTGCAGCTTTTTCATGACATAATGACACAATACTAAATTTAATTATAGTAGTTTTGTAATATGCACGTCTTTTGTTTGCCTCCAAAACTTTGCACTTACAGCCCTAATATTGTACTATGCTACTTTTTTTTTTTTTTTTTAACCTGATGGTGTAGTGTAACGTGGGATTTTTTCATAAGGGAGGGACTTTGCTCATTTAAAGAACTGAACGCTTTAAGTAGCTTTTAACATACTTGAAATGCAAATTGGAACAGAAGTGAAGACTCACTATGGCAACATTTCCATAGATTAACATAACTGTAGGCCAAGTTGGTGAGTGGCGATTACATTTGCCTTTTTTCATGTAAAATGCTGTAAATGTGTTGTGACAGAACCAGTCATCCATCAATTCTATCTGAAAGAAAAGACTGACACTGTTTAGGGGGGTTCTTCATTTCACCATTTCTCTTGTGGAGATGGAAACAAAGCTTGATTTCAGGTTTCCTGCTTTGACAGGTTGAGGACTGATTACTGACCAAAGAAAAATCTGACAGCTCCATTGTCCCTGACGTACATATAGAAAAAGGACATGCTTACCTCACAGATAAAAAAAACAAAAATACATTTCTGACACAACAAAACACATTTTCTCCAGAACTTCGCGTTAGAAATGTGGTTCCTCCTAAATAACACACATTAATAACAACACTTATTATGCATAAGCCAAGCTCAACATTCAAAAAACTCAACCTATCCTTACTAGTGGTGTGGATTGGCACTGCCCTCACGATCCGATTCGATCCGATTCAATTCAATTCAATTCTACAATGCATTGTAATGCATTACATTTCTACTGAAAGCAAAGCAAATGTTTCATCAGTCATGATGAGGCAATACAAGATAACTTACTGAACAACAATTTATTGGCTGTTTTCCTTATCAGTCTGGATCAGTCTTGCAATGCTTTGAAGTACTTTAATTTAATTTAACATTCAGTTGCTCCCGAAGTATCCACGGAAGTAATTGAAACTTAAAAAAATTGGCGCATCGTTTCTGGAACTTGCCACATAGAATCGGATCGTCCATGCCCCGCGTCGATTCGGATTGCCGAATCGATCATTGTTGACACCACTAGTCCTTACACAATCATGCTTTTAGAACTTTTCTGGTACCACATCAAACAGTTCCATCTCCCAGCCCTGCAGCCAGCTGTGTGTAACCCTAGAATGGCCATTGCACTCGAATTACCTGCCCCATACTAACCCTGTATGGGCTGCCTGCATCAGAGTACTATGCACAATTTATTCAATTTTTATTCATTAAAAAGCACAGTGGGATTATCTGAATATAGATTGTTTGAAATTAAGATGATAATCAAGACCAAATTTCATTAACTGCACAAGCAAGTGTTCAGACAGCCTGTGGGTTACCACAAATGCCACAGCACAATACACAAAAAGATTATAAAGTAAGAAAAAAGAGAAACTTACAGCAACACACAGAAAACTATGTGACTGATCCATTTGTAGTCATAAAGCCACATGTAATTCTTAGAGTTTGTGAAAATGTTTGATTATCCCTAGGCAGCATTTCATTAGGCCGAAATTGTACAATAAACAGGAAGTCTCATGCGACTTCAAGGGAAACGGAAATCATTGGTGAGTTCTGAACAAGCTGTGTGTCAATCCACATGTTCAAGACCCATGTAGCCAATCCTCTCATCCATCTCATTACATTGGCTACATGTTCAATAATGCTTCTAGTACACTGAGGAGAAAATAATAGCTCGGCCACGTATGTTAACACCCACATTTCAAAAGGCATCAACACCCAATAATGTGTCACTGCAGATCAGAGATGTGGACTTGTGACTTGGACTGACTTGTTACTTGAGTCACAAATGACTCGACTTGAGACATGACTTGCCAATATTAGGAATGACTTGTGACTTGACTCGATTGGTACCCTATTGACTCGAGACTTGACTCGACAGTTTTAGGTTGCAATGACTTGCAATAGCATTCCAAGTCGTCTGAATATATTATTTTTTTGCATTTGTGTGTGAAAAAATGCTTGAAAGAAAGAAAAACTAAACAATTTACCCTTAAACAGTACCAGTAGGTCTACTATTTTTGTTTAGAACCCCTTACGCAATTTACTGTAACCATGGTTTTACTGTAGTAACCATGGTCTCTCTACAGTACTCTGGACCATCCATACAGCTCCTGTGCTCTCTCTAAGCGCAACAGAAAGCAACAGTTTGACATAGCCTACTCATAGGCCGAATTGTCTCATAAAGCGGTAAAGATGGTGAATATAAGTGACACAGTGTTGGCGTGCTGTGGAGACGGAACGAAGTTGCCTCCCACTGTCCTTAATGCAAAACAATGACGAAAATTCAATGCCCCCTCAGTTGTCTGTCTCACAACCCAATCAGCTTATACTTGCCGGTTCGGTAACATATCATAGAGGTTTTGGATTGCACACATTCGCTCCAGGCCAAAATGCCAACTCTGACGCCTTGTGGACACAGGAAGGAATGCGTTTCAGACGGACGGACGGACAGCGGACGGACAGACCCTCTTATAGAGATGCTGGGATGCATCTAACGCATCTAAAAGTGGAGCCATGGAATGGAATGATGGAATGTTTGAGCTTTCCTACCGTGCTATTTTAAAAATGCCTATAGACATAAAGCAACCACGATATGATGTGATGGTGCTTCCAAGCGTCAAATCAATATCATTGTTATTTTTAAACTTTTGTTTACATTATTAGTAATCTCTTGTAACCCATTCTACCTATAAACAATCATCAAAAACATACATTTTACAAACCGCGGGGTGTATCGAACCGTACATCAAAAATCGCAATACGAGCCGAATCATGACTTGAGTGTATCGTTACAGCCCAATTTAACAGTGAAACCTGCTCCAAGCTAAAAAAAATTTACTAAGATTTCTGGTAACACTCCCTGGCAAACAACACAAATGATGTACCACAAGCATGTTGTGCTTCAGAATAGCTTAACAATTCTCCTGTTCCGAAAGAGGAGGAACTGCTCCAGGGTTCAGGCTTTTCACATTTACTGTATGTCCTCAAATGCTATTTAACAGGTCCTACACAGCAGCAATTGCCCAAGAAATCTCTCTGTGGACTCTACCTTTTACTTTCTAGCTACATGGTCATATACAGTGAAGGTATCTCTCTGATGGAATGCATAAATCTTTAATGATCCGCTTCACGTTTCCTGGACAAGCACTTTGTCTTTCTTTTCCTGGATGGGGACATGTTGGTTGGTCATCTCAAAGACCCAACGTTTTTTTTTTTTAAAACCTGTTCTTTTATTTCATTAAAATAAAACAGGAGTGCAAGGATAAGATATCCTCCCACATAAATGTTGGGCTTACCACCATAAATCCCCCCCCTTATCTAGATATCATTCATCATCAAAAAACACTAGACACAGGAACACAGGGCAAAGATGACAAGAGACAGCTGGTAGAACAGTCTGAGATTTCCCCCCTCAGCTCCTGAAATGTCCAGTACACTACACACAAATAAATAACCCCATGAAATGTCTTCCATCAGCTGTATTTTCCTTTGTATTAGTTGGTCTACTACAAAGTATGTAAATATTGATATTTTCATGGAAGCTGTGGTTTTGTACCAGTCGTACATCAACAAAAAAGAAACTATGGACCATAAACATGGGAAATGCATAGACCTACATCTTGTAATCTAAACATGATGGAGAAACAAATAGAGTCAGGCTAATGTTATTATGCAACCATGTTTTTTTTGGCGATAACTGGAAAAATGTTGGTGCTGTTGCTTTCTACTTTTTATGGTGAAATCCAAGCATAAACGTAAAATTACTTATTTTTTTACCAGCTACAATTAATATTACCAATTTTAAGAGGGGAAATGTAAAAACGGGTGGATAAGGATATTATGTGGGTTTGCTGCTTTGGGAGTTTGGTTGCATATTAATAGCATTAACCTGGCTGTACGTTCGTCGGAAAGCTCTTGAAACAAAATAAAACGCGTCCATTGCTTGGCTACGGCAAATACATTTTTAACACAAGATTTCACAAACTGCCGGAACAACACACGGGAAATCACATCGGCAGGAGGTTCTTTGACAATTTTGTCTGCCATTTCCTTCTTTCATTTTTGTAATGTCATGTAATGTCACCAAAAGCACATGCAACATTCCCTCAGCAATTCACAAATTTCCACATCAACAACACTGTACATCTGCCAGGCTCGTGTGAGAATTCCCATGTCGACTGATGCTACCGCCAGTCTACCGCAGAGTAGAGAAGCCAACACTCAGTGAGGAAATCAACACATCTAAAGAATGCCTTCGGCACACTAATCCTGTTTCTGAGAAGTCGCACACACCCATGAGCTTTCCTCTTTAGGGTAGAAAACATTGACCCCCACCCCTAACGCATACACACACACACACACACACACAATTGGTGAGCCACTGTGGGAGGTGTCTGCCTCTCAGGTGACCCCATTGGCTAGTGAGCCACAGCCAAACAAAATCAGCTGGGGCCCTTGCACTCTGCACGCCGCCACATGTGTGTGCACGTGTGTGTGTGTGTGTGTGTGTGTGATCCAATGCAGTGTGAATGATATAGCGCAGACTCAGACATGCAGTGTTATGACCGGTGGCATATTTGACAAAACACTTACCTAGCCTGTAACGACTAAAGAGCCAGAATCTGGGAAATTAGGTGGAGAACTGGTGCTTAACAAGATGACCGAGTGTTTCCATGGCCAAACTACAGTCTCAACTCTACTCCACGTGCCAAGAAGAGAGGAAGGGAAGGGGTAAATAGCAATGAAAAGCCCGAATGTTTCTTCTCTGTTAAAATCCTTAACAAGGTGACGATGACAATCACAGGAAAAACTCCTGATTCGTTTCCCATCCCGGGGGACGCAGGCTGAAATAAGGAGGATTATTGTTTTTTTTTAAGTATGTGTGGCGCTGCGTTTGAAAAGTGCTAAAAGAACATTGCAAAATCATGTCCATGTGTGTAGTCTGGAGGGACACAGGATTGAGCATGTGAGCATCTGGCAGTGTGTGCTTGCTTATATTACCACGAACAATCTCTCTCTCTCGCTCGCTCTCGCTGAAGAAATGCAGTGTAAAATGAAGCTCGGGTGTATTCAAACATGGTGAGTTTGTATGTTTGCTGAGGAGCAGGACTGTGCTTGCTTCTGGCATTCCAAACTGTATTCCTTTTTTGTCTGCCATTTGATGCTAGGAAATTAGGTAAGTCATGAAGCTTGAAGACGTCTCTCTAAAAGTGATATAGTATGCTATGGTATAGCCACTTCTTTACAATATTGGGGCAACACTTGTTACTATATCCTGGAGGTAACATTAAGGTAACTAGTCATACCAGTGTTATAACCCTACTTTTTCAATGTATTATATAAAAAGTAAATGCCATCACATACCTCATCAACAGCATGCTATTACTCGTCCCGTCTTAACCAGAACTACCATGTTAGCAGTTCTCCCTCTATCCTTAAGCAGAACCCTCTTCTACACAAAAAGAGAGGGAATTGTGCTCCAAAAGCACATTTAAATGTTTTATTTCAAATCCATCAAGGGATACTGCCCTGACCTTGCAATGAGAGCTCTTGCTTGTGAGTTACAGGCAAGCAACAATTGGTTGAAACACAGGTCTGGCAGGGGAGCATATGGTAAAACAGTCTGGGGCTGAAGATACACCAAGGGCCAAGCAGTAAGAGTGTGCTGTGGTGATAGTGAGTGAGTGTGTGTGTGTGCGTGCGGGCATGCTAAGTAACTGTTAGTTTCCACTGGACATCTGTGAGCCAGAGAGAGAGCAAGAGAAAGAGAGAGAGCGAGAGAGCGGGAGAGCGAGAGTGCAAGAGAGCAAGAGAGAGAGAGAGAGAGAGAGAGAGAGAGAGAGAGAGAGAGAGAGAGAGGGAGAGGGGGATCTGTGGCTGCTCTGCTCCACCTGCCTTACTTCATTTAACAACATTAAATGTTCAGACATATGTTCCACTAGCACCACGTCCCACTTTATGAAGAGACGCGGCACGCTTTGGCAGAGGGCTTTCTCTTTAATGCACCCTGTGAAAACTCACTGGTTCAACTTGTATAATCTTAAATGGGGGACTACACCATCTACCCTGATCCTCATAAAAAAACAGTGCAAAGAAGACAGCGGAAGGGAAATAAAGATTAAAAATATTCTAACTTGAAAAGCATGACATAAGAGCGGGTTATTCTTTTTTTTGGCAGCACATGTGGACAATAACACTCTTTTTTGCCGCTCATTATTTCAACATCAAAACCATCCCAGACAGAGAGAGGGTGGTGGGTGGGGGGCATCCCACTGCCTGTGCTTCTAATAATGTTGCACAAAAAAATGGGCAAATAATCTGTTTCTAGTCAGGCACGCAACAATCTGCTGACCATTCCACATTCCACCATGTAGCAATCCCCCCCAAAGCAGGCAGGCAGGCAGGCAGGCAGGCAGGCAGCCCTGTTCCAGAGGAGGAGAAACTCTGCTGCTGCTGCTGCATTCTCACTGCTCCAGATGGATCCTGGCTTGGTGCTGTGCTGTCTGAGCTTTGTTTTAAGGGTACCCCACCATATTCTATATCAAAGCTGGAAGAGCCCAGCACAGCACATGAAAATGGTTAAAAACAAAGAGAGGCACTGGGAGGGGGGGAGGGAGGGGGGGGGATGGCCAGGACTCCAAAAGGCTGGCCACATAACCCATCCCCTGCTCACTTGGGTGTTGCCTTTCGTTGAAGTACAGCATCTTCCACTTCAGGGATGTAAACTGTACGAATGGTGGAAAATGTTTGATGACATTTGTTTTTAATCCAAGGCTAGAATGAAACATTTCATACGGAATTCTCTTGGAGACTTCCTTTTACAGCAATCGTTTTCAGCCACAAAGAATCATTATCATGTGCCCCTTGTAATCAAATCCCAACAGCCAACATGCATCTGAACACTCTCGTCCGATGCTGTGAGGTGTGCTGCAAGATCAGTGACTGACAAAATGTTTGTGATTGGGTTAGCAACATGGTAGCTCACTGACACGCTTTGAGAAACTATGTCTATACCCCATGGGGAGAACACATCACTTATATAATGTGTAATATCCGCAGCATGTTATCGGAAACCTTGAGAGGATCGTAAAAAACAAACATACAGCTGTCACACTACTACCGTGTTAATCAGTACAACTGATTAAGAGATGACATTCATACTTCTGCCACAAACAAATCTCGGATTTAATTATGGCTCAAATTATTTTTTTTAAATATATAGTTTTTTTCCCTTGGCTGCACCAACGCCTTCTCACAGTACTACAGCAATTGTTCAGAATTACTTTGAGTAGCACGTTTCCCAAAACTGTATCTAGAATACATCTATAAACAAGTCTACAAAATCTACTCATATGAATGGGATAAAGTCAGTCAAGTGTAATGTAATCATTCCTGTTTAAGGCCACATTGTAAAAAAGCAACGCATAACCAGTTTTAGAGATGGCCACTGAAAAAGGGGTCAGTCTTTCATCAGTGTTTGTCGAGTCCATGCATTACCACATGGCAGCCACACACACACACACACACGACCTTTCACCCACAGCCGGAGGGGAGGCCGGCCAGCTCACAGTCTCATGCACAGCCCTGCAAGTCCCATGGAACAGGCTCAATGCCACTGCAATAACATTGGATGAGTTAGTTGAAAGCCCACCTCCTTTTCAAACCGATATAGATTTACAACAAAGCAACAGAAATGATCTGATAACGCAACTACCAGTTCACACCATTCCCTCTGCTTTCCATATTTACAGTTAAGCATGCTCTCATCAGTAGAGCTAATGAATATTTTCAGACTGTTATTGTGGCTGTAATCTGTGTTCATTTTAGATTGTTGATGGACAAATCACCTGTAATTTTCTAGAGGCCAATTTCCAGATTTGATTTCTTATCAGGTCCTGACAAACTATATTGGTATTCATACTATACTGCCACTTCACAGATACTTCACTTCACTAAACATGTGCAATCTCATTGACAAGTTCACAATACACCCCCCCCCCCCCAAGGATGTCATGCCCAACTTCAACAATTAGTTGAATTCAAGATTGAGCTCAGAATTTTTTATTTTTTATTTTATTAAAGGATCCCCATTAGCTTATGCCGTAGCAGTTCGCTAGTCTTCCTGGGGTCCTATTCCAAATACATGTAACACATCACATTTCAGATTAATAACAATACAGATAAACATGCCTTGCAAAAAAAATAAAAAGAGTTTTTCAAAGATTCAAGTAAAAGACATACAAGAAGATCTCAGAAGGTCAGCAACAAGTCTAGCAAACTGTTATAAAAAGCAATGCTGCCACATTGCTGAAAGTTCTCCTTCACACATTTAAAACAATAAAAAAACAGACCTTACAACTTAAGATTAAGAAAGGAAAAACTTGATCCCAGCCAGCACACTTTTCTCTCTTGCCCCGTCCATAACCCACACCCACCCAGTCCTAAACCATCCACATGGAGAGTGCTTTAACCCTACGCTGCAACATGAAGGAAACCAATACTGCAGAGCTGAAGGATACTAGGCTTTCTGGTTGAAATTGATTTCAGCTTATACGATTCGTAATGTTCCAGAGTGCCCCAAAACATTTCTCTAGTTGCCTCAGCACAGTCAGAATCGACCAGCTTGTCCAAAGGCAAACATGAGGTTGGACCAAGTCAAGAGACTAGTTTCATTATTTTGGACTTTAAATCATTTAACCAAAGGAGGTCAAATATCGGTTAAGTAAATGAATATCACTTTTACAATATGGTCTCTATTTTGACGGCCGTGTTGCCATTTACCCGAATTATTCTAACATTTTCATCTATTCTTGTGAATTAACACTGCGACATACAATTGCAAATCCCAAGTAAGTATTTCGCTGGCCCCCTCTTACACACTTGAGTTCGTGGAGGCATAATCCATCTGGTTATTACATGTTGCCAACATGTACACAACAATGCGGGTGTCTAAAATTCAAGTCTGTTAGCAAAAATAAATTTCCCCTAAATGGGGACTCCAAGCCCAGAACATTCTTTTGTTTCACCAACACTGCTCAAGTTGCTGGTCTCCCATTGCCACTTGCTCTGACTCACTAAGCAACAACAAGAGAGGCCACGCACAAACAATGACAGGATCCACAAAGCAGCAGCATTGCAGGACATTCAGCTTGGGTCACTTGCATAACACCTAAAAAGAGTTTTTTTTTTTTTTTAAATCAGTAACAAAATAGACTCAAATCATACAAGAGAAAGACACTGAAAGTAATGTTGGGAATTGTTGGGGAATGGAAATACAAGTAACGCACACACACAAAAAAATCTCTCTCTCTCTCTCTCTCTCTCTCTCTCTCTCTCTCTCTCTCTCTCTCTCTCTCTCCTCTCTCTCTCTCTCTCTCTCCTCTCTCTCTCTCTCTCTCTCTCTCTCTCTCTCTCTCTCTCTCTCTCTCTCTCTCTCTCTCTCTCTCTCTCTCTCTCTCTCTCTCTCTCTCTCTCTCTCTCGAACGGGAGGTTTCCTGTGTTGGCTATGCTGAGGCCCTTCTCTACTACTGCCCGGCCCCACCCCCATGCATATGCTTCTGTGTGTATTTGAGAAGAGAAAGCTTGAAAGAGTGAATGGTAGAATGCATCACATAAGCCAAACAATGCAGATAAATATAAAAAAATCAAGTAAATTTTAAAAGGTTATTCATTTCCATACTTCCATCGACAAAGTTTTAACTTTTATATATCATAAATGCATTTCCTACATATTAAGCTATTTCAAGTGTGCATTTGTTCATGCTTTAGGCTTCCAACTCAGAAAAGCAATGAAAAAACAGCATTTCAAAAAACAAACAAATTAATACTTGGAATAGTTTAAAATGTGTCATGACTCATGACTGACTGTAGGTTTAAGCTTAACATTTTTGATGGAATAATGGAAATGAACGTTTCCATGATTTTCAAATTTTTGGAAAGGAGCTGTTTATTCTGGCACTTTATAAGACCAGTCATGCTGCAATGCAGACATTACTTGTATATAAGAGCAAAGAGGCAAGAATGTGTGTCTAAAAGACGTGGACCTACAGCTTTTACACATAAATTGATGATACGTTTTTTTGCTGCTGCAAATGGTCTGAAACCTGTATGTGTGTTTGTGCTGTGACTGCGGGATGAGGAGAGGAAGGAGTGGTGTATTTCTGTCACAGCCAGTTGTTGGGTGGGGTGTGTGGGGGGGGGTTGAAGGAGGGTATGAGGGCTTGTTAACATAGTTTTAGTTTTTGTGTTTATGTTTTGTCTGTATCTGAGCCTTATGGCAAAAACATCCAAAAATCAAATGCTATATAAAAATAGAAAAAATAAAAAAATAAAAAATACTGAATGTAATTCTCTGTAGTGTCATGTCGTCACCACCAGTCTGATAACAAGCACAACATTCCTCCTCAAGAATCATATGACCCCACTGTGGAACACAGCACACACACATTCCGACACACAAATAGAAAAACTTCCCCAACAAGCAGTAAACGACACCCACCTTAAGAGTTAAGATGGCAACATCACACAATTATTTCTTTAAGACCAGCACACAAGTATAGAACTCAAATTATGGTCAATTCATGGTTTACTGCTCGTGAGGGAAGTTGCAATACACTAGTGTCCAGCAATACCAAGTAGCACTGGCTTTCCAACAAAAATGTAGTGCTTTTAACCAACCCACGCTCTGTAATTTATCAAGACATTCATCCTACTGTTCAGTGGGCAATACATCTGATTTATAACTGAAGGGATCGTTGTGAGCCAAGTGAATTCCACATGAATCTTTGTTTCTCCTCTGGCCACCAATGGCCATAGTTCTACACAAGTCTGTGCACCACTTCCAGTCAGACTCTACCAGGAGACACACCCATCCCTTCAGCAAATGAGGGCGCAGACCTTCAGCCAATCACAGCCCCGCAAGAGAACCGGAAGTTTAGCACGAGGTGAAAAACAGGCGCACTCATGACCAGAGAATGCAGCAATAGGCGTACAGACATCCATGCAGACCGACTTCATAACAATACATTTCACCTCACATCACTGAATGCCGTGTGCGACTATTTAAGTCAGTGTAACTGGACACTGGCTGTCTCCACAAATCGTAACCATAACAGAGAAGAACTGTGCCTCGACTCTGCCAGCATAGAGCATACAGCACACACACAAACACAACAAGACTTTCACTTCTGTTGTTTTCATCAATACAAGACTGTGTGACCACCATTAGCCAGAATTTGCATAGTAGGACAACCTGCAGTACCAGAGTTCACTTCGACGATATTCAAAGAATGTGAGCTTTCCCAATCAGGCAGCTGCAGCAGGAAAGGGAAACAAGCCTTGCAAAACCTGTAGGTCTATGTTCGAGCACACTATATGGTCGACCTTTGCAAAAACAATACAAGTATGTGACTGTGTACCCAGATGTGTTTTAGACATTGACAAGCTACCCGATAGGCAGGCCCTAATTTAAAACGTTTCCAGGCATTGCATTCGCCTTGTGCGTAAAGTGTCGTGCTGAGTCGGCTGCAACATTGTAGCCTGTAACTGATACATCATGTACAACTGCAACATTGTGTAGCCTAGCCTATGACATATCTAAGGCACTGTTCATTGGCGTTTGAATGGCAACTCACCGCATTATCGTGCTGTTGACAGAAGTCCATTCGCTCCTGAAAGACGGGCAGAAAGGAGTAGGTCGAATGGAACGACTGGGAGAGGCTCACCGGAGTGTTGGAGTTGTTGGTCCGGCCTCCAATGTGCAAGTTCTCCAGTAACCTTTCGATAAAATGGTCTTTGGTTAAACGCACACGCTGGTGCGCCCGGACACAGTTATCACAGAGGTACTCTTGGCAGTCCAAGCAATGTGAGGTAGCGGGATTGCCCTCGTCGCACGAGCTACATTGAGGTTCAGTGAGGTGGTGAGGCCGAAGAAGGCCGCTGCTATGTGGGTTCACTCTGCAGCTGCTCTTGTTCTGTTCCTCGGACGCAACTACTACATCAAGTAAGTTGTTGAACAAAAAATTCGAGGATGGCAACGCGTCCACTCCGGATTCGGACATGGAAACCTTTTGGTCACAAGTCGGGCACCTAAGTTTCAGTGGGTCACCGGAGTTCCGCTGGCCTTCCAGGCACTGCCTACAAAACGCATGAAGACACGGGAGTACGTGGAGCCTTCTGGAGGATGAGGTAGATGAACTTGAGGTATGAGATGAGGATGATGAGGTAGATGAGTTGGAGGAGATCGGAGCAGAGGACCCGCACAGCTCCTTGCACAGGGGGCATGTCTGCAGGTCGGAATCTGGGAATGAAGCCATTTGTTTAGGAACCAAAGAATAACCTTGAACAAAATATAAATTGGTATGATGTGACTGGGGCCGAGTGTAGACCAGAATGCGTTTGCTTTAAGATATGTGGATTTTCAAGGGATTAACTGTTGGCCAACTGTACGGGCTGAGGTTGCGCTCGCTTCATGAATTTGCGTGACTAAATGAAATATACTCTAGAACATGTGCATTTGTGATTTGGGTAACCAGTCAGAAATGAATTCGAAATTGTATATTAAATTGTAATCAAAGTAGCCTAATTTCAACGTGTTCTTTTCTCAAATGAAACAATTTAGCAAACCTCTTGAATTATGCCATGGTAGTCTTACAATCGAGGATATCGTTGCAATTCCCTCGTCGCTCATTTCGGTGCTCTAGTCTACACAGTGCAGTTTAACAAACGAGCGGTCCTCATTTTTTGAGCCTCAGCCTATAATCCTGAGATGAGGAGCATTAACATTGTTGCGAAACATGAAATCCACTGCGAGGGCCCTGCTCCGATCCTCCCCCACCGCCGCATGACGAAAGGGGCCACACGTTCGTTCGGTGCGTTGTCACTTTCTTGCTTTTCCTTTAACACGAAGGTGTGTTTTTTCTCCACGTGCCAGTCTTTTTCGCCTTCTAGTCTACCATCTGGATGTTTCCGAGCGAGTCGCGCGTTAAATTAACAGATTCTTGCGTCCAGGATAATGCATTAAACTATGTCCCACATAGCTAGTTAGCTTGCTTGGTTAGCTCTCATAAGATCCAGTTACAGATTTGGATTTGTTGCCAAGAGAAACGAATATAGCCAAGTCTATTCCTCGAACAGCTTCTGCACTTCGTTAAATTGTAGCAGCAATTATCCGCCCAGCAGAGTCTACCACAGGATACACCTCAGAACGCAACGGTGTCCGTTCGAAAATACACTGATAAAGTAATTTCCACTGGCCTCCTTCAAAAATCCAATGAGGTGTGCAGACTATCCGCCTCGCTGCTCGGGGCTATCCGACGGAAACATATCGGCGATGTCATTTAAATGCGCTCGCACATTGCGTTTGCGTTAAAAATCGTTTCACGGTGTACTGCGCCCTGCTCGCAGGTAGGCGAGTTGTCGAATCTGATCTGAAAATGCCTTCAATTCCGAATGGCTTGCAAACACTTCCGCTTGATCACACGGTGGGGCAAGGCTTAAGTGGGGAGGGGGTTGGGCAGTCACCGAAAGGATAGGATATTCTACAATGGACGAATGGCTCGCTGCTGGGCCTGGCCATGCCATGTCATGCATTTTTACGCCTGACAAATGTTGGAATCGTAGCCAACTACATAGCCTACTATTCGGGAGATCTTGAACACTTTGGAACTTTATAACACTTGCATATTGAAATTTCCATTAGGAAATTGTGTGTGTCAATCCTAACAATGTCCTCAAAAGGATTGGCAAATGGTCACTATAAAACCTGTGTCCTTGTGTCAAAGACTTCAGTTGCCTATTTTTTTCCACTGTTATTCCAAACAGCCATCCAAACCTACAAAACGTTGCTTTGGTATAAGGGTAACTGTATGCTGGATAGCTAAATAAACAAACAAACAAATAAAATAAAAAGTTAATAGAGGTAGAACCTAATCATCTTACAGTGGAGAACATACATGTTGAAAAACTAAACTAATTTAATTTCAGAATGCGGAAACAGCACACATTAACACACTCATATACAATACATCACCATAGGAAATAAATAATCATTTTAAATCACACTTTTCAAGCTTCAAAACAAAGCTGTGTGTGTGTGTGTGTGTGTGTGTGTGTGTGTGTGTGTGTGTGTGTGTGTGTGTGTGTGTGTGTGTGTGTGTGTGTGTGTGTGTGTGTGTGTGTGTGTGTGTGTGTGTTGGGGGTACAGTGACACCGGTACATTAAAGTGATACTCTGTAAGTAACTGATAAGTTCCACACAGGCATTTACTGGCTCTTAGAATGGGGGTGCTGCGAGGGGTGGGGTGTCAAGATGGCAGCCTTGTCGGAGGGTTTGGGGCTCCAGATGTGAGTGTTAGTGGCCCCAATAAAGCAGTGCGACGCCAGGCTCAGGTCCAGGCTCGGACTCGAAGCTGCAATGGGGAGCCACCTTTTGACCCCCATTATCCCAGCCAGGCTTTGGGGAGCAGCAGGACCCAACCACCAGCAGGCCTGACCACAACCACACACTCACACTGACCACCACTCCAAGGACATTCCATTGATCTCTTTTGAGAAGTAAACACACACACACACACACACACACACACACACACACACACACACACACACACACACACACACACACACACACACACACACACACACACACAACAGAGAGAGAGGGGGTGGGTCTAGCACAGGCCACAGAAAAAAAAAGAAAGAGGAAAGGTCAGGTCACATGCTGGAAATGACCGAAGGTTAGGTGGACAAAATGGCAGAGGGTTGCGTACGTGTGGTGCATATGTGCTCTTTCTCTCCCTTCCCCCTCAGTGGCCCCTGACCATCTCTGAGAGAGAGAGAGAGAGAGAGAGAGAGAGAGAGAGAGAGAGAGAGAGAGAGAGAGAGAGAGAGAGAGAGAGAGAGCATCCACTGACCATCTGCACCCACTCTGAATGGACATCAGAGGTACAGCTCGCATTCAATTTGACACAATTGTTCAATTTGGGGGACATTTCCATAACAATTATTGATCATGTAGGGGAAAAACTATTGCTAAAATATATTTAATTTATACATTAAGTAACTGATACATTGTAAACTACAAGGCCATTAATGCCAAAAGATCAAAAATAATACTACAGGTAGACTTGTCTTATATGGCTTTATACATTCTTTTAACCCCTTAAGACGCGGCTTTATACATTTGTTGTTACCAGTATGGTAATGACCAAGTTGTGGTGCATTACTAAAGGGCCTGTGTTGTGTCATAGTATTGTAGTGCTATGGTAGGTACATTTCAATGACTATTACAGTGTGCCACTGGAGGTACGGCGCGCATTAAGGGGCTACCACAAACGAAGAAACTACTGCAGTCAAAATGGTACAGATTATACAACACAAGCCCATTTGACAATGACTAAATGATGCGAAAATGAAATGAAATGAATATTTAAAAAAAAAACACAGTTAAATGAGGCCAACCATTGACACACAGTGAACATTTCACACATTGATGAATTTATTTAATAAACAAAATAGTTTTTTTAAAATCATATGAGTCAAATCATTCCATGCTAAGCCAGTGTTGAAAGGGCATAATGGAATACAGGCCCCTGCCAAACATTAACCCTGAGGACCAGTGGTGCATCATGGGTCATCAGTGCCTGACCAGAAAGGAGGGAGGCAGTGCCTCTTATGAACAGGAGACATACGTAGAGGGACAGTTTACTGGTTAAAGGCATTTAAAAAACACTTAAAGATGATCGGGGTGATTTTTTTTGTAGCTGCCCATTCACTAATTTGATCGTTTCAACAAAGTTTACTTCTACCTTCAATTTCTAAGTACTCATCATGTCTTAAAGGAGCTATATACATAAAGGTGTAGGTGTTGGTTTTGTCATTTGTACATATGTCAAGCTTCTTATAGCCTACAAGTAGTTTCTACAGTGTGTAGGAAGCTATGAAGCAACGATGTATCCACTAACCAACAGACAATATTCAACATCAAACTGAGAACTGTCAAACACATAAGCAAAAAATAGGAGTCAAAATGTGTTACATGGATCGTATAGTTTAACTTAAACACCAGTAACACAACATTGAAATAAAAATATATGCGCTGCATTTCGTATATCAACTCATTTTTTACCATGATGTCAATGTTTGGCAATAACCATGCCCCCACAAGCAATTGATGTGTGGATGGATAGATACACTTTTGAAGGTGCGGCGCAATATCTGTCTTCATCCAGTGTGTAATTTTGGTAATTTATTGAAAATGTATGCTGCCCATTCACAAATGTACTTGTCATGAACTATTATGTACTAAGTAATTTACAAGTCTGACCAAAGTGCAGTAGGGCCTAGTTTTTTCAGCCAAAGATGGCAATGACTGGGGAAAAAATGGCGGACTTAGAGAAGATACCTCTACTCATGTATGAAAGGTTTAAATGGGTGGTTGACATGATGCCTTGTTTTTTCGTAACATTGGTTAAAAACCTACAAAACTGTTATTTTTCCTTTAAAAAACAAATGTCAATGAAAGAAGATGGGGTACATTATGTTTCATATTAGTCTTAGATGAGAAGAAACATTTTTGTTAAGATTTATGTAAAGGTTTATATGTCAAATATCCTGCGGTGTGACTGTAATATTAATGAAACCTGGAATATAATACATATATAAATTAACCAACAACATTTTGAATAATGTATGAAGCATTTGGCATGATTGCATGAATATTAACTTTATATTAAGATATGTGAATGTGAAAAAAAAACTCAACACAGTAGTATTAACTACAAGTTCAATTTCGTAACACAAATTGTGTCCTGTGGGATGACATGTATGTCAATGTCTGTGAATGGGCAGCTGCAAGGCCAACTACAAGGGTCTTAAAGACTGGCTCCTAACCAGTCTGTACCTTAGTTATTGGAGATTGCTGTGGAAGTTTAAGGTGACTATTAACCTCTTAATATGTCTTCGTATTGCAATGTTTCTGTCACGGAAAGGTTAGGTTCATTATATGGTGTCCTGTGGTGCTCTTATAGAAGGAAAAAAAGTTTTTTTTATAAATGAAAACACATATTAAGATTAAACACAATATCATTATCAAGTTAGCATGAGCTCAGATGTCAGTCATGTATACAAAATGATTAAAATGGCCATAATGCAGTGAATTTCCTGTGGTCTGACTTCATTTCCCTGCGGTGTGACATGCCTATGCAATGTGTTGATGCAGGACACATTTTCCCAAAAATGGCAAAAATAAGGCGAAATTCCATGGACCAATAAGTGCATTATTTATTTACTTATTTATTATTCTATTTTTTCCATCATTTTTTTCAGGAATTGTTTTTTTTTTTTTTTTGCATTACGCCCTTTAACATCAACCACCCAAACGTCTAATTTCATGATGAATACATGATGGTTGGGGTAAACATTTGTGAAAAACATAACATTTGTGAATAGGAAGCAGAAATTCTGGAAATAAAAAATTACAATATAACTTTAAGATCTGAAGATCTACACAGTAAAAATGCAGTGTTATTATTCAACTCTCTCAAGTGTTAAACTAACATAGCATTTTTACTGTGTATGGGCAGCAGACACAAGAATAGGCTGAAAGCAGCCTCTTGTGAAGGCGTCTTATTATTATTATTATTATTATTATTATTATTATTATTATTATTATTATTAACTCCGGCAAGTTGCCTCCAGAGTTTGATAAAGACGTTTAGTTTAGACAAATTGATGTATACACTTGATTTCCGTATGCAGCTGATTAGCATGGCTAATACTTTAACACAGCACACAGGGCCCCTCTGTTCATGGGATTTGTGAAGCGGTATTATGCAAAGCAAATGAATGTCCTCAAGACTAAGGATTGGGGATTAACTAACATGTTTTAGTGACCTGCCTGCCTGAGGTTCTTGAACTCATGGCACATACAGTATGGACCAAAAACTAGTTCATAAGAAAAAGACCCTGACATTTATTATATAGGCCTACAAAAAATGCATATTTCAGTACTTAAACGTTTAAAAGATCATACAACTGAAATGTGTTTTTTTATTAATAAAAAATGTAAATACCTAATGCAAATGCCCTAGGTAAGCCTGCTGTATTATAGTAGTAGGCCTCCCTCGGTTATGTTGACCATGGGTATACATACGCCCTTGGGGTTTGCAGTTCTGCGACATCGTCTGTGGCTTGTGAGTCCTATGGGGAGTGGCAGTCTCTACTGCACAAAGGGCAGATGTGGCTGGTTGAATTGATCTTTTTTGGTTGCTTTCCTTTTGTTTTTTTGTTTGTTTTGTTTTTTTGAATGGCCAGAGAGTGTCCTCTCCAGGATGTAGGCCAGGGCAAGGGGATATGGGGGACCAGCTGCTGCCCAGTTAGCAGGATCCCCCTCTCCACGACAGTGAGGGGTCCACAGGAACAGGAGTCAGTTAGGGACCAGTGATGTCGCAGGAGTTGCCAGAGTGCGGTTGTGTGCGACCACAAACTGCCTACAGGACTCCAACTCCAGATTTTACCTCGAGGTTGACTCAGGAAACCTTTTCTCAAAGAAGATGTCGCCACAAGGCAGTGGAGGGTTTCCTTTTCTCCATGAGACAGGTAGCACAGGGTTACATCCCAGGTGAAAAACACATATTCTTAAAGTGTAGGCCTACTTTTGATGACTATACTTTTCTGACTATTTGATGACTATACTGTTCTATTTTCTGCAATTTAAAGTGTGCTTCATTGCACTATTAGTGCACTGGAGCACTACTAAGTACTTCAGCAGACTTGCAACCGCGTTTACACAGCTTTAAGTGCACTACAAGCCTACTTTTGAAATGATGATGAAACACGCTTTTCATGCATTTGTATGGTATAAAGAGTGTGTTGGAGTACTCCTATGACCTTTTAATGTTATTTGAATTTCAATATTCTAAATACACTTTAGCCGAACATGTTTAAAGTCCACTTTAAGTATGGTAAGCTAAATGTACTTTTTTTTGAGAATTGTAATTACATCTAATTTTAAGTACACTTTTAATAAGCATATTGTAAACATACTTTTTTTTAGCACAAAAAGTAGAGTGAACATTTAACATGCTAAGTACACTTCAGTCATGTTTCTATTATACTAAATTGAACTACCTTTTCACCTCTGAAATGAACTAAATTGCCATGACTGTAATAAAATGTGAGCTGTTATTCACCATTTAGGGGGTTGGGGGCCCCAAGCGGCTGCCTGCCCAGCCTGATGACAAGTTACGCCTCTGATAATGCCTACCAATTGTCAAACTTCCTCATTATATTTCACTAATGCTAAGGATATATTTTGTGGTTAGTGAAGTATTTTTTCACAGCAAAAGCATGGTTCTCAATGATTAAGAATGGTCTTCACAGAGCACTGGTTTCCACCAGTGCTGCTTAGTTTCAGCCTCATGACTCTGTTTTAGTTAGCCTGGCAATCGCCAGCCTAAATTACTGAGATTATTGAAAGGACTGAGATTTAGTCTTCTTAACCATCTATTCCTTTTCTCGAAGGGGGAGGTGTACTTTACGTTTGCCCATTGGGCGCTACAGTCTATCATTGTGCGTACATACCTCAAAGGTAAATGTTGTAAAACAAAAGTTAAAATTTAGCAATTAGAACCATGAACATGAACATTTTGCCCATAGTTTTCAGGCTGTACAGAAGCACCAAGGCGGCATGGGAAATCCCAGGCTAGTTTTTACCTCTACAGTTTAACAAAAAATTAGTTGGATTCTACACAAGTCCTTTTATTTCTGGTGCTGTAGTGAAATAGAGCATAGACTGCACACATATTTTTTAAACTTAAGTGACCCTTACCCAGAAGGGTGCAAGAAAGAAAAAGAAAAGAAAAGTGTAAACGTTTCAGTCCCTCTGGACTTTTCTCAGTGCAAACCGGTTGTAACATTGGAGCCATCTTTCACAGAGTTCATCAGTCATCAAATAGTGGCCAATTAGCCACATACCATTCACAGACGAAGACCAGTTACAAGAAAACTAACTGCTATTTACAAACATAACGAAGCACATTGGATTACAAAAAAATGAACCAATTCTATGATGGTCGTTTTCTGGCCCGTCATGGAACTATAATCCTTCAACAAAATCCATCCAGTACCTTTTTGTGTAATCCTGCTAAATACATGTAGGCCTAACAAAATAATAGCCTATATCAAACTAACAAACTGTGTGTGTGTGTGTGTGTGTGTGTGTGTGTGTGTGGGTGTGTGTGTGTGTGTGTGTGTGTGTGTGTGTGTGTGTGTGTGTGTGTGTGTATGTGTGTGTGTGTGTGTGTGTGTAGCAGCAAAAATTGGGCTCTATGTGTATATTCACCCCCAGCCCCCAGCCATATGTATTTTCATAAATCGGACTGTGTGGTGGCCCCCGATATACATGGGGCCCTGGTGACTCAGTCACTTTAACCCCCTGGACGACACCCCTGTGTGTGTGTGTGTGTGTGTGTGTGTGTGTGTGTGTGTGTGTGTGTGTGTGTGTGTGTGTGTGTGTGTGTGTGTGTGTGTGTGTGTGTGTGTGTGTGTGTGTGTGTGTGTGTGTGTGTGGCTGTGAATAAAGGGTGGCATCATGGTTGTAGCCGTATAGCAAGGCTGTGCCCTCCTAGTGACACAACACTTTCACCGTTGCAACTAGTCAGGTCAAGAGCAATGCAAGTACTTTCTGAGTTCCCGAAAATATGGGAACTCCTCCCACTTTGTCGGTAAGCAAACAACCATAAGCAAACCAAGGGAGGCGAGTCAATCATGGCGTTTGTTATGCTCTTGGTCAGACCAAGTCTCGAAGAGATTTGAACGTCGATGATAATCAGGCTAGCCGTAGTTTCCCTGCCCTGCCCTGCCCTGCCGATGTGGCGAGTCCTCCATTGTAACAGAGCTCCAGCGGAGGGAACGCGGGCCACTCTCAGTAACCTACTGGGGACCGCAGGCCATTCAGGAGCGGAGCCTACTAGGGGGAAGCCTACTGTAATGCCTCCAGGTGTACTGTTACACAGGCACGGTGAGGAAGAATTGGATTGGTGACTTGCAAATGGACTCCTCTTACTTAGCAATTCTATAGCCCTGCCTGACATCAAACATGGTCTTTCCTGCAAGTCCAGTGGCTCTTATTTCAACCTCAAACCCATTGAGGTGTAGAGCTGGAAAAGAAAGCACCTTTACACTGCCGCTTTGTGTGCAGGGGTGGAAAAGTAACTAAATACTTTTACTCAATATTGTACTTGAGTAGCTTTTATGAATACTTTGTACTTTTTAAGTAATTTTTTAAATTAATACTTTTACTTGTACTTGAGTACATTTTGACCCAAGTACTTTACTCAATTACACTGGAACCTGGCCTGAGTACTGAGTAAAAAAAATTGACTGAGAGACAAAATGCCATGCACAATAATGCCACAATCCGCCGTAAATGAAAGATTGTGCAGGATGGCACACAGCATTTCCACTATTTTACTATCTTGTATCAATGTATTGGATGATGGCTGGTGCCAAGCAAGAGATAGAGGTTATGGAGGACGATATTCAAGAAAAATAAACATGACGTTCTCAAGAGGAAAGCTAATTAAAAGTAACTAAGTACTTTTACTCAAATTACATTTTAAGTGAAGTACTTTTTACTTTTACTTGAGTAGATTTTTAGATAGGTACTTTTACTTGTACTTGAGTAGAATTTAGGCAAAGTAAAGATACTTTTACTTGAGTACACATTTTCTGTACTCTTTCCACCTCTGTGTGTGTGTGTGTGTGTGTGTGTGTGTGTGTGTGTGTGCGTGTGCGTGTGCGTGTGCGTGTGCGTGTGTGTGTGTGTGTGTGTGTGTGTGTGTGTGTATGTAATGTGCTGGACCTAGAGTAATGCTACTGCCTAGGGTCACTCTGCAAACACCAATAGCTTACACATTCATGAAACAAAGAGATGGTGAGGAAGAGCAGGGGATGCACAATTGCATCTTCCTCAAGTTCCTAAAGTTGGACATGGACAGTACAATAATAACACTTCCAAATAAGGGGGCATATTTAACAGTAAAGTAGCTATAACCTAATACTTTAGTAAGGATTAATAATCATTACTTAACGCCACAGTAAACACATATTAATTGTTATTAATACATATGTTAAACATTAGTAAGCAGTTAGCTAACTATTAGATAACTATTACCTTGTGTTACAAGTTAATAACATAACATTACTTGTCTGTGTCACAATATTAGCCTATTTGAACGTATTATTCACATCCAGTGGCACCTTGGCTTAGTTGGCTAAGGTGCCGTACCATTATTTCAGGGAGAGGGATTCAAGTACGATTTGAGGCCATTTCTTGGTCCATCTCTCTATGTTACTGCTCTGAAACAAAGACATGAAAGCCCCAACAATTTGATAGCATATTCACAACCTTGCCTTGTCGCTTAGTTTTATGTTAAAATACGCACTATGTGAATGCTTCAGTGACTGCTGAAAGATGTGGAAGCGGTGGCGAGACTGAAAATTTGGACGGAGGCCAGCCCAGGAGGGGTCAACGAGAGGGGAACGTCTCCTTCTGAAGTTGGCCTTACCTGTGAATGGAGCTCAGTGCATTGGCAATCTTGTCTAGAGCCATTACTTCCAATCACCCCCACCCACACACTGTCTCTCTGAGAACAGTAGATGTGTGGTGCACTTCTCTCTCTCTCTCTCTCTCTCTCTCTCTCTCTCTCTCTCTCTCTCTCTCTCTCTCTCTCTCTCTCTCTCTCTCTCTCTCTCTCTCTCTCTCTCTCGCAGCTGCAGCCTCAGTCTTCCTTGAGTAAATCTGTCAGAGAACAGACTGCTCTGAGGGGACAGAGTGGGCTAAAAGCCCCAACGTCTAAACACAGCACTCCAGTGTTGCCAGATTCGGCTGTTTCCCGCCCAATTGGGCTGCTTGGGATGGCCGTGTGCGGGTAAAAAGGGCATTTAGCAGAAAAACCCGCCCAATTTTTGCCATTGAAATCAATAGAATTGGGTGGAATTTTGTGCTTCCAGGCGAGTTTTGAGCATTTTTTGGGCTGGAAATCATCAGCCTCATCTGGCAACCCTGCAGCTCTCTTTTCTTCTTCACGAGCATGCTGCTGCTGCTGCTGGTGAGCACATACAGTCAGGGCTCTAAACTGACATCAGCCAATCGGCCAAACACTGGTGAAATTTCAGTTTTGCTAGTAGAAAAGACCAACTTACTAGCCACTTTGACCCATAATTAGTAAGTGTGTGTTTGGCCAGTGAGATTAACATCTACTAGCTATTTTGGCTGGTGATTAAAAAGTGACTCTACAGCCCTGCAGACAGGAGGCCTATGCCCTTTAAAGTGATACTGTCCCATTTTTGGAAATAAGCTTATTTTACACCTTTCCTTGAGTTAAATAATAGGGTTTTACCATTCTCCTATACTTTCAACCGTTCTCTGACCAGCCGCCAGCTGGCCTCATAGGACTCAATGTTAACTGGAGGTAAAATTTGCATTGCCATACCCAGAGAACAGTTGAAAGTATAGAACGGTAAACCCCTATTTTTTAACTCAAGGGGTGTAAAATAAGCTTATCTCCAAAAATGGGACAGTATCACTTTAGTGCTCCTAGACCAAACACCAATCAAATTATAAATCTGCAGTTGCTTGTTAACATGGACCTGTTCCTTTTGCCATTTCCAACAACTCCACAAAATTGTATCAAAATCCTTTCAGAACTTTTTGAGTTATCCTGCAGACGGACAGACAGACAGACAGACAGACAGACAGACAGACAGACAGACGGTAGGCCTATTGATGATCGGCTGATATGACAATTGTGCCACAGGTCCACTCTTATTGGACGCATCATTGCTTGTTATGCTATTCCACTGCAGGGTCTAATATTTAGAGAGTTGGGTCTGTGATAAGGTTGCATGTTCAAATCCCATACCAGCAGGAAGGTTGTGGGTACAGTATCATCCTTGGCTGAAGTGCACCTAACCTCAGATACCTGAACAACTGTGAGTCACTATGGATAAAGGCATCTGCTACGTGTAATTTTGTGTAGTGTAATGTGAAACATCAGAATGACATTGCAAGCGCCGACTGCCTTGAGTGGAGCCACAAGTTGATGCCAGTTGTCCACTGGCTACGCTGTCTCTGCACACCATTAAGAAAATGGGCTGAGCTGGAAGTGTGTTTGCCAACAGAAATCCAGGTGTTAATCAGGGACGGACTAAGCTGCAAATGTAGGTTGAGTGGCCCCCTGTCTGTGGTCACGCCCTTTGGGGGGGTAAGGGTAAGGGCACCGCTAATGACGGGCAGAGGGGCGCAGTCAGGGTTGGGGTGGAGAGCAAAGTGCCGCCCGTCACTGCTCTTGGTGGTAGCCCCTACCGTGCAGGGCAGGAAAGATTAACACAGCTCAAAGGAAATCTCACAGCCGGATCATTAATCCCTTTTTAAATGGTCCCGAATTACCTTTAACGCTGGGGTTAAAGGCACCCCAGCAAAATGAGCAATCGTGTCCTGCCCTTTGCCGGGCGGCCAGTGACACCAACCTCCTGCTCAGTTAACTTATATCCGGAGTTACAACATGTCACGGAACATTTCACTTGGCTGTATCCAAATACTTTCATCCAAAGAGACACTTGTTTCAGTGCAGGGTATTGGTTATAGTCCCTGGAGCACAAAAGCTCAAAAGCTCTTCCCCTATGGATCTTATCTGATTTGAACCTACCTTTTTCAATTCCAAGACAAACTCCCTGACCATTAGGTCACAGCTACCCTTCTGCCCCACATATGCTGGAGTTTAGAGGGTTTGTCCCTAATAAATCTCCAGGAAAAAAGAACTACTCCATGGCAGGAAAGATGGACACAGCTGAGCTAGGCTTGTTTCGAGGGCATCAACTGCCGAAGTGAAACTGTAGAATTTCAGCCTTCTTTATCACTACAAAGGTTCCTCAACCAGATCTCTACATCATTTAAAACACACGGATCCCTAGGCTCCAAGCGGAGAGGAGAGGAGCACAGTGAGCAGGATTGGGATTAAGTGGGGCAGGAGAGAACATATCTTTTCAGCCTGCAATGAATTAGATGGAAAGATTTAGTGAGCTATGCCGAAGCCAGTAGGGTGGGTGTTGTGGCCTATTCATCTCAGCTGTCTGGTTGGCCAGTAGTCTCAGACAGCTATAATCTACATGAAAGCATGAATTCCTGGAAATCAAAGTCATGTTTCTTCTCAACATTTAATGTGAGATGTATTTTTTAATACTGCAGGCTGAGAACAAAATACAACCGGAATTTTGGACAAGAGACACAAATAATGGCATAGGCTGAACTCTGAACAACTGCTGGTTGAACAAATCAGCATACATATATTTCATGTCATTCACTGAAAAAAAAACATTTACAGAAATATTCTTCTGGTATTCCTTCATTCCCTTTACATGTTCAGTTCGTTCATTTTTCTCATGCTCTACTGTCGTTTAGTTGGCAAGGGGTTCGCAAGACCATGGATTCACATTCGAAATGTAGATGGAAACCCCAGGAAAGAATCCACAACTAGCAAAGGACTCTCAAAGGCACGAAACATGAGAAAACCAGACATGCCAACTGCTGCTGAGGCCGCCATTCCCTGGAACCACAGCTCCCCCTCCTGGACTCAAAGCACCTTTTCAAAACTACAGGACCAAAGCTGAAGGCGAGTATGTAAATTTAGTAGTTCATTTTTCAGACACTTTGAAAACAAATAAGTTAACACACTGACAATTTTTGCCGTTTTCTTTAACATACAACATTTCCACCCTAGATCGCCATGAGGTACATTTTACACAAACATTGTGTATTAAACAAACCAGCGAAATGGTCCGTGTGTGGGATTTTTTTTTTCAAAGTGCCTGATCAGTGACCCATGGCTTATCTCCTGAGCAACTGCCAGCTAAGATGTGCGGAAAAAAGTCACAAGTTTAACACAGTAGTTAACTTTGCAATATTTATGCTGCCAGAATGTTCTCTTTTCAGTTTCACAACTGAATCAGTGTGGTTTTGCATCCAAAGATATCTATAAAGATATCTATATCTATAACTATTGATTCAAAAATGGTGCTGGGAAAGAGCCACCTACTCATTTATGAAACGTGTAAATAACCAAGCCATGATGAAGACTTAGAAACTGAGGGTGGATGTACATAAGTCATGAAATAGATGAGATTTGTGAATGGGCAGCATAAACTCTGGAAATAAGCTACTTAAAAATACACACTCTACCTTTATTAAGCTTCACATATGACGTAGGTGTCAGACAACTAAATGAAAAGTGAAGGCAGCATCAATGAAAGAAATAGTGATTATTAGTCTCAAGGAATAACCATTCTGTTCAGTTCACTCTGGACTCACTTCTTGAAATTGTGCTCCTACCGTATATAAGGAGATGAATACTTGACCTACAGTATTTTAACCCCAGTCTGCCACCAATATCAGTTTACCACTAAACATGGTTATTTTTGTACCGATTGTACACTCACAGTAATATTTTACAGCATTTGGTTTCTATCTTCCATATATTTTTCTAAACATAAAAGTGTATTTTCAATGCAGCATTAACGAGCCTTCATTGTGGGAGTTAGCTGGATAGCTCTTTCAAAAAAAAAAAAAAACCCTGTCCCCACTGGAGACTGACCTACCAGCATAAGTGCTGAATGTAAGTGATAAATCCAGTACTCACACACTGAATTTCACCCAAGTTATTCCAATGCTGACACTTCAAATACTGTATACAGTATAAAAAAGCTTTTGTCATCAGTACTTCACTTTTTCTGTGTACACGTTTTCCTTCTTCTGTTGCAACTCACAATCAGTCGCCTGCATAAAGTGCTTACCGGTACAATCTGTCACTGTGTGTGTGTGTGTGTGTGTGTGTGTGTGTGTGTGTGTGTGTGTGTGTGTGTGTGTGTGTGTGTGTGTGTGTGTGTGTGTGTGTGTGTGTGTGTGTGTGTGTGTATGTACGTGTGTGCCTGTGTGTCTGTGTGTCTGTGTGTCTGTGTGTGTATAAAAAGCTGTTTAAGCCTTCCAGTCTGTGTGTGCACGTGCGGATGTGTATGTGTGCTTGTAAAAGCAACATGAATTAGCCCTTCCAGTCCCAGGGTATGCAGAGGTCCCCGTCCTGCATGACGGAGTAGAAGTGCGCTATGCGGAGGCGCAGACCCTGCAGCAGGGGGAAGCGCTCCTCCAGGAGCCGCCGGCAGCAGGGGATCATCTGGCCCATGGACACGCTGGGCTCCTTGGACAGCCCCGCCAGGGACAGGCTCCGCAAGCACTCCTCCACCACCTCCTCCTCATCAGCCTCCAGCCTAGAGAGCAACAGGCACGCACGCACGCATGCACACACACACGCACACACACACACACAGAAATGGCAACAGGAGATATAAAAATATCACACAAGCCTCCTGAACCACCTCCTCATCTGCCTCTAGACTCGAGAGCAACACACACACACACACACACACACACACACACACACACACATATACCACACAAGCTCCTGAACACACACACACACATCTGCCTCTAGACAGACACACACACACACACACACACACACACACACACAAATCTCTAGTACCAAGTGGACAACACATGAGGAAAAAAAACACAACTTCACAACAAAGGTCACATTACAGTATATTAATCAATAAAAAGCATCAATAAAAGTGATTATGGGCTGCAAACGTATTCATGAGGTTCTCTGCACAATACGGTACACCTCTAAACACTTTCAGCTCCTTCACTGCAAGCAGACAACTGACGTGTTCTGGTGAGGAAAGTGGATGAGACTTACTGGTCCCTTCGTCTCAGGCGCTGTCGAGCCTCATTAGCTTGTGTCTGGAGGAAGTTGCGGAGCTGGCTGGGGTCACACGCGGCCGGGATTATAAAGTGACCCATCTCGTGCAGACTAATGCTGGATCGCCCACTGAACACACAGGACAGAAAGGAGAAGAGTGTGCAGGGTGAACAAACAACACTGCCAGCATGAAAGCAAAGCATGTGGTGTTTGACATACAACATGTAAAAGACTATTTATTTTCACAAAAAATATTATATTATTGCATTATTGTAATTGTAGGTCGTTAGGATGATTATTTATCTCTAAAAGGTTGCATAGTGTTATATTTTCAGTGTACAGTTAAGCTTAAGCGGTTTGTATATACTATAACAGTAGCATTTCAGCACATTTAGATTTACTGTAGGATGAATCCCCATCCCTCTCCCACTACCTTTCCCACCTTCATCGTCACTATCCTCTCCAAATAAATGTTAAAATCCTCCAACACAAATAATAATAAATAATACTTTTTCAAATGTTTTGCCTGACCTCTCCAGGGTCATGCTGAGGCCCCGCAGGCTGCGGGGGTGCAGGGCGAGGCGGTGGGGCACCAGCCGCTTGTGGAAGTGGTTCAGGGTGCTGTAGCCACACATACATACAAATAACATGAGGAACAGAGATAAACAGGTAAAACAGAATCAATCAATCAAATATATAAACAAACAAACAAACCATAAATAAATGGATAAAAATGCAAACAAATCCTAAAAAAAACCAATAAGTCAGGAGCTAGTGTAGATACCTGTAGTGGTCCTCCAGGGGCAGCACAGGGCCCAGATGCTCCACGTGGATGACCTGCACCAGAGTGGTGAGTAGAAAAGATTTTTCAATGTATTGCCGCCATTGCACATGTAAGGACACTTACAGAGTAAACAAAAGTATAAAACATTAGGGTTGGAGCAGACCTCCCCCAAAAGGTATTTTTCTTAGTGCTGACTGATGACTAAATAATTAATAAAAGTGCTCTATGCCTAGCGCAGCCTTTTCCCTGGTTTCTAGGATAAAGAGTAACAAAATGCTGTCTTTTTGGATGGGTGTATGACTGCAACTAGCCAGGCCACACCCTCCTAGTGACACAACACCTTCGGCTTTGCTTCTAGTCAGGCCAAGAGCAATGTAAATATCGTTTTCTGATCTCCAGAAAAATTGGGAACTCCACCCACGTTGTTGGACACCACTCAACCAGTAGCAAACATTGGGAGGCGGGTGAACCACGCTGTTTGGAAAACATTAATTGTTATGCTCTTGGTCAGACCAAGTCTCGAAGAAAGTTGAAAGCCGATGATAATCAGGCTAGATGGCAACACTCTATCTGCAACCATAGGGTTCCTCCTGTGGTCTAGTAGCTGTATCTAGTCTTGCTTCTCATCTCCTGCTGCAGCATCTCTATTTCCTGGTTGCTGCTCTGTCGACACACGCCTAGTCAGAAAAAAATATCTGGTGCGCAACCTTGGGTACATTCCAATATGCTACCTTGCATTCCTCCACTTGTGCTTGTGGCCTCGCCCCGCCTTCTGGCCCCTCCTCCGTGAGGAAAACAAATTAGTTTCCCCACTGTCAGCCTAGCCAAAACAACTTTTTGGGGACTATTCTTCATTCACCATCCAGTTTGCAAATGAGAAAATGACTTTACAATTGAGCTTTAGCGAGATATTGAAATATAATGCTGTTGTCAGTGATATCATCATGACATATTACTTCCTGGTACGAGGCCACAAGCACAAGTGGAGGACGCAAGGTCGCATATTGGAACGCACCCCTTGTGTAGCATCAACTTTTTTGAGTTTACGCTGGAGGTTTTGACGCCATTTTGGGTCACATGAGGGTGCATGCCTGTTGACCATAAACTGGGCTTTAAGGCTACTGACCTGCACACCACCCAGCAGCAGGCTGATGCGTTCTTTCAGCCACTCAGTCTGCTGGTAAAGACTCCTGTAGCTCGGGAGCCTCTCAAAGACCTTAGATTAGATTAGATTAGATTAGATTAGATTAAACTTTATTTATCCCCAAGGGGAAATTCTTTTTCCAGTTTGCTCTGTAGATCAAAAAGAGAAGTAAAAAATATATATAAAAAAAAAATTAATAAAAAATAAATGAGGTGATCATGCAGAAAAGTCCAGGAGTTTCTCTTTGTCCTTAATGGACAAATTATAGAGTTGCATGGCTCTAGGGACAAATGATTTCCCCAGTCTGTCAGTCCTGAATTTCAGTGCTCTCAGCCTCCAGCTGAACACACTCTTTTGTTGGATGATTGTGTTGTAGAGTGGGTGCGCCTTTGGGTGCATGGAAGGACACACACATACACACATACACGCATACACGCACGCACATATGCAAACACACAGTGAGAATATGCAGAAGTCAGATACAAAACCTAGTTCACACTCAGTTTTGTTATAGCTTGAGAGTTGTCATTATGGTCTTAAAAGGTTATAGAGGGGCAGCAAGCATGACAACTGGTGGGGTTATATTAAAGGTGCACTGTATAATATTTTTAGCAGTTTATTTCCAGAATGCATGCTGCCCAATCCCAAATCCCATCAAATTCTAAATATTAATTATGACTGGGAAAATGTCACTTTTCCGACATGAAAAGTTGGATCTTCTCCATTGTCCGCCATTTTGGATTTCCAGGAATAGATATTTTTAGCTGCAAAACTTACTGTGCTTTGGTCATACTAGTAAATATTAGTTTATTACTCAGTAAATATTCATGAAAAGATCACATTTGGCAATAGTGAGGGTCTGTCTGCACTCTGCAGCCTTACCTTAGTCCAGTGGTGGTGGACGTCAGTGGTTCCCAACATCACGTGTCCTGAGGCGTTCATCCCTGACTGGTCACTGTACAGTATTGTGTGGCCTGGTTGGAACAACAGTGAAAAAGACCAATCAGAGAGGGGAAACTGCCCCCCTGGTTGGGAATCGCTGGCCTAGGCCTCATCTTTTAGAGACAGAAACTTTTCACATGCGCACATAGTACAGTCAAAAATACTGGATAAGAGCAAGATAACGCAAAACACGCCCACTCAATGCAAAAGCGTGTGCTCAAGTTGGGTCTCCTAAGTGGGCGTTGTCCCCTCCTTCTTCTTCTCTTTTTGAGGTGTTTGCACAAGACGTGCGCTACTGCCATCTACAGCACTAAGGGGACTTTTATTCTCAACCTCAGGACTCCGAAGGTCTCCTAACCGAAGGTCTCCTAAAGAGGCGTTCACCCGACATAAAGTGGATACCGGAAAAGAAACAAAATGACGCTTCTTGTTAGATCTACCTTCTTTGGTACAGTGTTTCTTTCATTCACAAGCACAGATACACTCTTTCAAAAATGCGCTGTGCAAGTTCAATGTAAATCATCAATGTACAGTCTTGATCTGAGATTAACAGAGCCTCAGAGAAAATACTAACCGAATGGTGAATAGAAACTGACTTTCTGTCAAATGTCCTTGTGGTCCATTCAGTTTGTGTTTAGCTACCATACACCATTTCACCTGACCCACCGGAGGGGGGGGGTTTGACTTTCATTTCATCGTCATTCATAAATCCATCCTTTACATTTGTTATATGACTTGGTAATGCCATGCATATATTTTGTCTCAATGCATGTTGCTAAATGGGACAATAAGTAGGTTAATAAGTATGATGGTGTGCAACATCAATACTTGATGATCGATTGGCTTGTCATAAGTCAGTGGGAGATATGGGGTAGGCTTGAGGAATGTCCCAGGCTGAATTTTAATCTAGCTCCCCTCAAGATGCAAACTTACAGTACTTCTTACTAGTTACATTGACCCTTCTTGCACTTTAATGTGTGTCTTGTTAAATGTCAGTCCTGTGTACTGTATGTCCATGTCTTTTGTATGGGATGGAGGGAAACACAATTTAAATTTGCTTGTCTGACCTGTGCATTCAGTATGAAGAAACTGACAATAAAGTAGACTTGACTTGACAGTGGCCGCATGTATAGAATGGTGCATTAGGCTAGCCAGGACACGCCCTCCTAGTGACACGACACCTTGCCTCTAGTCAGGCCAGGAGCAAGACAAATCGGGAGCTCCACCCAATTTTCTTGGGAAGCAATCAACTTTGAGCAGTTTCAACGGCCCTGGGTAGAGGCGTGTTCAAGGCAGTGACGTGGTTTAAGCGGAGATGTTGTCTTGGGACAAAGAAAATGTTTGGTTTAAACTTTGGCACAGCCTTTTCTGGCCTCGACCAGTAGCAAACCGAGGGAGGCGGGTTAACCAGGCCATTTGGGAAATGATATTCATTATCTTCTTGGTCACCTTGCTCATCTTGGTACAAGATTTGAAAATTGATGATAATCAGGCAAGCATTACCGCAGAAATACACCAGCGGCGATCTGAGCGAGTCGAGCGACGGAAGTAATTGACTTTGTATTGAGTCGAGAGACAAAGGCGATTCTGGAGACTAGAGCGATTTGCGCGACGAGCGCGACAATTTGAAGTTGAAATCTTTTCAACTTTCTATGACCCGGTTCGGCGACAAGCCGCGACAGCCAATGACTGTATTGACATACATCTGCCTGTACGGACATACTCTTGTCTCCTCAATCGCTTGTATCGCTTGCTGCTACACTTTGTCGCTTGAATGAATCGCATCGCCGCTGGTGTATTTCTGCGGTTACTAGTCATGTTTGCCTTGTTGCATGTTAGCTCACCCCTGAGGTTGTGGAGAGCCTCTGGACTCTGCAGGGCGAGGCGGCTCAGACTCTGGAGCTGGCTGCAGCGGTGGGCCATTCCCCAGGTACGCTGCCACCTGCAGAACAGAAAACACACATCACACTCACTAATGAGAACCTAAAAGACTCCTGCTTCTGACTATCTTTCTCAACAGGGGCTCTACAGCCCCCCAAGGGGCGTCGGGGAGCTCTGGGGGGGGTGTTGAAAAGGACACAGCTGAGAGGAGATGGTGCTTAGTTGCCATTGGGGGGAGCATTATTGCATTTTATTTATTAATACTAAGGTGGGTGTTGGCAGGCTTATGATGAGTTGAAGGAGGCATTGGGAGGGTTATGATGAGGTCCAGGGGCCGTTTATTTTTAAAAAAAACTTCAGAAACACTCTACGCTCTTTGGCTTGTACTGTAGCGAATGGTTTTGTCACCTGATGTCTGTGAGGCAGAGTTTCTCGCACAGTTCGGTCTTGAGCCTCTCCAGCTCATCTCTGCGCAGCTGACTCGCCTTCTGCTTCTGACTGGCTTCCGACTCGTTGGTCCTCAGCCACAGACTGAAGGGCACAGACAGACACACTTTTGAGATAGTGTGCACATGTTTGAACTCAACGGGACTTTTGTATTGCGTATGTATAGCCTAACAGTACTGCTAACATCAGCAGCCAGTCATTGACGAACAATGAAATCAATTTACTTTGTCAGTCCTCTAGTAACGCAGTGCGTACCTCAGACTAGGTTCAACTGTTTTGGCATGCTGAAGCTCCTCTTCTGGGTCTCTGAAGCCGGTGAAGCTGTAGTAGCTCTTGTCCCACTTGATGGGCCTGTAGAAGGGGGTTGCTCCCGCGGGGACCTCTGGGCCAGCGCTGGTCCTGCTGCGCCGGGCGCTGCTGGCCTTCAGACCCTGCATGTGCTCCATGGACAGACTGCAAGACTGCAGGACATCCAGCACCGTGCTGAGCACATCCTTTGTCTGCAGTGTGAAGCTCACTGTGCGAAACCCTTGGAAATATAATAATAATATCAACAATAGCAATAATAATAAACATAACAATAATGATGTGTTTCGTAATGTGTGTAAGTTATGGGGTTTCTTGTGTCTACTTTTTTCCGTGATTTTTGTGTCTGGCTTGGTTGATGATGCCGGTTTTCATTGTAAGGAATCGGGCATCATTTTGAAGCCTTAACACTATTTCACCAGTCAACACTCATTAATCAGGACATCAAGGAGGAATAATGGTACCTGAGGGTAGGAGCTCTTGTTCCATGTCTGTTTTTGCCTTGGTGTCCCGAACGTAAAAAGTAAGTTTTGTTGGTTTCACAGAACGAGCCCCGGGCTTTTGAAGATTTTCCAAGTAGCCGTTCAGTCTTTTCAATGAGTTTTCATTTACTTCCTAAAGTAAAATGGCAAGTAAACAATATTGCACTATTTCAAGACATTTACGTATAGGGTCATTTCATGTGAAATCAGACACTTTGGGACCCGACCGACCCGGATTTCAATCATACTTGGTGTGCCTTTTTAGTAGCATGGTAGCACCCCACAACTGCATTGGTTTGAATCTGACACTAATATTAAGGGAGAAACAGACTAGGAAAGGTTCACATGTGAGGGTAGGACACTATACATTCAGCCTTGAATATATCAGTCAGTGTTAGTCACAAAAAGATGCCTGTGGTATTGTTTGAAAGCTCTTTTCTGGCTCTACATATTACACAATCAGCGTGGAACACAACAACTCTCAGAATATGAATTATGATAAATTGAAAAATTAAAAATTGAATATCTAAAAAACCTATATTTTAAAATAGCCAGTTCCTTGTCCAAACGTAGCCGGCAATGTCATTAGCAACACCTCAAATGCTGGTGTTCGGTTCTTTATTCATTTCAGAGAGAATTTGACTCACAAATATGGCATCATACAGACCACTTACTAATAATATGGTAATACCATAGTAGCATCACATGACAAAACAAAAACAAAAAAAAAATGGTCAGTTTCCATGGTCCCAGGTTTCAGAAACTAAGGCAGATGTCCATTTATACACACCAAATGATGATATGTGAATGTTTGAACATTCCTTCTCTGTGTACCTGTGTCATCTTCCCTTTACCGTACTTTAAAGAGATAATCAATGGCTACACTCTCATTTTGTACTCTACCAGTGCATTTGAAGCAGCAGCTGTGTCTTTTGTAGATAATGTATAAGTACGTCCCGTTGCAGTTACAGGTTCCACTACCAGAAGCACATCCTGATGATCCATGACAAGTCTATCTGGTCTGAAGGGAAAAGTGAAGGATGGAGATGGTCCATGAGGATGCAGGAAGTTCAGTTTCACCTCTCCAGTGCTCAGCATACATTCCTCAACACATGCTAGCCACCAGTTGCCATCATATACAGCTACAACATACCCTTTGATGCTTGAAAATGTAACACATTTCTTTACTGAGCTCACTCTTTCAAATCTGCCTTCTCTGAATGCTGAAAATGGCCTAACTTCCACTGTGTCCATTGACAATGGGCAGAAGCTGTGTAGTTTTTGAGTACCTGGAATAGTTCTTGCAGATTCCAACCTTTTCAACAAGGTTCTCATGCTTCATGATGGTACATCTCTGTTGTGGCAAACTGGCAATGGATGTTCTTGAGAGAGATGCACCATCATGAAGCTGAGAACCTGTTGAAGAGGTTTGAATCGGCAAGAACTATTCCAGGTACTCAAAAACTACACAGCTTCTGCCCATTGTCAATTGACATTAGGCCATTTTCCGCATTCAGAGAAGGAGTTGAAAGAGTGAGCTCAGTAAAGGAATGTGTTACATTTTCAAGCATCAAAGGGTATGTTGTAGCTGTATATGATGGCAACTGGTGGCTAGCATGTGTTGAGGAATGTATGCTGAGCACTGGAGAGGTGAAACTGAACTTCCTGCATCCTCATGGACCATCTCCATCCTTCACTTTTCCCTTCAGACCAGATAGACTTGTCATGGATCATCAGGATGTGCTTCTGGTAGTGGAACCTGTAACTGCAACGGGACGTACTTTATACATTATCTACAAAAGACACAGTTGCTGCTTCAAATGCACTGGTAGAGTACAAAATGAGAGTGTAGCCATTGATTATCTCTTTAAAGTACGGTAAAGGGAAGATGACACAGGTACACAGAGAAGGAATGTTCAAACATTCACATATCATCATTTGGTGTGTATAAATGGACATCTGCCTTAGTTTCTGAAACCTGGGACCATGGAAACTGACCATTTTTGTTTTGTTTTTGTTTTGTCATGTGATGTTACTATGGTATTACCATATTATTAGTAAGTGGTCTGTATGATGCCATATTTGTGAGTCAAATTCTCTCTGAAATGAATAAAGAACCGAACACCAGCATTTGAGGTGTTGCTAATGACATTGCCGGCTACGTTTGGACAAGGAACTGGCCATTTTAAAATATAGTTTTTTTAGATATTCAATTTTTAATTTTTCAATTTATCATAATTCATATTCTGAGAGTTGTTGTATTCCAAGCTGATTGTGTAATATGTAGAGCTAGAAAAGAGCTTTCAAACAATACCACAGGCATCTTTTTGTGACTAACACTGACTGATATATTCAAGGCTGAATGTATAGTGTCCTACCCTAAAATGTGAACCTTTCCTAGTCTGTTTCTCCCTTAATATTAGTGTCAGATTCAAACCAATGCAGTTCTGGGGTGCTACCTTGCTACTAAAAAGGCACACCAAGTATGATTGAAATCCGGATCGGTCGGGTCCCAAAGCGTCTGATTTCACGTGAAATGACCCTATAGAGGCAACTACCATTATACTCACCCTCTCCCGAGGATGCTGACCAAAGAAGTCTGGATGTACAGCAAAGTAGAAGGGCCGCAAAGCATTAATGGCCTCTGCACCCGAGAGATGTCTCTTCTGCATTAGAACTGCAGCAGCACATTTGTGTTGCAACCTTCAAATACAAAACAGAGTCAAAAACAGAGAAAATCAAGTGTAGCCTAATATCGCACCATAGGCCTAAATGATGATCTATTATTATTATTATTATTATTATTATTATTATTATTATTATTATTATAACTGCTATTATGGCATAATGAGTAGAAATGGGTGGTGGTGGTGGTAAAACAGCACATGAAAAGTATAACATATGTGAACGGACAGCAGAAATTCAAATGTATTGAAAAATGACATAATCTACCTTCCATTAACCCCTTAAGACGTGGCTTTATACATTTGTTGTTACCAGTATGGTAATGACCAAGTTGTGGTGCATTACTAAAGGGCCTGTGTTGTGTCATAGTATTGTAACGCTATATTTCAATGACTACAGCGTGCCACTGGAGGTACGGCGCGCATTAAGGGGCTAGGGAGCTTCATCAGTTTCTAGTGATGATAGGAAGGCTAGGGGGAGTTACAGTAGGCCCTATCTCTAGACTACAGCCCTCTCTACACAATACAGGAGTCACATTTCAAGATGTGAACTGTGAAAGTCGTGGTCACACGTTGCTCTGACAGTGAAGAGCAGGTACACGTCAATGTCTCACTTTAAACATGTAACCACCATGTAATAACTTCGGGTCTGTAGCCCAACTCCTTTGTCAGGTGGAGAGGAGCTGGTCTGAGTCACTTCTAATATCGACTAAAACTATCGAAGCTCCTGAATTGAGAAACAAAACATGCAAGCTCCAAACTGTCAAATTTAGGTAGCCTAAGGTGCCCAGCAGGAAGAGTCATGTTGATATTGATTTTTGACTGAAATTGTTGAATTCCCTAATAGGCCTACTTGATTATTGGATGGAGCTCAATAAAATCTTGGGCTTGGCATGGGAGGTATTTGGGAAGGGACACGAATCAGGTGGATATCATAATGTATTGCCAGGGGGAACACAAAAATGGGATCTAACATAGGGCATTTATGAATATGAACATGACGGGCTCCGTAACAAACATCCACTAATGCCTGACCCACTCGGTAAAGAATAACTATTCATAGGCCACAGGCGTTGCCTACCTTGCGGCGCAACGTAGCATGGAAGTCACCGACATTACGCACGGCAGTTTTGTTCAGCACTAGCGTGCCATCCACAGGTGCATTAAACCGCTGTGTAAAAATACTGATCCAGTGTCAGCGTAATCAACTGTTCGAGTAATAGGTTCCATGGGATAGGGCTAGTTCTACGCGTAAAGTGGACTGGCAGAAAGTTCAAGACCGAACCAGTCGGAAAATAGGTCACCGTTACATGCCCATGTCACGCACGTATTTTCAAGATCACTGAGCTTGGGATACTGTAGCCTATGCTAATAGCTGTGACATTGCTGTCCTTCAGCCACAATAACGTTTAATGTTATTAACTAAATTATGAAGCAATGTAGACATACAGTTCAAAAATGGGTGATGTCCCAAACAGTAGCGTTTAGAACAATGTAGCAGCGATTCTGCCAGGTCTGGCTGGCTAACCACGTAGCCTCAGATATTTCAAATCTTAAGCTGGTGAAAGATGATGGCTTCCCACGTAAACAAACCACAAAAACATATCAACCTATACCAGTAGGCTAAATGATATTGTAGCTTATGTGGCACTTAAAAAAAGATAGCTGTATATTGTTTTAGAATCAGAACATAAAGTTTCGACCTCAAACACTAATACAACATTACTACTACAAACGCCTGCCGCTTCACAACATTTCCATGCGATGTATCCTTATCGAACCACCAGTCTAGACTAGAGCAATGGATAACCAATGCAATTGATGGTTAGACCGGAAGAGGATTCCGCTGGACGTCTGGGGCCATCTGCTGACAAGTTAGAGAATAACAGAATAACCAGTGTTAGGCAAGTTACTCACAGACTGTAGCCTGCATGTTACTATCATTTCAAAGTAAACCCTTAGGCCTACATTACAAAAGACTTATTAGGCCCACTGAATTAAACATGTACGGTGTTAGCCTTTACTTTAGTAGGCTAATACCAAAATAATTGGAAATATGGATTGGTCTATCATCACACTCAATTCACTCAGCGGGTGCTGCACTGCTTCACTTAATGGTGAAACTTAACATAGGCTATGGTGCATGTATAGCCTACATTTGTTGTAGTAGTGCAAGGTATGCTAAAAATGAGAGATTGATGTTGTGTGGATGGCCATGGTCATACAGTAGGCCTAGGCCCTACATGATAGGCTACTGTAGGCCTATTATGTCTGTGACTGCTACCCCATTAGGTGACCATGTATTGTGTGTGTGAGCAGCATGGCATAAGGCAATAGTTTATACCACTTCAATGCCTCACATTACTGCATTAATGCAACAGCTGTAACCTACCACTGACCTTCAAAGGGTGTGATGGGTGCTACACAGCTGTTGTCAATCGATTTCCCAAGACATCTAATCCAATTTAGTAATTTCTCAAAACAATTTGTGCAACAACCAAACACAGTGCATTAGCCTACATTACTGTCAACTGAGGCTGACAGACCACCCTCCTAAAAAATAAAACAAAAATACCACAAAAAAGAAGAGTGATGCGAACACAAAGTAGTTAGTCATACAAAGTAATGCAACTAGAAAGTAGTTAAATGCACAATTTTAATTAATTAATTAATTTTAAGCTGAAAAGCAATGTAGGTAGCCTAGCCTAATCGAAAGATGCCACTGCCATTGACTCATGTTGTTCACAGAATTGCGAACTGCCTTTTCCACGAGTAAAAGTGACAATGTTGTTGAATAAGTCATTTTGAGAATTTTAAAGGGGTATGCCACTATTTTGGGGCTTAATACAGTTAAAATCGTTGGCTGGGGTTTATAAAGGTGGTAAAGTGTCTTATTTTTCATGTAAGCCGTTGTCTTATTTTAAGACAAGTTAAAAGAGGGAGCATGTCGCTAAGCTAGTGAAAGTCAATGGATCCGTGTAGCATGTAGCAATGCTACATGGATGCATTGACTTTCACTAGCTTAGCGACATATTCCCTCTTTTAACTTGTCTTAAAGCAAGACAACGGCTCACATGAAAAATAAGACACTTTACCACCTTTATAAACCCCAGCCAACGATTTTAACTGTATTAAGCCCCAAAATAGTGGCATACCCCTTTAATTAGCATTAGGCATAGACTTTTGTGACGTGAAATTTCCTATTATTCATTTTTTTTTGCAATTATTGGGTAGCGTAGTAGGCTAAAGAAGACTAAATAAAAGGATCAAATAAGATAAAAAAAAAGACCTGACAGTTGAAGCAGATGCTTACTAACGAGTTGTTTGTGAGACAGTTGAGCTGTTTGGTGTTCGTTGGCTGCTGGCTTTAACCCCTTCCTAGCAGCTGTGCTCGGGTGTGTTGGTTGCTGGGGCGGCAACAGTGCTGAGTGAAAGGTGCCGAATGCGTAAAATGCTTACTGGCGAGTTGTTTGTGAGGCAGTTGAGCTGTTTGGTGTTAGTGAAGTCCTTTATAGAGAAGCACATCTGCAGGTTGTTGAAATACTCTGCTACCAGGGTCTTGACACAGGTGGGCATGTGAAAGAAGTCCATGGCGTAGTTGATCAGTTGGTGCGGGACTGATCCATAGGCCTACGCGTTGGCAAGGTCAAGCCAGATGACGTGCAGGTCAGTCTTCTCCCGCTTTTCCTTCTGAATCTGGTCCCAGATCATTGTGGAATGCTCTACGCATCCAGGGAATCCTGGCACCCCTGCTTTCTGACAGTTGGTATCAATATAGCCATTCTCAAGCAGGTAGCGGGTCATTCTTCTGGCTAGAACTGAGAAGATTTTCCCTTCCACTTTTAGTAGGGCGATGTTACGGAACTGGCTGATGTCCTTGGAGTTAATTTCCTTGGGGATGAAGACTGCTACCGCTCTTTGCCACTCAGATGGAATGATTTGCTTCTTCCAGGCAATTCTCATTAGGTACCATAGCAGCTCTAGTACCTTGGGGCAGTTCTTATAGAGCTTGTAGGGGACTCCATTGGGACCTGGTGCAGAAGAGGACCTCGCCTTCTCCACGACTTGCCTGACCTCGCTGAGCGTGGGAGGTTTAACTCAGCTGTTGGCTGTGCAGGCTGGGGTACATATCCTGGTGCTCCAAGGGGGACGCTCCTTTGCGAATCGCTGTACTGTTCCCTGACGTGCTGCTCCAACTGCTCCCTGGTGGTTTCAAGCTTGCCAGTCTTCTTCTCTTCCAGCAGCTGTCTGGCATGCTTGAAGGGATCCTTGAAGAAACTGGCTCACTCTCTTTCCTTCCACCTGTTGCGCTTCCGAATGCGTTCGGCTCTGCAAAGTCCAGCTAGTCTTTTCCTGACCTCCTCCCACAAGGCTTTGAGCCCCTCTTTCTCCACTAGGCTGCCTTTCTCCAGTTCTTGCGGAGTTGCCGCCGCTTTTGCAAGTTGGAGGATTTCCTTCTCTCTCCTCCCCTTCTCTCTTAGGGTGGTCCTCTGTCTGGGGACAACCTCGCCAAACCTGTCCTTGCACGTCTGATATATAATGTCCCCAATCAGACTAAGCTTAGTCTCTGCCCCTCCATGCAGTGATCCCTCTAGGGTCTTGATCAGGTCTGCATCCAGTGCTCGCCATGCCTCTGCTTCACTTGACTTTGGCCACTTAATCTTATTTTTATAATCCATTTATAATCTTATTTCTTCTTGCTGGTTTACTGGACTCTGGGTTTGGCTCTGTTCGGTGTGAGGAGGTGAGGACTGGGTCTTCATGCTCACGTGAGGGCACATTCTCCACCAGTGGGACTTCTTCCTCTGTCGCTCTCATGCCTCCAGCAACGTTGGGTCCATTGGCACTGTGGCTTTTGTCCTGGCTTTTGGTCCCTATTGTCTCACCTGCTGTCGCAGTGCAAGGTTGCTGTTGGCCCTTTTGGCCACACTTCGCTCTCCCCTGGTGGATCCGGACGCCTCTAAACGTGGTCACTTTCTCCCATCCACATTCACACCTTCGGAGGATCTTCTCCTCGTTTCCTGGAGCTCTGGTATTCTCGAAATCCGTTGCCATTGCCGTCATCACCGTGTAGTCCGTCCTGTTGGGCCCATCTTCCATCCCACCTCTCGGAGGGCCCACAGGCTGTTGCTTCTCACACGTACAGGTAATGTGAGGTAGTGATGCTATATGCAAGGCGCAAAAGAGTAAAGTGTAAGTGGCATGGTGAAAGAAATGTTAATGGAATGTTCTCCAGTGCCCTTAAAATCTTCATGTAATTTTGTTCAATGTGTTGATGAGTATGATGGCTTGTGGAAAGAAGCTGTTTCCCAGTCTGCTTGTGTGACACCGAAAGCTGCAGTGGCTCTTTCCTGACGATAGTAGGGAGAACAGTTTGTGTGCTGTTTTATTTGATGATGTTCATTGCTCTCTTGGAACAATGTGAAGTGTAAAGGTCCTGAATGGCTGGCAGGGGTGATCTGATAATCTTTTCTGTGGTCCTCACCACCCTCTGTAGTGCCTTCTTTTCTGCAGCTAGACAGCTGCCACCTGTACAGATCAAATAAATCTACAGAGGATGCAGAGAGAGAGAGAGAGAGAGTGTGTGTGTGTGTGTGTGTGTGTGTGTGCGTGCGTGCGTGCGTGCGTGCGTGCGTGCGTGTGTGTGTGTGCGTGTGTGTGTTTTAGTCACAAAGCTACTCCTCAGCTTCTCCAGTGAAAGGAGCCAGTCTTTCGAACTAGCTCTTTAAAACAAATGAGTCTCAAAGATCCGGATCCCCTCAAAGAGCCATAAACCCCATCCCCATCGTCTCCATAATCACCATCATCATCCATACATATAGACCTAGACGTTGTGTTGACCTTGTCTATTGGAACGAATGGCTTAATTTTGAATGCTGCCACCTTTGTATGTGGATATACTGCTTGCATAGAGATTGATTGTTGACAAGGCAATGTGTAAGTCATCCTGCAGGTGGTGGTACAACATCTATCTACCTACCACTACCCTAGCTGTCATGACTACAAAGCTCCTTTCTACCGTATATTAGGTCGGCCCTGGCCTGGCCTTACTATACCCTCATACTGCCATGGTCACCCTCCTGTAGGTCTACCAAATGATTTCTCAGAGGTGGGATTCAATAGCATATACAGTACGTGCATGGTGATATACGGTATATGGTGATACTCATTCAAAAGCATATACCCATCAGTCCATTATACATTTGCTGCTAAAGAATGGTAATGTCCAAGTCATAGTGTATTACTAAAGGCCATGTGTTATGTCATATTGTGTAGTATTATGGTAGGTACATTTCCATTGGTGAAACAACATGCATTATGGGACTACACTGAATTGCCTCCAAAGTTATTTGAAGTTATTTTCTTTTCAAATAGCTTTGGAGAAATATGTACCTTGAACCAAAGAGCACCCATCAGTATATTTTTTCAATCTTTCTAAACGGACTGAGCATGCCTCTGACTTGCAAAAACGGAATTGCTTCCGTTTGATTCTCACTCACTTACGCCTTTATGTTAGTATGTTGGTGTATGTAGTTTGAAAGTTTATGACATTTTCAGCAGTGTCACAACAAGGATGGACAGGCTCAGGCTAGCTCACCTGGCAACACTATTGTCAAATTTGCAGACCATGGTGGTGAGGGGGTTATCAGCAGTGGTGTAGTCTACTTTTTTATGGTGGGTATACTGTATATTTGAGCATTTTTGAAGTGGGTATACTGTATATATTTCTGCTATTCAAAACAATGGATCAATGAATTTTAAGTGGGTATAGGCCTACTGAAATCCCTGAAATTAAGAAGTGGGTATACTCCGTATACCCGCGTTCTTCGTAGACTACACCACTGGTTATCAGAGGATGTGCCAAGATACGAGAGCAAAGACTGGTCTTGAGGGTACTCAGAAAAATCTCCCTCAGGTGAACAAAACTGCAACATTTAGTAATTAGAGAGTCAATAGTGTGTGATTTGTGCAGTGATCCTGGTGTATGAGTAATTGTACGAGTATGAGTAATTAACATTGGTACTTGAAGTGTCTTTTGTCTTTCTTTTTACAGTATCAGTCAGACTCTTTTGTCCATATTCATCAATTTATTTATTACATTATGTAACATGTGCCGGTACAGAAGATTGAAGTTGTGTTTGATCAGACTCCAATGTGCAGTTAAAAGTAAATATACAGACATTACCCACTGATTTCCCTATTTGCATTTTTGTGAGGACCTTCCATTGACTCCCATTTTAACAAAACTAGTGAATGCTAAAATCGTGCCCTGACTAAAACAATCCCTGACCCTAACCTGTCAAGTAAGTTAATGTTTTGGTAATTTTAGTTTTTTGACCAACAACAAAACAATGAAAACATGTGAAATGGCTGTGAGGACTGATCAAAATGTCCTCACTAAATGTCCTCACAGCAAAGGTGAAATGTCAAGTTGTAGTCTTCTCAATGCTGGTTTAACTGGTACACACAAAAACACACACACACACACACACACACACACACACACACACACACACACACACACACACACACACACACACACACACACACACACACACACACACACACACACACACACACACACACACACACACACACACACACACACACACAGTGCAAGTACAATGCACATAAACATACGTACAGGTAATACAGGCAAGGAGTACTATAAGCTAGCTTTCTGTGGAAGCTGTTGAAAGTAAGCTGAGAATATAAAGGGTGCAATATGTAATTTGTCTGTTTTCTTCTGCCTCTTACCAAGATCCATTATCTCCTTCTTTTTCTTTGTCCATTAGGAGTGTATGTGGGGAGTCTTCAATCAAGCCATCTCCAGGCACTGTTGAGTATGCAGTCCATTGATTGCAGCTTCTTAAAGGCTACGTTATCTATCCATGAGACATCCTCTAAAATACTTCACTTACCTGCTGTAGACACACTGATGCAATATTCATTGGAAATAGCATATTCCCATAATAAGGACTATGCCAAACACACGTCTCTTGATGTTATTGGATTATGCTGACAACATGGGCGTTTTCACATGGGGAAACTGACAGTAACATACCATACCACTCCTAAATTCCACCAAGTCTCCCCACATTTGGGCTTGCATGCCCACGGGGACCCCGGTTCGAGTCCGACCGGAGTCATTTCCCGATCCTCCCCTGTCTCTGTCCCATTCGCTTCCTGTCACCATCTTCAACTTTCCTGTCAAATAAAGGTATAAAAGCCCCTAAAAAATGTTAAAAAAAAAATAAAAATCCACCAAGTCAAGACCAATTGTATACGTAACACGAGTTCAAAGTCAGCAGTAATCATTTTAACACCATTTTTAATTACAATTCAACATAATATAATTCCAACCATCTGAAAGACACACCTGATATGATCATAAAAGATTGTTTAAGTAAGTGCTGTTGTCCCATGTACCAACTTAATTCACAGGCAGTTTTATTAAATTAATAGATATTTCATGCCACTAAATTTCATACACATACAATGTTTGTTTCTCATTTGTACAGCATGTCTGAGAAAAATGTATACACAATTTAGATCATTATAAAGTAGGTGTTAAAGGACAAGTTCATTATTTTGAACATTAAGCGCCTTCTCTTTTGCAATGTTTTAGAGTCCCCCTCACCGTTTATTTTATATTTGCTGCTATCTACATATGCTATTTGGCTGATTTGGATTTTGTCTTATTCAGCGTTAGAATGGACATCTATGGGCATGTCCAAATCTGATCTTAAAACCACCCTAAACATTTGTTTTCAAGAATGTGGAACTCACCAAGAGTTCAGGGGTATTCATCACCGGTATTCCACAAACATTTAGTAGTGAAACATGGCTTCTGTTGTGTTTTATATAGCATTTTGTAAATAGGCCTACTTTTTCCCCCTTTCATTCACTAAATGGCAAGTGAAACATAACAGAAGCCATATTTTGCCTTGAAACGTGTTAGGAGTAGTGAACACCCCTAACCACTTGAGTGAGTTGCATACTTTTAAAAACTAATGTTTAGGGTGTTTTTTAAGAACATAATTGGACATACTCATAGACGGTCATTGTAAAGGCAATTGAGACTAAATCCAAATTAGGCAAATAACGGAGACAGCCGCGAACATGAAACGATTAGGGGGACATTGCAGACAATTCAGAAAAGGGGCTTCATGTTCAAAATAGTGCACTTGTCCTTTAATATGATAGAATGTACAGTTTTTATTTTATTACCTTGTCACTACCTGTTTTCAAATTTCAAACTTTCAAACAGTGCATTACCCAAAAATAAAATGGGCCTACGCAGTCGTCTCCGACTGATAAAGGCATATTCTCCGAAACACGATGCTTCCCACCGATCATTCCCACCACTCCTGTCCACCTAATAAATGTATGCAGAATATTAAATATATAATGTACATAGATCAGTGCTGTGCATATGCTTAAAACCAAACGACTATTGTGAAAACAAAGCTAAAACATTTTGGGGTACCCATCCACCCGGTCAGAAATTATGGGCCAAACAAAATTTGTCCATCTTGAATTCAGCCATCTTGAAAGTGTTGGCCTCCAAATTCTAATCAGTCCATGAACCTACCCTAGAGCATTAACACACCGAATCTGGGACAAATCCATCCATCTGTTTAAAAGGTGTCACGTTGGTGGCGGTGGCGCACAAGGCATGTAAGCTCCCCATCCCTGTAAATAATCCTACACAGTAAAAAATGTGTTTTCTTACACAGTAAAAATGCAGTGTTCATTCAACACTGTTCTGACCTTATTTATTTTTGGGTGACACACTGAATATCGTCTACCTTTTATCCAGCCTAATAATAATAGCTCTGTAAACTTCAAATCAAATTATGCAGTGTTGTGGTTGCTCCATCCATACATGATTCCGTTGCCTTGTCGGACAGTGACAATGCACATCTTTTGATTCTTGTTGAGTCTTGTTTGGAATCGGTTGGATGTGGTGAAGTGAGGCCCTGGGGGTTGGATGTGGTGAGGTGAGGCCCTGGTGTTGGGAAGAAGCCGTGCCTGACACCGTCTCGGCCTGATTCACAACACCAGCTGTCCCACGCCACCAAGACAGAGAGGACACACAGAGAGGCAGGGCCATCCTTCACATCCTCCCTCCATCCTCTGTGACTGGTGATGACCAACTGCAAGTAAAACAGACAGAGCACAACTTTAGGTTAAAAATGTTTTCATTCATTTTTGTTCATTCAATTGTTAATTGTAACAATATTCATATGGTCAGTGGCACAACGTGTTAGGGCCCCCACATTGCCATGCCATGGGGGCCCACGGCCCAGGATTGAGTCCGGCCTGGGTCAGGTTCTAACCCCCACTCACTTCCTGAATTTAGCTATAATGGAGGAGAGGATTTTTTTTCAACATGTTGTCTGCTTCTGCTTAAACCAGTTGTGGGATTGCCACTGTATTCCTTCTTGAAATTCCAGTAATTGTTATCAATGCAGACTCACACCACTGACTTGTCAGTACCTGAAGACACTTTTTTTTTCATCAGCCCTTTCCGAGATCCAGGCCAGCTACAGTAACTGGGGGCATGGTGTATTTAGTGCTCGAAACCTCTTAACACACTTCAAACATTATTCCAAAAGTTATTGCTGTGTTTGGTGTCTGCTGATGTCTGCATAACACAATCTCTCTCTCACACATAATTTCTCTCTCTCTCACACACACACGCACGCACGCACGCACGCACGCACGCACACACACACACACACACACACACACACACACACACACACACACACACACACACACCACACACAGCTTATCCCCCTGTGTTGAAAGAAAGTCACAAGCAAATAATGTCTGGTGGTCCCAAGCATCTCGTAATCCTCTGTACAGCCGTTCTCCTGCTCGTTTCCTGTTGCTTGTAATTCCAACAAAGCTCACATCAAGCACTTTCAATTAGACCAGCGGGGGGGGTGGTGGTGGGCGGAGCCACTTGGAAATCTGCCAGTGTCCTTCAGACCAAGAATGTCACCACACTTAATTGGCACGAGCACACAGCTCTGCATGGCAAGACCAGAGAAGACGGAGAGCAAGAGAAGAGAAAAGCACCGCAGGCAGGCAGGCACGTGTCGCCATAAGCATGGCCTCTGCCTGCCTGGCTGTCCCTGCCCCTCTATTTAAACGCCTGTCAGGGACAACAATAGTAGCCGATGCCATGTTGTTATTAGCTACACGACAACCTGTCCTTCCAATCCATTATAACACACTAAAGAATCGTGACAAGTTCAAGCCATTTCATCAGTATAAAAATAGAGTTCCAAGGAATGTTTTCTTTGTGCTCGTCATAAATCAAGGAGTTACGTTTAGTTTTTGGGTGCTATAAGTGAATAATCCTTGATTGCTTAGCTTGGCAAGGCTGCCCATCTTGACAGAACATGGTCACCTCATCAGGGCCCCCATGTGGAGGATGCCTATATTACGATGTCTGGGAAGAGGCAGAGCATGCCTCTGCGACACGTCTGTGGCTTTATTTTACATCTACAAATTCGAGATTCAAGATTACTTGTTTCATTATAGATAATATATATATAATAGTATAATATATTATAATAATAAAGTATAAATAGTGTAATAGTGTAACATTATTTGTGTTTTGTCTCCTCAATAAATCAATAAATGAAAGGGTGTGTGTGTGTGTGTGTGTGTGTGTGTGTGTGTGTGTGTGTGTGTGTGTGTGTGTGTGTGTGTGTGTGTGTGTGTGTGTGTGTGTGTGTGTGTGTGTGTGTGTGTGTGTGTGTGTGTGTGTGTGTGTGTGGGTGTGTAATAAAGGGGGAAAAGGTGCCTTGGTTGTCCTCAGCATGAGTTCAGCAATCTAATTGCCTGGTGAGAGTCTGGTGGTGTGAGCTTTCAAACTTCTATACCGTATTATATTCTACACTACATTCTAGGCCTACATAAGCATTTGAATCGATCAAAATAATTTTCTTTATTATTTATACCTATCAAGGTTCGCATTTGTTGTGCAAGGTGACAAAACCTTTGCCATATCCTTCTAAAAAACAAGTTAGGCCTATATAAGTCATATAATTATATATTTAGGTATGCCAGATATTTCAGCTGTCTGTTCGGTTGTGTCCTATTTTAATATAGGCCTATCATATATTTGGCATGAAATCTCACAGCTGAAGAAAAGTGAAACCTTTACAGTGACCAGAGTGGGGCACACAGAGAGATGGATGTTCCTTGGCATTCATAAATATAGGTAGATAGAAATGTTGACAAAGGCCTTGCTATAGAAAACCAATGCAGAGAAAGGTTTCAAAGCTGATTTCACAAAATGAAACCATCAGTACGCTGCTATTGTCAATACTTGTAGTTTCACATATGAAGAATTCAGATGCAAAACCCCTGAAGTGCATTTTACTTGTTTTTTGATTGATTGATTCTTGATTGATTTTCTATGAGAAAAATACTTTTTTTGTTATGGCTTTTAGAGGGTTTTGCATCGAAACCTCTTCATACTCGCGACAAAAGAGACAAAAGTGACCGAGCGGCTCAAGCATCAGTTTGTAGTTAAACCTCAACCAATATAATGCCAACGAGCTATGATGCGGCTCGACGACAGTCGCACAACCAATTGGAATATCGGAATTGCTAACTACATTAGCTACTTTACTGTTTTCAATGCATTTTCCCATTGACAACTACCGAAGTTGCTAACAGGCTAACAACTTCTCTTTTGAGAAACTCACCCCTGGTGTGTTCACACAGGGTCAGAAGTGGAAGGCTGACAGAAGATAATTGAGCTCTGTGGACTGCTGACCCACCGGCAGGTGACAGGTGATGGCTCCTGTTTATTGTGGATGCACAGCTCTGCTAGATGCTTGCCTGGCAGCTGCTGGACATTAATGGCTGTGCAGTGTAATTAAAGCTTTCACTGAAATTACCCTCCCAGTCCACAGCAATGCACATTCGCTCCCCTGAGGCGCTGAGGTGGTTGGCTGGGCTGCACCCCTCCATGTCAGAGAGCCTCCAGCCAGAGGCCCAGTGGGCAAACATTTTGTGCTGATGGACAGACGTGCCCCGCCAGGCCAGGTCCATCCCTTATCCCCGTGCAGCCCCTTCCAGACAGCTGTGCTTAGCCAGCAGAACGTCTCTGATGGCGCGCCGGCCATGCAGGCCGTGCTTTGCTTAGTGTGGACGAGGGAAAGAAATGGGCTCCCTGATAAGAGCCTATTCCCTCAAATCAATCATGCTACCCCCCCCGCCCCTCTCTGCCAGTTCAGACACTGACTGACTGCTCCGCCCTGCAAAAATGCCTCTCTTAAAACTAGGGGAAATTCCTCAAAATTAACTGTATATTGGGTTGACCCAGCGCTGTCACAAAGCTATGTGAAAAGGCTGAGGTTTTCTATGAATGTAGGAACTGTATTATGAAGCATCAAGTGAGCAGTGTGTGCATGCGTGCGTGCGTGCGTGCGTGCGTGCGTGCGTGCGTGCGTGCGTGCGTGCGTGCGTGCGTGCGTGCGTGCGTGCGTGCGTGCGTGCGTGCATGCGTCTGTGTGTGTGTATATCATTCTTGTGATGTATTCAACTTACATCGTTCACAAACGTTGACATGAAGATTTTAGATGACCATGATAACCAATGAAACCATTGGGATGGTTCTCAGTTGATATCTTGTGTAGGCCTCCTTTTTTCCCTCATTGGCTGCCTTGCTGGATTTTTTTTTTTTGAGGTAGAAATGGTAGCGCTCATCCTAAGTCCTAATGGTGGTCGTAAATAAATCCACAAATCCAGCCAATACATGCAATGAATGTGGCGTGGTGGTTTAGAAAATGTGGGTTGGGGGGATGTGGGGCGATGTTTTCGCCTCTTAAGCATTAGCATCATTAATTCCGTTTGCGGAAAGACACCAAATTGCCGGCTGTATCTTTAAAAGGGAGGCTGATTTGGCAGCTGTGTGTTATTGAGTAATTTAAAAAGAAGAGGTGAAAACTTCTTATCAGCAGCACTGCAGCTGCCTGCTGGCATTGCAATGCATGGGCCTCACAACACAAACTCATCCCTCTCTCTCTCTCTCTCTCTCTCTCTCTCTTTCTTCCTTGGCCTGTACTTCTTTGCATCCATTTACAGATTAACACTTTTCCCCCTCCACCTTCCAAATTGCGGAAACATCTCCTGACCCTTACAACTGCTTGCCAATCCACATGGGCAGCAAGAAATGCATACCTACTATACAGTAGGCTACTGCCTGCATAACATCAGACTAAAACGCATGCAGACCTCTTAGGCAGAAACAATATGCAGTTGACAAGTGAAGATATTAATATCAGAATAACTATTTGCTGTTTTTTTGTGTGGTTCAGTATTTTTCTCATATGTAAAGAGTTTGTGTGTGGTTTTTTTTGGTACGGTTCCTCCGAGGGTATTCAGTTTCATCAGTTGGTCTCCTTCGGTAGCTGCCATAATGACAGCAGTGTGTAGTGGAGCAGTAAAACAGAGTGTGTGCCTGGGCTGTAATTAGTTATCTATAAGAAGCTCTACAGCTATACACGACAGCAGGCAACACACTCTCATTAGAGATGGAGGCAGAGCCGTGATGCACCACTGCTCCGCAACACCCAGCATGCATCAGACTTGGGGAAAACAGACACACACACGCGCACCCGCGCGCACGCACGCACGGACACACACAAGCACACACGCACACACACGCACTAGCAGTCTCACACACACGTACACGCACACGCACACACATGTACACGTGCACGCACATGCATGTGCATGTGCACACACACACACACACACACACAGACACACACACAGAGACACACACACACACACACACACACACACACACACACACACACACACACACACACACACACACACACACACACACACACACACACACACACACACACACACACATACACACGTGCGTCTGTAGCACAAGTCTGTAGCAGTCTCTCACACACAAATATACGCACAGACACACACAGAGCGACACAACATAGGAGTCTATAGCAGTCTCTCACTCTCTCTCTCTCTCTCACACACACACACACACACACACACACACACACACACACACACACACACACACACACACACACACACACACACACACACACACACACACACACACACACGCACACGCAGACAGGAGTCTCCAGCATTTCTTGAAACACATGGCAGACACTGAGAGTGCCTCAGCAGACAGCGACAGTGTTTATCTGTCCTCCTCTGAGAATCTCTCCACTCCATTTTGCTGTTCCAGCTCTCCACACATCATCTCTGAATATAAAGACAGACAGAGAGAAAAAAAGACCATAGATACGACTCTCTTCATTTTCCCCTTCCCCTATTCATCTCTCCCTCTCGGAAGAGCCAGCTATCACAAAATGGCCGACGAGGCATTGACTGCTGGGTGTTTTTCCAACGCTTATTTTCAGCAACAGCCTTCACAAACATCCAGAGTCAACGCTAATAGGGGCTTATATGAAACCTTGATGAGATAGATCTGAGGCATTTCTCCTCGTCTTGTAAAAAAAACAAAAAAACGTGTGACCAGACTACTGTTCGTCCAGAGTCATTCCTGATAAGGTCTTAGCACTGCAGGTGCAAAATAAAACATGAGTACGTGGCCAGAGCGTTGTACGTGGGCTAGTATCTATCACAGGTTTCCCCCACACATAACAACAGGCGTGGCACTGCAGCAGTACGACTGCGGCTGGAGACTCTCTCTCTCCCTCTGTTTCTCTCTCCCACACACACACACACACACACACACACACACACACACACACACACACACACACACACACACACACACACACACACACACACACACACACACACACACACACACACACACACACACACACACACACACACACACAAACACGTTTAATACATGACGTGGGTTTAAGCTACATGGGTTTACATGTTTTATAGGCCTGCTTGCTACATGAAAGTTACTGAGTGACCATAAACATGTAAAGATGCATTCGATAGTCTTGTCAATGATCTGCTTCAAGGGGCCAAGGATGAAGGCAGAACCATTCAAAAAGGCATGAAAGTAGTTCTATCGCATTTCACCTATTTTAATATTATTAGGCCCACCAACACAACAAATTCCATCTCTTGCTAGACAAATGCCCTGGAACCTCAACCATGCAGTGAATACATTCATAAGTACATAAGTATAAATTACTCACTGTAAACTATAAACATACATTTCTGTTTTTGCTGAGTCATTTTTGTATGTAGCCTACTTGCTAAAAAACGTAGGTCTACATAGTTTTTCTCACTACACTTCTAATTTCCATAAAACAAGAAAACCAAAAAAAGTGAACACACAAGTTGTTGTAAAAAAACAAACCTTGTTTATGTGAATGCTACACGCTGCAATACTTGCACATGTACAAAAAGTCATGTCGTGTTATCGAACGCCAAATGTGTTGTGTCACTAGGAGGGCGTGGCCTGGCTAGTCATTATTATTCAAACTGGTATTGCACTCTCATGCACATACTGTAGCACACCCAGGGCCGTTGACAGCTTTGGCCAAGGCCGGGACAAAGTCATCTGAAAGGGCCGAAAACCCATGCCTCCCTTCTCTCTCTCTCTCTCTCTCTCTCTCTCTCTCTCTCTCTCTCTCTCTCTCTCTCTCTCTCTCTCTCTCTCTCTCTCTCTCTCTCTCTCTCTCACACACACACACACACACTCATATAGGCCTATACACATCCCAAAATGCTGCACTCCAAAAAAAAGCTACAGAGGGAACATAAGACGACATTCATGAATACTGACAGTGTATTTTTAATGGAAGGCCTATTACTACAATAACAATACTAATAATAATTACAATTACTAAGAATAATATTCTATTCTGTTCTGTTCTGTTCTGTTCTGTACTATTCTATTCTATTCTATTCTATTCTATTCTATTATATTATATTATATTATATTCTATGTACAAACCTATATTTGCCTAGTTAACACCAGACCTAATCACAAGTGAGATTAGGTCTGGGGAGTTGCCTATTGTAAATTCCGTAGGGGGCAGAATACTTGGCTATAATCTTCCAGTTCGAAACAATTGTGTAGAACTAAAGGCAGTATGGGAGTTCCCAGGCTAAACCTACATAGGCCTCTAGGCTAATTTGGTATGATCCAAAAACAGGATCGCGACAGAATAGAACCAATGGAGAAAAGAGAGACATCACGAAGACCCAAACACACACACACACACACACACACACACACACACACACACACACACACACACACACACACACACACACACACACACACACACACACACACACACACACACACACACATACACACACACACACACACACACACACACACACACACACACACACACACACAACAATGAGCTGGTACTGATGGCACAGGAAGCTGACAGAGAAACGCAGAGGCTGCATGACTACTAATCTGACACGCCACATCATCACCGGATCCGCTCCGCTCCAACAGGCTAATGTTGTCTAGCACAATACCACACACACACACACACACACACACACACACACACACACACACACACACACACACACACACACACACACACACACACACACACACACACACACACACACACACACACACACACACACACACACACACACACACACACACACACACACACACACACACACACACACACACACACACACACACAAATACTGAAAATTACCGTTGGCAACATTAATATAAACTGGATGAATTCCAGCGTTGTAACTGTTGACACCTATTATTTTTTAAATAATTCTCTACATGACGACATCACTTACATTCGCAAGTCATTGCACTTCATTATGCGTTACTTAAGATAAAACAAATTGTTGTTTGGAGGAAACATGACGACGACATTGTGTTTTTATTGTTTTTCTGATAAGGACTAAAACTGAAAGATGCAGTAATTGTGCAGTAATTATGTGGGGGGAAATGAGAGGTGGAATTGTGATTGCTACTATTGGTATATTTATTTACGATAATTAGTTATTAAATATCTCAGCACTTCTAAGTAGTGGGTTTGATTGCTTACCTCACAATTACATAACGGAGGACAAGAATGATAGTTAGTCCAGGAGTTCCTATGCTTAGCATGACACGCCCCCAATGATACAGTAAGTACACCCTGCCCCTACACACAGGTAGATTCCAGCCAATAAGGTCCACCTGACATGGGCCATGCGCTATATTTTCAGTGCACAACCCCTTTCACAACTGGTACATCTCAAAACCAATCCAACGACAACAGGGAACACAGTAAATATATTGTGTATATAAAGAAAAAATAGATATGTAGCCTGCGTTAGTTCTGCCAGGAAGACTCAGAGCACCTGTGCATTTCGCAGAGCCAATCAGCGGCTGCCATTGCCTTTATAGCGACGTGTCTAACTCTCCTTTCTTGCTGGCTTTAGGCATGGCCGGTCCGAAATCTCCTCCTCCATCCCCACCGCCACCAGTGGGGTCCAGTCTTCCTGTCCGGGGGGTTAAAAGTCCAGTTCCTGCTGCACGGCTACGGCAGGCTATACTGGATCCGCCAGCGCAAGACCCGGGCTGATGATTGGACCTATGCCAAATACTGTCTACTTATGCCAATTCCATTGTCAACTATGTCAACAACATTAAATTGTTAAATACGAATTTATCTCTCTGAGTCTTAATGGCAGATAGATAGATCACAATAGATCCTCCATCAGACATGCAATATTATTAGGCAACACTGAACTAATGTTAATATTGTTTTGACATTTTTTGGTTTATTTTCTATTTACTTTTCTAGTTATTTATTCAATTTAATTATTGATTTAGTTTTGCTATAATTTTCTTGCCAACGTGCCACGGCCCCCCCTATAGCAGCCATCATGCCCCCCCAGGCCCAGGGGTCCCCGGCCCCTATCTTGAACACCAATGAGTTAGATTACCAAATAAGATATGCAATATGCCTGAAAGTTAAATGAGATGCAAAAATCTGCACCATTACTGGTAAGATGGACTTCACAGGCTCAGCTATTCATGTAGGCCTACGTATACATATACGTATGTTTTTTTATAGGTAGGCCTTATGCTTTTACTCAACATCATTGCAATTGAGGGTTGTGATTAAAATAATTCAAACTAAACATTAAATCAAACCAAAACAGTGTGCTAAAACTAATAATGTTTGTTTTGTAGCCTACTATTTATGTCTTCCAACTGCTTTTAGGTAGGAAGGAGTCTTATAGGCTACTTTCTTTCTCTCTCAATTCAGTACAATCACAGACCGACCGTAGAATTCTCTCAATGAGTACAATACATCAAATACCTGTAATACATTTTTGTTTAAGCAGGACACATAAGATGAAAAATCAACACTTGCAGGATACTACGCACAGTATGTGTGACACGATCACAGTGCAAGCCCTCAGAAAATGAGGATGTGAAAATGGGTCGTTCCAGAAAGAAGTGTTTTTTTTGTCACAATTCTTAGAGACTCCATAGGGAGTCGCCCGGAAGGACTGCTCCTCAGTCTAATGGACGCTTTTTTTTCCAAGTGATGACTTGCAAAGTGAAAATTTGACTCTACGACACCACACAATGGCCTCAGCTTTCATGCAATTTACTATCATCATAGCAATGGCGTGACACTGGCCTCATAAAGAAATAAAAGAAGTTGACAGGAAAAGCCTTAATGCATTGTGCACCCATGACGGATATGAAAGTAAAATGCCATTTCAATGAAACAGCTCTTTAGGCAGTGAATAGGTGACATAAAATATCCTGCAGTCACAAGAATCAGATCTTATGAAACATAATAGAATTCAATGGCACTTAAAGACTGTCAATCGTTCTCATGGAGCACACACTCCCCAGTGGCATTACGGTAGTGCTACAATATCTATGCCCTTGTTTAAAATGACTCACATACTCTGTGCTTGCTGTTAGACACAATCTGTATAAAATCTTGGAGTCAAACACACCAATGAGTAAAGCCCACAGACTTGCATCATGCAAACCAGTTTCTGACAGACAGACCGACCCACCCACCGAATGACTGACCGAGACAGTGGCATAGATTTACTGCACACGACTAAAAGGAAACAAAGGGAAGAAATGGATAGACTACAGAAAATCAAAGATAAGAATAAGAAGAGATTGGAGCTTGTGTCTTTCACCCTGCCTCAGGGTTTTGCCCTCCTTTCTCTCTACTCCTCCCTCACTCCACACTATCTCTCCTCTGATAAGAAGGGAGCACTCTGCCACCAACCCGCCTGTCACTTAGTCTAAGTTTCTTTGACAATAAGGTTCGTATTTCTCAAATATATCTTGTCTATTTCGAATGTTCATGATTGTCCAATATAAACCTGACCTATACCCAGGTCCACAATGAGGCACAAGGTCAGAGGAAAGAGGAAAGGACACAGCTTTGAGAAAATTATTTGCTCCCCACGCACCGCCAGGGATAAAGTGGGTCATGATGAACTAAGGTCTTCACAGAGAGACACGGATCATTGAACTCCACACACATATTCTGCCATTTTTCTTTTGTATAAGCATAGTGGTCCAGTCAAGGGGAATAAATTTAAAAGATAGTTTTCGATTAACCCTATCGCGCCGGATGCATCATATATGTCTCTTCAAATTCAAAGCCCTCTCCACGCTGACACAAGAAAAAATCGATCTGAAAAACATCCTGCGTGTCATTTCCAAACGTCCTGCAGTACACGGAAACCGCCACAAGAGAGCAGCGGTCGACAACAAGTTGACCACAGCTCGGCGAAAAACAGGAAAATGGGGTACAAGCGGTTTCCCTGACCGACGCTGAGATTTCGTCAAATTGCATAAGGTTTGTGTACAAATTTCCGAAATATAACTCTACATCCTTTAATTTGAACACTTGCTTTGTGCAATTAAGCAAGGAAGAGTTTATATTTTTACACCGTGTTGCAGAGAGATCGTGCTAAAACTGATGAGACATATAAGCACCATCCGGCGGTGGCAGGAAGTCAGCCATCAATGCATTTGCTCCATAGGGAAACTTACAAAGCACACCACGACGATCGTTTAACAAAACACACAAGTTGTTTTACTTCAAGACAAAGATATTGCCTTAAGAAACAAGTTTTACTTGCAATTTTGAAAATGTAATGCAAAATGTTGAAATTATGATCTCGTAAAAAATGCATTGAAGTGAATGGAGAAATGGTCCAATTGTAGTAGGCCTAATGGACCCATATATTCAAATTACACATCAAAAATGAATAATGATCTATATTACACTCATAAATAGGTTGTTGAGCATTCGATCAGCTATGTTTTTACATAGATAAAAAAAAAATACCCAACCAGGCTGTGGGAAATGTAAAATATGGTCCTGCTAAAACAAGGATAGGCTTAAAAAAATGGCAGGATCTCACTAAATATTTAAAAATACTCCTCAAATTAAATTGTCTGACAACTTTTTTAAATTAAAAAAAGTTGTAAATGCATTAAAAGTCATTTTTCAATGGTCATGAAATTGGAATTTTCATTCATTAAAAGCCTGATGCATCATATATGATGCATTAAATATCTCAGCGACCTTAACAAAATTTTGAAAAAATTTTTTTACATTTCTTATAAGGGACCAATATTGAAGCAAATTCCAAAAAAATAGAATTTTCTCTCATTGCTTTCATGGTTCAGGTTTCACAGGGTTAAAAGTGTGTATTGTTCTGAAAGGAAGAGATCTGAAGGAAACAGACAATAATTGAGTGAAAGACATTCTGAATGCAAAGTTGTTATGCCGTAGTTGAGTGTTATCAGTAAATAGTCAATGGGCCCATCTGCAGCAAGAAGCTACCAACCAGGGCTTTTTTCATTACCAGCCAAAATGGCTAGCAGATGTTAAATCTTACTAACCAAACATACAGATAAACTAATGGGTCGAAGTGGCTAGTAAGTTGGATTGGATTGGACCAGCGTTTGGATGGCTGTCTATGTTCATTTAGAACCCTGCTACCAATGTAAGTCATCAAAAAAACAACTATGGTTGAGATAATCTGCTACCCCTGTGACATTCAGCCTGCCCAAGAAGGAGCTCTGTAAAACGAATAGCATTTCTGCAGAGAAGAAAATATGTGCACATCCCTGGACAAATGCTGGACAAAGGCTAATGCAGGTTTTTGACCGAAGGAGCTACACACTTGAAATTTCTTTTTTGTAGTTTATTCCATGGCAGCAAACTTTGTTGACAATATATTGCAGAGATGGCACAGAATCTTAAGCGTTTCGGCCATTGTCTTCTTTAGATTCTCTGGTACGTATTTATGCAACATAATGTCAAGGTTTGCTTTCCCACGTGCCTCAATGATGCAGTGAGCACAAGGTGCACGAGAAAAGGAGGTTAAAATAGCCTACGACTGTCTACGTATCTGTGTGTGGACACTCACTATGTACAGTACATATGGTGAATATGTACGAGAGTGCCCGACATCTTAAAGATTGTACTGATCCCAAGGGTTGCACTTCAGAAATCAGAATAACATGTTTTAACATTGTGATTTACTGTGGACATTATTGAATATAGTTATGAATGTGTGTGTGCATGTGTGCGTGCATGTGTGTGTGTGTGTGTCTGTGAGCGTGTGAGTGCCTGGGTGCATGTGTGTGTGAGTGTGCGTGTGTGTGTGTGTGTGAGCGTGTGTGTGTGTGCCTGTGTGCATGTGTGTGTGCGTGTGTGTGTCTGTGTGTGTGTGTGTGTGTGTAAGTCAGTGAAAGGAAGAGAACTGATTGTCATGGAGCATTGTCAGATAATGGCTACCGTGTGTAAAAATAGCGACTGGTTGACTCTGACAAACCATTTCCTCGCTGCCTCAGATGTCAGGGAGACGGCAGCCGGGGCTAAGAATAGAATAGCAGCCCTCTAAAATAATTACGGAGCGTTTACAGCGGAGGACAGACAGGTCCGCTCTTAAGACGGCACCTTTGAAAAGGAAATGGTGGACCGGCGGAGGAGTGCCAGTTGTGCTTACATGAGAATCAGATTTGCACAAAGTGCGGTGGCCACCAGCGAGCAAACATGAACGACCCCAAGGACCTCGGAATAACCAATTTGTCATACTGCACCACTCGTGTGAAAAAGATCTATATAAATCTTTCAAAATGATTCATGGACCATAGATATTCTAGTCTTATGGACTTATACAATTCTAATAATATACATCCTATAAAAGTGGACTATTCCTCACTTCCCCATATAGCCTACCTAAGTAAAGCACACTGGCACATTTCATGTACTGCAACATATAAACTACATGGCATGTGTATGAGGGCTACTGTATATGACATATATAATAAATGTGGCCCATTTCTTTTTCCACATAATGAGACTTGAAGTCATTAAACTCTTATATAGGCTATATATCTTTTCCCTGAGAGTTCCTGTAAGAATCAGGCTTGCCAGTAGCCACCAGTAAGCAAGGTCCTGTTTCCCTCCAATTTATTTAACTGCAAACCCATATATGAAACAGATCTATCGAAAACTTACAAAATTATGGTCTACTACAATTATTATCAACTACAAGAGTCGTATATGACACATGCTATACATGTGATCCATTCCTCATTTCCCTCACACACACTAAAACATGGAATATGTGCACGAGTGCTTGTTTAGCCTATAATGCAAAAAGTGATAATCTTTTCTCTTCTTCTTTGTATGGACATGTACGTTTCTTATAGGTCTATATATATTTCCTGTGGGGCACACACAAGACCAAGACCGGTCAGGTCCTTATTCATGGTGTGAAATACAGTTTTGTAGTCGGCCATGGTCGTTTAGTGTCATTTGGAGCTCTCTCGAAGACATTGGGCTTGGTGATGTTGGGTGATATTCATGAAACACCATTCATCCAGCCAAGTAAGTTCAGGCATTAAATAGCCCATGTTATTTTTAATTGAGTATCTATGATAAGCAAGCACTGATAATGTGCAATGAACGTTTGGTTTTGAAACATCCTTGCTAATTGAGGAAAACAATTTGCAATTCTAACTAAGTTGAAAGAAAGAATGAATGGCAGCAGGGCCGTGGATCTATGACACAATGAACACAGACCTTCAGGAAACGCGCTGAAATTCTGTAATATCTTGTATCATATGCTATTTGGAAAATAAAAACATTTTATTAAAAAAAGGAAACTCGCTGAAATTGCTTTCTCCACATAGCTCGGATGTTTCAAACCAAAAGCATTCACTACACATAATTAGTGCTACTGAGTCAAAGTTAATACATTAAAAATAATGTGATCAGTGTCTGCATTCACTTGCTCGGACGAATGGCATTTTATGGATAT